>NC_142480.1:14961212-15264242 GCF_049115385.1 Moschus berezovskii | reverse complement strand
TAAATCTCGGCTTCATGATTCCAATAGTAAAGTCAACCTGGTGGCTCTGGAAACAATGCACAAAATGATTCCTTTGCTTAGAGACAACTTATCTCCTATAATCAACATGCTAATCCCAGCAATAGTAGATAACAATCTGAATTCCAAGAATCCAGGCATCTATGCTGCTGCCACCAATGTTGTTCAGGCACTGAGTCAGCACGTAGGTAAGAAATCTTACTTTGGCATTCAGATTATTTTGGCTTTACTTTTGTGCTTTCTCATTCTACACATTTTCTAAAATGCCAAAATCCTAGCTATTCAGTTTTTGTCACTTAATCTTGTGATAAAATCTTTAAAATTTTCTCAGTAGCAGTTTTAATTATTTTTAGTGATTAAATACCATTCCATTAAACTGATTTTCTCTACCTTTATTTTTAACTTTTCATTTCTTATTTTTCTACCTCAGCATCACATCTGATACAAAGTTAACTCAAAATGGATCATAGATTTAAATGCAAGATTTAACTGTATAACTTTTAGAATATATGAGAAAATCCTTAGAACTTAGACTTGGTGAAGAGTTGTTGCTGCTGCTGCTGCTGCTGCTGAGTCACTTCAGTCGTGTCCGACTCTGTGTGACCCCATAGACAGAAGCCCACCAGGCTCCCCCGTCCCTGGGATTCTCCAGGCAAGAACACTGGAGTGGGTTGCCATTTCCTTCTCCAATGTGTGAAAGTGAAAAGTGAAAGTGAAGTCGCTCAGTCGTGTCCGACCCTTAGCGACCCCACCGACTGCAGCCTACCAGGCTCCTCCATCCATGGGATTTTCTAGGCAAGAGTACTGGAGTTGTTAGCATGGCATTAAAAGTATGATCTATATAAAGTCCATAAATTGAACTTCATCAAAATTTAAAACATTTCCTTTGCATCCCATTTCTGTAATGTAGTGGTTATCACGTTTACTTCACATTTACTTTGCAAAAGATCAAAATATTTATTTTTGTGTTACAAAAGTAAGTCCAAATAGATAGTGAAATAAATATAGTTTTTAAGTGTCCCATCCTGGACTCTCTTTTCTAGAATTTGGTAAACAGTTCAAGTTTAGGTTCCTTCAGCACCTGTTTAGGATGCTATGAGGTCTCCATCCTAGAACCATATTTCTGTAGTTTAGCTCGTAATTAACTAGACAAGTTGTCCTCTATGATGCCATTATTCCAGCTATCCTTCCAGACAAACTGCAGATTTGCAGAAAATATTTGCAAACCACGTATCTGAAACATATGCTTACCTATAATATATAAGGGGCTTCCCTGGTAGCTCAGCTGATAAAAAAAAATCCGCCTGCAATGCAGGAGACCCCAGCTCAATTCCTGAGTCAGGAAGATCCCTGAAGAAGGAAACGGCTACCCACTCCAGTATTCTTGCCTAGAGAATTCCATGGACAGAGGAGCATGGCGGGCTACAGTCCATGGGGTCACAAAGAGTTGGACACAACTGAGCAACTTTCAGAATATATAAAGAAAATGTGGGAATTCCCTGGTACTTCCACTGCAAGGATTCCAGGTTTGATCCCTGGTCGGGAAACTAAGATCCCACAAGCCACATAGTTCAGCTAAGAGAAAGAAAGAGAAAGAAAGAATTCTTAAAACTCAACATTAAAAAAAAAACAACCCTATTTAGAAAATGGGCAAAAGAAGTGAAGAAAACACTTACATGGATGGAAAATAAACACATGAAAAGATGTTTAACATTACCAGTCACTAAGGAAATATAAATACAAATTAAGACCATGATCATTATGCAAGTGTATTAGTCTTTTTGGGCAGTTATAACAAACTACCATAGCTTGGATGACTTAAAAACAACACATACTTATTTCTCACAGTTCTTGAACCCTGGGAAGTCCATGATCAAAGCATCAACAGATTTGTTGTTGGGTGAGAGCCCTCTTCCTGGTTTGTAAGTGGCCATCTTCTGGCTCACAGAAGAGAACATGGTGTTCTCACATAGTGTAAGGGACAGGAGCTCTTGGAACTTCTTTTATGAAGGCACTAATCTCATTGATGAAGGCTCCACCTTCATGACCTAATTTCCTCCCCCAAAGCCCCACTTTCAAACACCATCACACTGGGGATTGGGTTTCAAGCTATAAATTTGGGTGGGGCATGCAAACATTCAGTTCATAACAAGTATTAGAACAGCTAAAATTAAAAATAGTGACAACACCAAATGCTAACAAGGTTCAGAGAAACTGGATCTGATACATTGGTGGTGAGAATGTAAATAAAATATCATAGCCACTTTAGAAAACTGTTTGGCTGTTTCTTTAAGCATGCGCTTACCTATCAGTTGTTTTCCTGGGCCTTTATTCCAGAGCAGTGAAATCTTATGTTCATGCAAAAACCTGTACATGATTGTTCATAGCAGCTTTGTTTGTAATAGCCGCAGACTGTCAATTGCCTAAGTATAATTCAGTAGGTTAATGATGAAAAAACTTGATATATCCATACCATAAAATACTTGGCAGTAGAAAGGAATGGGTTATAGACACATGCAACGGTTTGGATGGATTTCAAGGTCATTATGCTAAGAGAAAAAAGCCAGCCCCAAAAGGTCACCTGCTGTAGGAGTCCATGTGTATAACTTTTTCAAAATGACAAATTTGCACAGATGGAAAACAAATTAATGTCTATCAGGGTTTAACAGCAGTTTAGGAGGAGTCAGTATATGTATAGCTATAGATCTTTGTAGTGATACAATAGTTCTGTAGCTTAACTGTAGTGATAGTTTCACAGATCTGCGCATGTGATAAAAATGGCATAGAACTATATACACATACTGTACTAATGCCAGATTCCTTGTTTCGATGTATACTAAAATTATGAAAGATGTAATCTGAGAGAAAGTACACAAGGCCTCTCTGTACTATCTTTGATATTTCCTGTGAAACTATAAAATTAAAAATTTGAAAAAAATCAATGAAGGTAAAAACTATCGCAAAATTTCAATTCTTTGTTTCTTTTTCTTTTTTTTGATAAACCTATATACTATCATTTGGAATAAGATGCCTAGGATATAGGTAGTGCTTTTTTATACCATATGATAGCTCCTTTAATATTCTGTAAGGTATTTTTACTTTTTATTTGCTTTAAGAATATTACTGTATTAAGGTTTTATAGAGAATTTTTAAAAGTTGTTAACTATGTAGATTCAGTCTAACACATTTTCATTCATTTACATGATTTTTTTCCTTTCAATGCTATGTAATGGAAAATAAATAACTTTAAAAATGTATCTCTGTGTTATTCTCTTTGTTTAGATAATTACTTACTTCTACAGCCATTTTGCACAAAAGCCCAGTTTTTAAATGGAAAGGCAAAACAGGATATGACTGAAAAGCTTGCTGGTAAAAATTTTTAAATTGTTATTTCTTAAGAAATAGTTGATTAACTAAGGATAAACTGATGGGCATTTCAACTCAATTTTAGGATAGCTACCAAACTCAATATCATTATCTGTGAAGTAGAAATGAATTATATAATGACCTGTAAAAAGACTTTTTAAGACTTTTACCCAAAAAATTTTCTTCAAAAGAATTGTATTCCTTTTTTCCCCCAGTAAAAAAGTCTTGTTAGGAGAAATAAACAGGATCAATAAAAGATATTAAAATCAAATATTGGTACACATAGAAAACTGCTGTTTCAAATTGTGTTTAATGAAAGGTCCAGGAGTTTAAAATGTGTGTGTCTTGATTAAACTACATTTGGAAAACATTGAGATGAATTTTTGGTTTTATTTCTGTTTTTACTGCTTTTGCCTGTCATATAGATTTCTTATACTTGAAGATCCCAATCTTTGGGAGCAAAGTTTCTGGCCTCATTTTTTTTAAGATGCTGAACATTTTGGTGCAAATGTCAGGGAAAAAGCCAAGTTTATTTTATATGCTTTTTAATTGTCAGAACTTGAATTTGTTTGTTTGTTTGTTTGTTTTTAAAAAAAACCTCACTGTTTACTATTTTTGTGTTTCAGATATTGTTATGGAACTTTATCAAAGGAAGCCCCATGCAACAGAACAGAAAGTGTTGGTTGTTTTATGGCATCTCTTAGGGAACATGACAAATAGTGGCTCTTTGCCTGGAGCTGGAGGAAATATACGAACAGCCACAGCTAAATTATCAAAAGCACTTTTTACACAGATGGGTCAGAATCTGTTAAATCAGGCTGCATCTCAACCATCACATATAAAAAAGAGTTTAGAAGAATTGCTTGATATGACTATTTAAAATGAATTATGAGTCTTTGATGAAATATGATGAACAAAACTGTTTACATGATGACAAATGGAAGTTTGTTAAAGTTAGGTTTTCAGTGCCTGCGTTTCTCATCCAATAATTAAGTCAATAACTATTTTTATTTGCAGCCTATGAGTACACATCTGTCCTACATCAACCTTATCACTTGCACCCATCACACAAAAATCTAAAATAATATAATCTAATGCTCATGAAATCAGAGGCATGTGGAGTGAATCCAATTTTAACATTTTTGAGAAAAGTCCCGCTTATTTGCACTATTCTGTAGAAACTGCAATTTGTTGCCCTATATGTACAATTAGACTTTTAATTAAAAATATACTTTTTGTTATGTAATCATGTTTTGCTATGTCTCATTACTCAGCCTTGTTTTATGAAGTGGAAGAAAAGTCATTGAACTATGTTTTATGTGCTATTTGTGAAAAAACATGTATTTCTGAAATCAGTCTGCTAATATGATTGTGCAGTATTAGCTTGCTTTTGCTGCTGTGTTAAGTGAAATATTTGCTTACCAGTTGGGTTTAATCATCTACATAATTGTGAAATTTTACAAGTTATAATAAAGCATGATGACCAAAGTTTTAGAAAACATTTAAACATTAAATGCACGTTTAAGAAAACGTGTTGAATGTAACTTCCCTATTTTTGTGTGCAAACACTAAATTTTATTTCTATATGTCCTGACATTTATAAAGGTGTTATTTTGCTGCCCAGTTGTATAATTCTCAAGTATAGTGCCAGGTCTTCTCTAGCTTTTCTCAGAATTCTTGGGCTACAAGTACTGTATGCATCTTAAAAAAGAAAAGGAATGTTATATAATAAAAGGATTTATTTCTGTAGATGTGTGAGAGGTGTCCTATTTTTCCAACTTCAATGTATATTAAAATGGGAAATATATATATTAGGTATTGACCTATCACTTTCACCTGTTATACTTAATGCAATTTTGACCTATCTCTATTGACCTAACAGTAGACCTGGGTTATAATTATAGTTTTACAGAAAATTCTCTCTATGAACTTGCACAAGCCACTTGCCAGATACAGGCAAGTTCTTCAGGTTTTTTGGTTTTCTCATCTCTGACCTGTGAAGACTAGACTAGATGATTTTTAAGGTTCCATTTTGCTCTAAAATTAAGTGATTATATGTTGTAGTTTAAGATCACTTCAGTACAATTGTAGACTAGCCATTCTTTTTCACTTCTTGTGCCATTAACAAATGTATACATTTCTAATTATTTGGCTACTTTTAAAATTGTGGTTCTTTGTATTAATCTGTAGTTTCTGAGCACAACAGTAAAAAAAATAGTTTGAAGCTAATCTGAAAGAATAGTAAAGATGTGGCTACTTTTCCTGTATTTATATACACTTTTTTTTTTTACATGGTGTAAAACTTTTAATAACAAAAATTTATCATAAAAGATGTTAAGTAGAGCAGAAACTCTGCCTGTGACCATTAATACAAAGATTTAACATAAAGGATGCTCTATTTCATGATTTTTCACTCTAGGAGAAAATCTCTAATTCAGTTTGTCTAAATGTAACAACTACCCGGTAGCCTTCACTTTTATAAACTTCCCTCCCTCCTGTTTTATTCAAAACAGAGGCTGACCAAGGGCTGTGATGATCAGAGCCTGCCACACTCATCAGGAAACACAAGTTTGCTTGTTCTTCTGATTGTCTCAGGATCGATTATCTTCAACGACAATAGTTCTAGAATAGGGTTCAAGTTCTACAAATATATATCGAAATTCATATTCACCGGTTTCTGGGTTCTCCTTCACTTCAAGATGCATGGTTCCCTGCTTCCCAGGCTCCGAGCCCTGGATGTAGAACTTCACTCGCATGTGTTTCAGCCCATCTTTTACGTATTCAATAAAGCTAACGTGCTGCCTTCGGCCTCGCCGCGTTACCTCCCCGTAGCCTTTGACGGGCTCGCCGAAGACACTGATGACCTCGGGATGGGATCTGCACTTTTCTAGGGCTTTCCCATATATCTTATTCGGACTAGATGAAGAAAAAAGTTCTCTGAAGATCGTGTAAAACAAGCCACCTGTAATGGTGATTCCAATAAGCACCACTATTAAGTAGGTAAAATCTCTTCCGGCTTCTTTCACTTTCTGTGACGTTGAGAGGACGGTTTCCGCGCCCTGACTCCTGTGCACAGACGCTTGCTGCCGTCCTCCTTCGCGCTTTGGGGGCTCTGTCCTTGCGTCCAGATGGATCTCTGGGTGACTCCCCAAATACACCTAGGTCGCGCCGTTGTCTTCTGCTCTTGCGGCCCCCATCTCCACCTGGGCTCAGTCTGATAGCAAGCTCTGTGTGGCAGAAACCATGGCTTCCCGGGGCACCCGTGCAGCCTCTCCGTGCACCGCACAGCTCGCAGGAGAGTGCAGATCATGCTCCCGGAAGGCCGCCCCGCTCGGGGAAGACGCCAGCTGTGAAGAGCAGACCTTCGCGACCTGCCACACACCCGGCCGGACGCGGGCCCGAGCGCTCTCGTCCACACCGGTGACGCTACACGGCCGTGTTCGGCAAAAACGTTAGCTCCAATTGCGTCAATCAAGACAGAAAGTCTCCCGAAAGGAGCTGACGCCCACTTTCCCTTCCCTTCGGCTCTCCTTTCACTGGACTCTATATACACTTTTATAATTACATACATCTAAAATTCATTTTCTTCTAAATGTATTTTATTATATGCCTATTATTTAGGTCGAAAGTTAGCAAACATTTTCTGTAAAGCACTGGAAAATAAATATTTTTGGCTTCGTAAGCCACAGATTGTGGCATATTCTTTGTTTTGCTCTTTTTTTAAAAACAATCCTTTAGAAATATAAAAAAGTTCTTAGCTTGGGCCTCTGATGTAGTTTGCCAGAGCACCTGGCCTAGACTTTTGACTTCACTTCTAACTCTGAAATCATCATTAAATTTTGCCTCACCCTATATGATACTTACTATTAAAATAGTTACAGATTCTAAATTTTATTAATTTTGACCATTGCCCTTGTTTCATTGCAAATGTGCCTACTAAAGTGACACTGATTGTTGGATATATTGAAGGTAAATTTTAGATTTGAGGCCAAAGAAGAGCACTGCTACTGCTACTGCTGCTGCTAAGTCACTTCAGTCGTGTCCGACTCTGTGTGACCCCATAGACGGAAGCCCACCAGGCTCCCCCGTCCCGGGGATTCTCCAGGCAAGAGCACTGGAGTGGGTTGCCATTTCCTTCTCCAATGTGTGAAAGTGAAAAGTGAAAGTGAAGTCGCTCAGTCGTGTCCGACCCATAGCGACCCCACGGACTGCAGCCTACCAGGCTCCTCCATCCATGGGATTTTTTAGGCATTGCCTACTATATACATAAACTTAGTCATCCATTATTTTCAGTAGATAAGAGTTTGAATTTTGCATTGAAAAAAGTACAGTAAGTATATGACTATTAATAATGTGGAAACTTCATGCAATCTGTGTGTTTTTGCTATAAATAAAATAACCATAACAGAGTCCCACACCTTAAATATTTTTCTTTATATTAGCAACTTGTTGATACCGAGCATGCAGAAGTCTAGCATTCTATTGCCAAGAGCTGTTACCAATCTGGAAGTCAAAAAGAATTGGAGACTGATAGAACTAAAGAAAAGCTGAAGGTGTAAATAAATTGAAATAAAGGAATTTTTTTTACAAGCAGTGATAGTGATAAAGTCGAACCCCACCAGCACTGCAAATAAAAAAAGAATTTAAATGGCATATTTACCCAACAGAATCAATCGCATATATTTATTTAAAATGTTAACCACAGGACAGTGTTCACAATATGTTAAAGGGGAAAAGCCTGATTACATACAGTGTCTCTATTTATTAAATATACACACACACAAGACAGAACTGGAGTTGTATACACCAATATGAGAATAATGTTGGTAATCTTTGGATAAAAAGTTAATTTTTTCAGTGTACTATTCTGCAATTTTTTTTCAGAAATGAGTACTATGTATTGCCTGTGTAATAAAATTTAAATTGCATAAAATCTGAAATTAAAGATAAGGTAAAGAGAAGAAAATAAAGAGACAAAGTAGTGAAAATCAAAGTGCTTAGGAAGGTAGTGATATGACTAGAAGGAAGATGAGAAGAATGGAAGCAACAAATTATAAACAGCATAAGACTTCGATTTAGAAAGCATGGATTTGGAACCCAGTTTGACTATTACTTGTTAAACCTTACATGTATCCTGCAGATGGGGTGAGGTGCAAAATTAACATGGGATTATGTATGAGAAAGCATTTGTAAAACTCAAATTCTACCCAAAGTTAATTTTCCCAGCAGCAAATGAAGTTTAGGAAAGATGGGCAGAAACCTATAGAAATATTTAGTGCCAAGATAAGCTAATCCTACTTACTTTGTTGCTGGTTAGGTTAAATAGATCAAATGAAGGGAAAATCATTTAAGTACTGTATTAACATTAATGAATTAAAGTCTCATAATGTGTACTGTAAAAGAGTACCTAAACTCTTAATTCATACTTAAACTCTTCTGTGGGCAACAATGGGATAAACATAGATTTCAAAGGATTAAAGTGAATTATAGGTTTAGGAAAATGACCTTTTTTTTTTTCTTTTTAAAATACCGGAGCATGGAATACAGGATCTTCCCTGTAGCTCAGAGAGTAAAGAATCTGCCTGCAATGCAGGAGACCCAGGTTCGATCCCTGGGCCAAGAAGAGCCTCTGGAGAAGGGAATGACAACCCACTCCAGTAGTGTTGCCTGGAGAATCTCATGGACAGAGGAGCCTGGCGAGCCACAGTCCATGGGGTCGCCAAGAGTCGGACACGACTGAGCGACTAACACACACATGGAATGTTTGATTCAGTGCTATGTAAAATTAATACAATAGTGTGGTACTAAATTAAGACCCAGCCTAGAATGTGCTGTTCACCTCTGCGTGTCCTGGGTGCCTGAGCCTATACTGGGCGCTGAATAAATAGTACTTGAATAAAATGTTGAATGTTATATATGTTTTAAGTATATTCTGGAGCAATGTTTTCAAGGATTGTGCTGAATAAATTTGAAAAGTTAACCAGTAGAAGACAAATAGCTGGTCGGAAACACCCATCCGAAGGCATCCGGTGGCAAATGGATTTCATCCAATGTTCCAGCCTAGTGGATTGATAAGGTATGCCTTTCAATGTGTTAAAAGATTGGGAGGTTACCACAAGTTTCAACAAGAAAGAGGGTAGTGATCTACTTCCTAGGCAGGACTCAGAGCCAGATTCTAGACAGCAAAGATCTAAAGAATAGAAGCACTGAGAATTGAAAGAATAGGTCTGAAAGGTACTCTCATGGCAGACATGACTAAACTGATGACATACTTAGATTTGAAACATAAAGGAGTCAAAGTTAATAAAGTTTCTCACTCTAGAGACATGGATGCTGATAACCATTAACTGAAATGGATAATACTCCGAGGAAAAGCAGTTGGTGGGGAAGAGAGAAATGTAATGTTTTTGGACCCCTGTGAGAGGAGTTGACTCTGAAGGCAGAGTTCTGAATTCATTCATGTATTTATTTGCCACTGTCAGGTTTGTGGGATATAAGTTCCCTCAGCAGGAATTGAACCAGGCCTTCAGCAATGAAAGCGCAGAGTCCTAACCACTGGACTGCCAGGGATTTCCTGGGAGAGTTCTGAATTTAAATTGCAGTTTTAATTCACTAAGTCTATGACCAAGAGGATAAGAGGAAAGGGAAGATAGAGAAAAGGGGGAAAATATCCAGCTGGCATGAACAAAAAGGATATTTTTAAATGGATGCTTATTGTTGTTTAATCATTAAGTCACGTCCAACTCTTTCACAACCCCCTGGACAGCAGCCCAAAAGGCTCCTCTGTCCATGGGATTTTCCAGGCAAGAATACTGGAGAGGGTTATTATTTTCTTCTCTAGGGGATCCTCGCAACTCAGGGATAGAAGCTGTGTCTCCTGCATTAGCACGCAAATTCAAGGAACTCTTGGAAAGCATTTTCTGCATTATGCTGGTTGTGGAAGCATTTTCCCTGTAAAAAGCTGTTGAGATGCTTGAAGAAGTGGTAGGTGGTTGACAAGAGGTCAGGTGAATACTGTGGATAACGCAAAACTTCCTGGCTGATGAAGGGATTTATGATTAACAGAAACAGGAAGCATCATCTTGCAGAGACATATTTCTGGAAGCAGACAGATTCCAGAGGAGGAAATTACAGCCCAGTTGTGATACTACTAATCTTGAACTAGAGATTGCCTGGTAAACGGTTAATTCAGGAATCTTGAAACAGAAACAGGAAAAGCCAGATTTGGGGGGAAAACATTTTTTTTAAACTTAGTATGGAAGCACAACTGAAAAGTACGGCTAGGATTGTCAAAATAATGCAGCCTTCATTTGCCCAGGGAATAATCTTACATATCCCTTTAATAATCAGCTCCTCAGGTCCCTAACTCCACTATTGTTTCACTTGCAGGAACCTGGGTGGATCCAGAGTCCAAATATCATCGTGAGATTTATGAGTTTAAGGCTGAATTTCTGTCCATTTTTAAGTACAGGGGTGAAGTTTCGGCAGTTGTTTGCCCAGAAAAGAATAACAGCATTTTTCTTTGGCGGGGCGGGGCGCTGTCTGTGCTTAAGATCTGAGGTACGAAAAGCCCTAAGGACCATCTTTCTGTTTGGGAAGTCCAAGAAGAGGGAACGCCGGGTAGGAGCAGCGGCCAGACTCTCAAAGCAGCGGGGGCGGGGCCTGCTCGGTCCACGTCCCGCGGAGGCCGAGACCTGCGCGCTGCGCAACCACGTGACTCCCTCGCCTCCGGGGGCTCCGACGCATGCGCGCCGTGCTCTCGACGAGGAGGCTGTGGTGCTGGTGGCGACTGCTGTGTTTGTGGGAACGGAGACTGTTAAAGTGCTGTCTTCGACTCTGCTGGCCCAGACTGTGGCTCATGGAATTCAGTGGCATCCACCGTCAGGTCAGCTGGGGCGGGCGTCTTGGAATTGGTCGGGGGTGCGTGGGGGGGCGTGCTGATACGCTGGCCTGGAAGGGGCCTGCCTCGTTTCAGGCCGCGCCGGGGCTGCGGCCTCCCTCTCCCGCCCTGTTTTGAGGCCTGATTTGGCCTCGCGGCCCAGCTGTCCATCCCTTACCATTCCCACCTGTTGGGTGGAGCAGTGCGAGGTTTCTTTTCTTAGACCACACGTTTCTCCGCCGGCGCCTTAGGCCGGGCGGGGGATTGTGGGCCTCAGCTTGGATTTAGGAAGCGCTTTGGGGATAAGCCTAAAGCCCATGCTTTCGCGAGAGCTGGGAACCAGTGTGGCTGGGACGACTGGAAGTGGAAGGAACCCAGAGGTTTGGGAGAATGTGATACAAATTGGGTAAAGCTTTTAGGCGCCTTGTAGGGCGCGTTTCGCGTTCCGACTGAAGCCACACTCTAGGACTCTTGAGTTACAGCACCCCAAAGATCAGTTAAAGCTTTTGGCAGGATAGGTTGGAAGCAGAAAAACCAGTGTTTATCTTTTGTAGCCAGAGACCAACACTGCTGTTTTTCTCGTTCTAAAAATCACATCTTCAATTAGTATTATGTACTATATTTATGCCAACTAAAATATTACCTTTAAGTTTTAATATTCCTGTTCAGAAATACTTAACACTTTTTTACGGTTGTAAAGGTTGACGCCTGGAAAAGCATTGGAACTTAAGTATTTTGGGTTTTGAGAACTATTAAATGGATTGAAAAAACAAGCAAATACTGTCAGGTGTATTCTTCCCCTCCCCCATTCTGAAGTTGCAGAAGTTGGAATTTTTCCACTGTTTGGCCGCTGGTAGGGATAATGTTAATGAAAGGAGTTCTGCTAAAGAAGACAAGTTCTCAAGATCGTGAACTCTGGAATAATTAGGGGTTACCAAAGATGGCTAATTAGTAGGTAGTGTGAGATATTTGAAGTGAGAATTGAAAAGCGGAATTTTTTTAGTGTCATGATATTTGGAAGTGATTTTACTTGCTTACCTCTAATTGAATACGAAAAAGAATCTTATAAATCAAACGATAGAAAGTATGTGTGGCTTTTTTTCAAGAGAAAGATTCAGTTCAGTTCAGTCGCTCAGTCGTGTCCGACTCTCCGCGACCCCGTGAATCACAGCACGCCAGGCCTCCCTGTCCATCACCAACTCCCGGAGTTCACTCAAACTCATTAGTAGATGTATAAAATAGATAAACAACAAGGTTCTTACTGTATAGCACAGGAAGCTATATCAATCTTAGGTAATAATGTAAATAAGAGAGAAGAGACCCTTCCGTGGTATGCCAGCAAATAATACCGCATAAAATATAGGATTTAAAATTTTTTTTTGAAAAATAGCCAGAGGAGAAAGAAAATAATTCCAGCCAAAGGATAATTTTTTTTTCCCAAAAATATGAAGATGGTGCAAACATTTATGTAAATAAATAAAGTCCAGTTTCTGGAACGTAGCAAGTGCTTAATATATGGAAACTATAAAAAGGTCAGTCTGTATAAACATTCTGCTCAGCCTCTGAAAACAGTTGCCAAAGCCAGTGATTATGATAGTCTCTTTTTTTCCAAACACTCTGAGTCTTTAGATTAGCTAATCTGTGGATGAGGCACCGAATGATTTAAGGATTGCAAAGGGAGTTGATTTGCATACTCAGACTCCTGAGTTTCAGTCCTTAGTGATGACTTCAGATTTTTATGTGTTCTATTTATGAAAAGAATAATAAATGGTATGATTTTGGTACCTCTGTCAGCATAAATGCCTATAAAAAGATTAAGGTAATAGATCAGATTTCTCATTTTAATTGAGTATTTCTCATTTAATTAAAAATTAAATCATCCTCCAAAAGAGCTTTTAAATGTTACGATGGTATATTGAATTCTTAGATAAATGTATCTTATAACTGAACTAAAACTTAAAATGTATGATGTAGAACTGTACTTTTTTATGTACTGCTTATTCACGTTTAATATGTCATTTTTCTCTTACACTTATGGACTTTATGCATCTCATTACAGTTTTACATACAAAAGTGCAAAGTAGTAAAAAGGCGTGAGTTGAGAACAGAAGGAAATTTTTGTTATTCTGAGAGAATATCATGAGCACAGGCTCAGGCATGAGCATGTGTTGTCCTCTGTAAATAACAGTAAGGAATACTGTTGGATTAATACGTTTGGAAAGTTAAGTTGGGACCAGATATATCACTCAGTCTTTCAACATTTATTGTGCTGTTGTATACTAGACACTTTCAGATTCTAGGGACATAGTAGTGAACGAAACCAGGGACTGGGTTCTCAGTGAATTTAATATTCCAATAATAATTTATGTGTAGCAGTGTTTTTCCTTTTTTTTGACTGCAGCCCATAATAGGATGTACATTTAACATTGCAGTTCAATAATCTAGTAGTTAGATTCTGTGTGTATTTCAACAGTATGCCCTTAATGTGTGCAATGCACTCTGATTTTTCTTTTCTATTCTGTATTTTTTCTTTAAAAAAAAAAAAGCTGGTGCAGGCATTCTGAAGTTTGAAAAACATTATTCACAAGGGGAGATAATTATAACATAACAGTGTTAATGAAGAGGATAGTTAATTTTTATAGCAAGGTATGTGTGATTATTTGTGCATGAGGCTTAGAGAGGTTAAGTAACATGCTCAAAGTTCCCTAATGAGTAACCGGGCCAGATCTTTAATTCACTTCTATCAGGCTTTAACCCAAGTGTTTATTATACAACTTCCCAATTGTTATGAAAGTAATAAGCTAGGTTTAGGACTCTGGGTGGGGAGGGTAAGGACTGTGATGCTTTTTTACTTATTATACTGTGGGTTAAGTGTGTATTATACCTCCATGTGTACTGTATCTCCACGTATTGGTAGACCTGAGCCTTACTGTGAAGGAATTTGTAATCTAGAAAGGAAAAGACATCGAATGAGTATCACAAATGTGATTGTGTGCCTTGAAAGAATGATGTGGAAGCATCATTGAGGGAAACTAATTTGCAGGATCTAGGAATACGTTTCAGTCAGGGATGTTTAAATTTGCCCAGATTAGTTAGTGGGCTTTAGTTAGGTTGAAGGCTTTGAGTGGGAGTGTGAGAGTGGGGTAGAGAGTCGGGGCAGCATTCCAGACAGACGGAAGAAACGACATACACTAAGGTCCTGAAGCTGAAATGAGCTGAACTGGAAAACACAACAAAACAAGGTAAATGTGATATGTTAGAAAAAGGGCAAGAAGAGATAGCCTTTCAAGGAGAAAGTCATCATTACTGTTGGATACAGTGAAGAGTAGATCAGAAAGGTGAATCAGAACATGTCCAGTTTGTTTTATAAACAAAGAGATTGTGACTTTGGGAGAATTTCAGAGTAGTGATAAAGAAGAATCCAAATTTAAGGGTAAATGGAGATAATAGAAAATCTCTGTGGACAGTGACTTCAGCCATGAAATTAAAAGACACTTGCTCCTTGGAGGAAAGCAGTGACAAACCTAGACAGCGTATTAAAAAGCAGAGACATCACTTTGCCAGCAAAAGTCTATACAGTCAAAGCTGTGGTTTTTTCTAGTAGTCATGTACAGATGTGAGAGTTGGACCATAAGACTGAGAGCTGAAGAGCTGATGCTTTCAATTTGTGGTGCTGGAGAACCCTCTTGAGAGTCCCTTGGACTGCAGGGAGATCAGACCTAAAGGAAATCCTAAAGCAAATCAGCCCTGACTATTCACTGAAAGGACTGATGGTAAAGCTGAAGGTCCAGTACTTTGGCCAGCTGATGCAAAGAGCCGACTCACTGGAAAAGACTCCAATGCTGGGAAAGATTGAAGGCAAAAGGAGAAGGGGGGCGGCAGAGGCAGGATGCTTAGATAGCATCACCAACTCAGTGGACATGTATTTGAGCAAGCTCTGGGAGATAGTGGAGGACAAAGGAGCCTGGTGTGCTGCAGTCCGTGAGGTCGGAAAGAGTTGGACACAACTTAGTAACTGAACAACAAGGAGGGTGTAGAGTAGAGATAAGCTTAGACAGCTTCACTGTCTTTCTGTTGTACTTGAAACAAAATCTAAATCCTCAGCATAGCTTATGATTGTCCTTTGGTTGTTTTATAAGTTAAGCTAAGTTATAGTATGTATATTATAAATTGTTATATAAAAGAGAGAGATTTTTACATATTTGAAGGGTAATGGAAGTAATCTAATATACTAAGAGAAACCGATAAGGAGAGCATGAAGATAATTTAAGAAGCAACATGTTTGAGAAGACAGGTGGGAGAAGTGATCCAAGTCATTAGTTCAGAGTTTGACCATTGATAGCAGCAGAGATACTTCATCCGTTGTGACCAAGGGAAGGAGGAAGACAAATAATTGTATTTCAGTTTTTATAGTAGTGCTATAATAGGGATACAGAACAAATACTTTGAGAGCAAAAGGGAGGGAAGATTATAAAAGAGGTGAGGGAAAACACAGAAACACGGGCAGAATACTTTTTGACATGAAGCAGTCCAGGGATTGAACCCGTGTCTTCTTCATTGGCAGGTGGAATTTTTTTTTCCCCAAAATATTTATTTATTTGGCTGTGTTAGGTCTTAATTGCAGCACATGAGATCTTCATTGTGATGCACAGACTCTCTAGTTTTGGTGCTCAGGCTCTGTAGTTGTGGCACACAGGCTCCAGAGCTCAGGGGTTCAGCTTAGTTGCTCCAGCATGTGGAAATCTTAGTTCCCTGACCAGGGATCAAACCTGTGTCCCCTGCATCACAAGGCAGATTCTTGACCCTGGACCAACAAGGAAGTCACAGCAGGTGGATGTTTAACCTCTGGACCACTGGGGAAGTTTGACATTGCTTTTTTTCCCCCCTCAATATTGCTTTTTGAAAATAGACATTTAGAGACTTCCCTGCAGTCCAGTGGTTATGCTCCCAATGTCGGGGCCGTGGGTTCAATCCTTGGTCAGGGAACTAAAATCCTGCAAGTCGCAAAAAATAAATATTAAAATAGGTGTTTACATGAGGGGATTTACTTTGATGTACTTAATAAAGACAAATTTTAGAAAGAATTCAAGTCGAATTGAGGGATATTTAAGCAAATCCTTTCATAATGTCTCTTACTGATCTGTTTTTTTGTGAACATGCCAAGCAAAGCAATTATCTCAGAACATGCTCTTTCTGCTGCCTGTAATTTTCTTCCTCTAGATAGCTGCATGACTGGCTTTCCTGCTACCTCATCCTCTCTTTTATTCTTAGCACTTGATACCACATATATATATATAAAATTTACTTAGAGAAAAAAGCCTCCATCTCCCCCACTGTAATGTCTGCTCCTTGAGAACAGGGATTTTGTTTTGTTCACAGCTAAATTGTCCTTTTCCATATAGTATAGCCAGCAAAAAAACCTGGATGTTCGTTATTTGAAGAGGGTAAAACCAGAGAAGTTGGCATAACTGGTGGGAGGTGGGGCAGGGGTGAAGGGTCTTAGTGAAAATGGGAAATTGAATGAAAGTCTGTGTGTTGAATGGTGAGATCACAGGCCTGGTTTGTCTTCTTTGCTCCCAGCATGCTTGTTGCCTTACTTAAGTTGAAACATTCTTCTTTGGCAAAACATAAAACCCAAGGGAAATAGTGTAGAACACTGACATTTAATGGGTTCTACCCTCAAAGACATTACTTTGCCAGTTAAAGGTCCATTTAGTCAAGGCTATGGTTTTTCCCGTGGTCATGTATGGATGTGAGAGTTGGACTGTGAAGAGAGCTGATCGCCGAAGAATTGATGCTTTTGAACTGTGGTGCTGGAGAAGACTCTTGAGAGTCCCTTATACTGCAAGGAGATCCAACCAGTCCATTCTAAAGGAGATCAATCCTGGATGTTCATTGGAAGGACTGATGCTAAAGCTGAAATTCCAATACTTTGGCCACCTCATGCGACGAGTTGACTCACTGGAAAAGAGTCTGATGCTGGGGGGATTGGGGGTGGGAGGAGACAGGGACGACAGAGAATGAGATGGCTGGATGGCATCACCAACTCGATGGACGTGAGTTTGAGTGAACTCCGGGAGTTGGTGATAGACAGGGAGGCCTGGCGTGCTGTGATTCATGGAGTCGCAAAGAGTCGGACACGACTAAGCGACTGAACTGAACTGAACCCTCAAAGAATGCCATCCTAAGAATTCCCAGTGGTTAGGACTCTGAGATTTCACTGCTAAGGGTGCAGGTTCGATTTCTGGTTGGGGTAATAAGGTCCTGTGAGCTGTGCAGCATGGCAACCCTCCCCCCCTCAATAAAAAAGAATGCCATCCTGCACTGAAGCCCACCCATTGCCAGCTTTGTCTGGTTTGTTTTGTATTGCCTCATACCTATTCTTGAACAAGGATTTGATGATCACTATACTTGAGAGACCAAAACAAGTAGTCAAAGACACTCAGAAGAGACAGTGCTGAGAACAAGAGAATTTAAAGTGTATTATAGAAATAGCAGGAGATGCTGCACCAGTGAAAAAGGAATATTGATTATTCAAAGAATAAAGAAATGAAAGTTTAAAATTTAGCTTATATATTAAAAACTCAGTAAAAGGGTTATTGCAGAGTAGAATAAGTGAAAGGAATAGAAGAAAAATCTGGGAAAAAATAAATAGAGGATCAATCCAGGAGGTCCAACATTTGAGCAGTGTGAAAACAACAGAGAAAACCAAGCAAAGAAAATTATCAAATAAATAATAGATATAGAATGTAAGAACCAAATGAATGCCTTGCAGAATGACTGGGAAAGACTCATCTTAAGGCACACTGTTATGCAATTTCAGAACATCTGGGATAAACAGAGAAACTAAAAGCTTCCATGGAGATAAAAACAGGTCACATGTAGAGGGTAAGAAATAAAAATGTCAGATTTTCTCAACAGGGACATCAGATGGTAGGAAACAGTGAATAAATTGCTTTAAAACTTTTAAGAAAAAAGTTTTTCATTCTAGAATTTTATACTCATTTATTCATGAGGATTTTAGAATTGGAAAGTCTAACATTTTTTCACCCCACATACCTTTTTTCAGAGTTAGACATATGGTTCTGTACAAGATGAAGTAAATCAAGGAAGAAATAGATTTTGTTATAAATGAGATTCACCCCAGGGGATAAATGAAAGGAATTCTTTATATCAAAATGAAGAGACAAACCTAGATAAGACAGGCAAATCTAAATTGTTGGCAGAAGGTTAGATGGTTTCAGAAAGGATGGCACCAGAAGGGGAAATGGAATTGATAAGTATGAGTGACAGTTGTTTTGAAGGACCTTTATAAGGTCTATTCAAGGATGTGGAGTCAGTTTTCAAAGGCAGTGAAGCATATGAAAATGATAGATTTAAAGAGGTAGAAGCAAGGCAGTGTGATTATAGCATACGAAGTAGCTTGAAAAAAATGTTTACATAGGCATGCTAATGTAATCCCATATTTTCAGATAAATACTGTGTTGATTACCACTAGTTTTTTGAAGTCAAAGTCAATAGGATTTTTTCCACCTCCTAAAATCTCTTCACAGTGAATTATAGATGCACTGTAAAGTTTATTTTTATTTTCCTTGTTAATTTTAAAGTTGTTTAGCCACTAAGTCATGTCTGACTCTCGCAACTCCATGGACTGTAGCCCACCAGGCTTTTCTGTACATGGGGTTTTCCAGGCAAGAATACTGGGAGTGGGATGCCATTTCCTCCTCTAGGGGATCTTCCCAACCCAGGGATCGAACCCCAGTCTCCTGCATTGCAGGTGGATTCTTTGCCACTGAGCCACCTAGGAGAAAATTTTAAAATATAACATCTTAAGTTTGGATAACACTCTGCAGGAACTTGTTTGAAGTGATATCTTCATTTATGTGAGTTTATAGTTTTAGCATTGTGGCATGCATTTATCTCATCCGATGTTCTCAACGGCCCTGTGAAGCAGGTAGTATAAGTATTACTAGTCTTCTTTCGAAGTGAGGAAAGTAAGACTGACTAGAATCTCATCCTTTTAAGGGAGAGAGGTAGGACTCACCCTCCTCTACCCTCTTGTAATATTTACCATACTAGTAATGAAAGAACTGAAAGTTCTAATTCCTAGTCTCTTGTATTTCCTCTTTTCTAATTGAATTATAGTTTAGCTGTCTTCTCCATCAAAAAAATTTTTTACTGTAGTAAAAACACATAAAATTGACCTTCTTAACCTTTTTTTTTAATAAAAGCTGCACAGCACAGCAGACATGTGGGATCTTGGTTCCCCTGACTAGAGAGCGAACATGCACCCCCTACAGTGGAAGCACGAACTCTTAACCACTTGATCACCTGAGGAAGCCTCTTAACCATTTATAAGTGTACAGTTCAGTAGTGTTGTGTATTTTCACATGGTTGTTTTAACAGATTTCCAGAACTTTTTCATTTTATACCCATGGAATTGTACCCATTAAAACAACAACCCCCCTTTTCTCCATTTCTAGTCCCTCGTAACCACCATCAGCTTTCTGTTTCTATGAATTCGACTACTCTAAATACCTTATATAAGTAGACTCATGTAGCATTTGTCTTTTTGTGACAGGCTTTTTTCACTTAGCATAATTTCCTCAGGATTCATCCATGTAGTGTATGATAGGATTTCCTTCATTTTAAAGACTGAATGATATTCCAGTGTTTGGTATATCACATTTTATTTATTTCTTCATCTGTGTTGGACATTTGGGTTGCTTACTCCTTTGACTGTTTTGGATAGTGTGGCTG
Organism: Moschus berezovskii; assembly: GCF_049115385.1. Lineage (NCBI taxonomy): Eukaryota > Metazoa > Chordata > Mammalia > Artiodactyla > Moschidae > Moschus > Moschus berezovskii. The sequence continues at coordinate 15,244,219 of NC_142480.1, read as the reverse complement.
TGAACGTGGCTATACAGATAGCTCTTTGAAACCTGGCTTTCAGTTAGTTTGAATATATACTCAGAAGTGGGGTTTTGGATTATATGGTAATTCTGTTTTTAATTTTTTGAGGAAACCCCATTTTGTCTTTTATATCAGTTGCACCATCTTATAATCCCACCGTAAGTGCACAAAGGTTCCAATTTCACCTCATTCTTGCCAAAACTTGCTTCCTGTTTTATTTTTTGATAGTAGCCATCCTAATGGGTGTGAGGTGATACTGTGAATTCCATTTGCATTTCTATGTTAATCAGTGATATTGAGCATCTTTTCATGTGTTTGTTGGCCATTTGTGTATCTTCTTTGGAAAAATGTCTTTTTAAATCTTTTTTTTCATTTTTTAATTGAGTTTTTGTTGTTCAGTTATAGAAGTTCTTTATGTATTTTATGTATTAACTGCTAATCAGATATAAGATTTACAGATGTTTCCTCCTATTCGGCCATTTGCCTTTTAACTTTTGTCCTTTGATGCACAGAAGTTTTAGTTTGATGTAGCTCCATTTGTCTATTTTTGCTTTTGTTGCCTGGGCTTTTGGTATCATAGCCAAGAAAGCATTGCCAAGTCCACTTTCATGAAACTTTCCCCCTATATTTTCTTCTAGGAGTTCGAGAGTTTTAGGCTTTACTTTTAGGTTTTTAATCCATTTGGGGTTAATTTTTATATATGCTGTAAGTTAAGGGTTTAGCTTCATTTTTTTTTTTTTTTGCATGTGACTATCCAGTTTTCCCAGCACCATTTGTTTAAGAGACTGTCATTTCCCCATTGAGTAATCTTGTAACCCTTGTCCAACATTATTTCTGGGCTTTATGTTTTTATTCTATTGGTCTGTTTATGCTAGTACCACACCATTGTCTTCTTCCTTTTGATAATTATTTTTTTACACTTTTGCCATTTTATGTCACAAGTTCAAAGTTAATGGTTGTTGTTAAGAATATACTGGTACTAGTTAGTAATTGCCATATTATGAAGTATACGTTAGAATAATTTATTTAAAAATAACTTTAGTGTGTTTTTCTTTTGGTCCTGTGATTTTTGAAGTAATCAGAAAAATGATCTCCCTGAGGATAAGGCTGGTGTTCTTAACTCTTTTTAAAACACTGTAGTTGCAGGGTGTGGAGTAAGTGATAGTCTGTGATGATGCAGGGGTGTGGTAAATTTGCTGATTCCAGAAAAAACTTATGTCCCACTTAAGTATGCAGTTAGAATAGGGCAGGTAGTAAATGACTTAGGATGTATCAGCGAACAGTCTTTTTTTGTTTGTTTTGGCAGTATGCTTTGAAATAAAAAAACACAAAATAATGACTAATTTATGTCTGGAAAATTAATCTTCAGTAGTGTCTTTTCTTTAATGTAGGGAACAAAAGAGACCAAAATAAGTTGAAGATTTTCTGTGCCTTTTCCTAGGATCAAAAATGGTAAACCTGGAAAAGTTTATAACAATAATCAGTAATTCAGTAGAAGGAGACTGTTTTTTCTAGATTTGATTGTTTATGATTTTTCTCAAATTCCTCTTGTTCTACCGTTCCTACTTTCATTTCACTTTCCCAATGCAGGCCCTCTTCATTCTGATCAGTCTTATCTCCTTGTCTTGGAACCAATCCTAATTTCCATCTTCTTATCTGCTGTTAATAAGAAAGGTTGTTCTGTCAAGTCTAGTGGTCTATTTCCTATTTTGTAATAATTTATTATTCTTTTTCTATTGTTCTAAAAGCTATAGCTTTTCAAAGTGAAGACTAAATTCTGTTTCATAAAGTTTTGCTAGATGCCTATGGTTTTCAATAGATTTCTCTAAATTTTGACTTGTTTCATTTGAAATTTTATATAATTGCTTTGCATGTTTTTGATCTCTTTCCAACTAGTTCAAAAGCCTTAGAATGAAAACTATCTGTTATTCTCTACAGGGAATGTAGTATAGTGCTGTATATGCATCAAGTAGTGGAAACTTTTTGTCCGCACCAGACCTCTCCCCACTTCCCTTTGTCTTCACCCCTTCTCTGCTGCTGCTAAGTCGCTTCAGTCGTGTCCGACTCTGTGCGACCCCATAGACAGCAGCCACCAGGCTCTGCTGTCCTGGGATTCTCCAGGCAACAACACTGGAGTGGGTTGCCATTTCCTTCTCTAGTACATGAAAGTGAAAAGTGAAAGTGAAGTCACTCAGTTGTATCTGACTCTTAGCGACCCCATGGACTGCAGCCTACCAGGCTCCTCCATCCATGGGGTTTTCCAGGCAAGAGTACTGGAGTGGGGTGCCATTGCCTTCTCCGCATCCCTTCTCTACCTCCTTTTAAAAAAATACTCCCCAGAGTTACCTTATAACTAATTCTTTCAGTGGCATTCAGCCTCAGATTCATTTGATTTAACATGTTAAATTTATCCTTTTTGGGGAAAAATTTTGCTTCATCCTGCATTTTGAAATTAGTATAATAATACTGCATTTTAAAATCTGGAGTTCAAATCTCTGTGACAATCTAAAAGATGCCCTCCATACACACACAAAGAATATGTGGATAATGTGGACTTAGGATGTGAAATAGCATTTAAGAAAAAAAAGAAAATAGAAATTCAACCTTGTAGTTAAAGAAATGCAAATCAAAATGAGGTACTACTTTCTGTTTTTCATTTTTAATCAGATGAAAAAAACTAAGTTTCTTGATATGTAGGGCTAACAAGGGGAGATGGAAAAATGAACATTCTCATGCATTGTGGGTTAGTGAGGAATGTACTTTTCTGCAAGTAATAGAAAAACCCATCTATTGATAATAGTTTAAGCAAATAGGGACTTACTTTCTGTTGTATTATAAAGTTGGCATGTGAGCAGTTTGATGATGTCAGACAGAGCTGGCATTTCTTCATTTTTCTGGCCAGTTCTTGTGACTTTGTTAATATAGGTTGTTTCAGATATGTTCACATTCAAGTTAAGAATAAAGTGGTAGAGAGCCTACACTATTTGCTGACTGTCCTTTTTATCAAAAAAACAAAATCTTTACAAGAGCTCTGCAGCAGATGTCTTTTTCAGTCTCATAATCCTTACATGGGATTAGGTATATTGCCACTCTGAACAAAAACAAGCATCAGCCCAAAATATTAATTTTGGCTAATATTAACACCAACTAATATTTTTAGTATATTTTATTTGGTATAAATTCTTACAGATCTGTGTGTAGCATCTATATAATATATATGTAGCAGATATTTTTCTATATTAACACAGGTGCACATATTTCTTTTATTATTTCATTGTACAGATACGGCATTTATTAAAGCAATGTACTTAATACTGCCATCTCTTTTCACTATAATACAGTGTTCTAGGGAATGCTTTATTAGTAAAGCTACAATCCTTCCATATGTTTATTGGTCACTTGGGTTTCTTTCAATTACTACCTTTAAAGCCTTAATCTTTTAAATTATATTGTACTGTGTTAACTACTTACGTATTCGGTGTGTAGTTTAGGAGTAAATAAATTTTATGGTCTGTTTAGTTTTGAGAATAATCCCTAATTTAAAAAAAAAGACATGCCCTATAATTTAATGATTCGGTTTCCATTTTAAACTGTTAGTGGAAGAGATGAAGTGAATTGTGAAAAAATAATAATTTTTTATTTTATGGCTTTAACTGTAAGATGACTTAATTTAAAAGATTTTACGAAGTAATTATCCAGGTGGTAAAACTTTGATAAGTACAGTTTTTTGTGCTTTTTTTCATTTTTCCTTTGGCTGCCTGGCTTATGGGATCTAAGTTCCCCAACCAGGGATCAAACCCAGGGCCCCAGCAGTGAGAGCAGCGAATCCTAAATCACTGGGTTGCCAGGGAATTCTCTCATAAATATGTTTTTAATAATATTTATTCACTTTAAAAGTCACTGTTTAATTTTTTTAATAATATATGTCTTCTATAATAAAATCTTCTAGAATTAAAAATTATAACTATATGTCAACAATATTAACCTTCTCTTTTCTAAAAATCTGCCCTGAGCTATGTTATGCATTTCCCGCTGGAATATTTATGTCCATTACCACTGATTGTTTTATTAGTTTTACCTTTAGCCTCCAGGACAGATATTAAAAATATTGCTGTTTGCCAGGATTGGTAGCAGGATAGAATTCAGACATTAAATTTTAGATTCTTAGCAGCTGAGAAGCATTGAATTCAAGATATGGTTGCTTCTTTAGGGAGCTAGCACAATAATCAGTTGTTTTGTAGATGAAAGAACTAGTTTTTGCTCAGTCAATAAAGTGGCAGAATTTTGGAAAATTTATATGTTATAGAATTATTTTATAATGTAAAAGCTACTAAACCTGATTATGACTTACAGGAGAGCTCAAGAATCAAGTTAATATATTCTTTTAATAGCTAACTTACGCTTTTAAAAGATGGCTTTGATAATGCCAAATAAACATTTGGAAGATGTTTCTCTTTGTTTCCACAGATCATTAACTGAAGTCGAAATAAACAGCTATGCAAAACTCTCACATGGATGAGTACAGAAATTCCAGTAATGGCAGCATAGGCAGCAGTTCAGAGGCAGTGGTAGAGCAGTCTGCTGATTTTAGTACTGAGATTATGAATGTTACAGAAATGGAGCAGTCACCCGACGGATCTCCCAATGTGAACACAACTACAGAAGAAAATGAAATAGCAAGTACTGTGGACCTTCCAGTGACAGAAACAGAAGCAAATTTCCCTCCAGAATATGAAAAGTTTTGGAAAACTGTAGAAAGTAATCCTCAGGATTTTACAGGCTGGGTATATTTGCTTCAGTATGTAGAACAGGAGGTTAGTAATTATTTCAATGGGATTAGATTAAACAACTAATATCAGACTAAGCCTTATTGTTTTGTAATTGAAGTTGCCTCTTTTATGATTTTCAGATTAAGTTGAATAAATAATATATATTTTAGCTTCAAAAAATAGCTTTCATGGCATTTGTACGTTATAGAAAGTATTATAATCAAATTCTAATATTTGTAAAGACTGGTGTGTGTACGTATGTGTGTATAAAATTGCTAAAATAAAAGATAATTACCCTGCTGTTTGACAGAATTAGTTACTTCTGTTTCAAAGCTGTCGAGTGTATAGTTTTTAAGCCTGCTGTTTATTTTATTTGAGACAGTACAGGCATACCTCATTTTATTGCGCTTTACTTTATTGAACTTCATAGATACTACATTTTTCACAAATTAAAGGTTTGTGGCAATCCTGCATTGAGAAGATCTGTTGGTGCTGTTTTTCCAACAGTGTTTGCTCACTTCCTATCTTGTTCTCATGTTTGATAGTTTTTGCCATATTTCAGACTTTTTTATTATTTGTTATAGTCATCTGTGATCAGTGGTATTTGATATTACTGTTTTATAATTGTTTTGGCAATTCATAGCAATAAAGTATTTTAAAATTAAGGTATGTACATTGCTTTTTTTTTAGACATAATGCTATTGCATACTTAGTCTACAGTAGAATATAAACAGAATTTTTATGTGTACTTGGAAACAAAATCGTGTGACCTGCTTTATTGTGATACACATTTTATAGCAGTGCTCTGAAATCAAACCCGCAATACTTCTGAGGTATGCCTGTACATTAGAAGGAATAATAAATGCTTTTGTGACAGAAATTTTCAAGATGTTTAAACACGTGTTTTATTTTCATCAGAATCACTTGATGGCTGCCAGGAAAGCATTTGACAAATTTTTCATACACTATCCGTATTGCTATGGTTACTGGAAAAAGTATGCAGACCTTGAAAAGCGACATGACAACATTAAACAGTCAGATGAGGTGCGTACATTACTGAATAAAATTATCTCCATTAGGTACTGTAAGCCAAATAATAACAGAGCAAAGACTTTTTTTTTTTTTTTTTGGCTGGCAGTACCTACGATTTATGGTCAAACAATTTTATAGGGTATTTTATTTGCATTTGTCACTCTTGTGGCATTTGTAGCTAATATTTTCTCTCTTTGTTGGCAGGTGCGTTAAACCTCTACAGTTTGTCAAGCTTTGCAGTGCAAGCCTCTGTATTACACTGCAGCTTAACAAGTAGGGCAGGGCTTTTCTCTCACTTACATTTATTTCTCATTTTCCAAACAATATAGTTGGTTTGCTAGTCACATTTGCTACGTCTTATTGCATTTTTGGTCAGACGCTGTCATTGATGCTCTAATGGGTCTGTGCCCTATGGTCTGTAACCCAAAGCCTGCCCACACAGCCCGGTCAGAATGCAGGGACTGCTGCGCTTTGAAGATCAAGACTCTGCACGTGGGGATCAGAACATTGCCATGTTCTATCCAACCTCCACCCAAATGGTAATGGTAGATTATTTAAACAAAATTCCAGTAATTAGTATTTCTAAGGTTCACCGGATAACACAGTGTTGCCTCTCTGTTAAGACATAATTAAATATTTGAAGTACAGTTTGTTGTTTTCTTCTTAGGTATATCGCCGGGGGCTTCAGGCAATACCTCTGAGTGTTGACCTTTGGATACATTATATAAACTTCTTAAAAGAAACACTGGACCCTGGTGATCCTGAGACGAACAGTACTGTAAGAGGGTATGTGAAAATAATATTTAAAGATATAAATCAGTCAGGTATTCTGATATTGATAATAGAACTACTTATCAATGCTAAACTGAAAGTTTAATTGTCATACACTTCTTTTTCACTCTAGAAAAGTACCCTAGTAAATTTATGCATGATTATTAAAAAATGTAGATAATAAAGTTCCTCCACCATTCCATACGCTCTTTTCTTATGTTCAGTCCATCTCCCTTCATGGTAAATGACTTTGTGTTTATTCTTTCAGATACACATAGATATACATATATATGTGTGTATACCTATTATACATATTTGTCTTTTTTTTTTTTTTAATAATGTTCTAGATTTTCTCCCTACCATTTTTTAACCGTATAGTATCAAGGTACGGTATTTTATTTAACCAAATCTTAATAGGAAATAGTGCTGTAGTGAACATCTCTTTATAAGTCAGTATTTATGTAGAGCCCTATAGAAATGGAACTTGTATCAAAGGACATACACAGCTCCATTTATCAAATGTTCCTTTAAAAGTGGTGCCAGCTTTAAACTCTCATGGTGTATGAAGGTAGTCATTTTCCCAGTCAGGGCATGTTTTTTTTTAACCTCCTGTAGTGTGTCATTCAGAGAAGGCAATGGCACCCCACTCCAGTACTCTTGTCTGGAAAATCCCATGGACGGAGGAGCCTGGTAGGCTGCAGTCCATGGGGTCGCTAAGAGTCGGACACAACTGAGTGACTTCACGTTTTTCAACTTTCGTGCATTGGAGAAGGAAATGGCAACCCACTCCAGTATTCTTGCCTGGAGAATCCCAGGGACAGAGGAGCCTGTTGGGCTGCTGTTTATGGGGTCGCACAGAGTCAGACATGACTGATGCGACTTAGCAGCAGCAGCAGCAGTGTTTCATTATCTCAATTCAGGTATCTCTAGGTTTCTTGGTTTACATATCTTGGTTTACCATCTTTTAAAATGCTGTCTATTTAAGCCATTTTCACATTGCTTATTTATATGATTTGATTATTTTACTTTTGAATTTTTATTACTGATTATAGGAATTTAAAATGTATTTTTGGTTTTTATTTTTATCAAAGTATGTGCATATAGTTTAGATAGTTAATGTTAAACTGCTTGTAACAAAAAGTGGTCCCTCCACCTCTCATCAGATATTTTAGCTGTTTCTTCTATTATTTTCCAACATGTTGATGGCAGTAGCACTCTACTGCTTTCTGCTTCTCTTTCACTAGCTGTAGACATTATCATTCTGTTATGGTGTATGAGAATTTCTAGTTCATTTTTACCCTGTCTTCCCATTCCTTGTCTTTCCCGTATGGATAGGTTTCATAGCTTTTTGTTTTTCCTGTGATTACCCCTTCTCTTACCTCTGCCTCTTTCTGTTTGCCTGGCTTTCTTGGAACACTTAAAATTTTCTACACCTTCCAATAGCTACTTTCAGTAGTCAATACTAATACTCACTTTCCACAATTACAAATGCTATCTATGTAAGTTATTTTTTTGAAAGTAAAAAAATGCATGTATCATGTTATTCTACTTAATCTGAAAATTATAGAAAGAGAATTATGTTCTGAGATCTGTAAATTCTACCCTGGGCCCTTGGAGATATCCTCCTGGGACTCCCTCTTCTGTACTCTGCCCCTGTGGTTCTATTCTGGTTCTTTTGTATAGCAGCTGTTACAGGTTTCCTCATAATCATCATCCTAGGAGTTGTCTTTACCTTCTAAGTTCTGTTTATTAGTTTATTAATTAGATTCTATTTTTCTTGGTTCTTGCGTACCTTTCGAGGAGTAAATTCCATAACTTCCTGATAAAGGATGCTTGGAATGAAAAAAAATTTTTGAGTATGTATATCTGAAACACCCAATTGATGAATCCCGTGGGGTATAGAATTTTGAGTTGAAAGTAATACTTCCTTCAGTTCAGTTCAGTCGCTCAGTCGTGTCCGACTCTCTGCGACCCCATGAATCACAGCACGCCAGGCCTCCCTATCCATCACCGACTCCCGGAGTTCACTCAAACTCATGTCCATCGAGTCAGTGATGCCATCCAGCCATCTCATTCTCTGTCGTCCCCTTCTCCTCACGCCCCCAATCCCTCCCAGCATCAGTCTTTTCCAGTGAGTCAACTCTTCGCATGAGGTGGCCCAAGTATTGGAGCTTCAGCTTTAGCATCAGTCCTTCCAATGAACACCCAGGATTGATCTCCTTTAGAATGGACTAGTTGGATCTCCTTGCAGTCCAAGGGACTCTCAAGAGCCTTCTCCAGCACCACAGTTCAAAAGCATCAATTCTTCGGTGATCAGCTTTCTTCACAGTCCAACTCTCACATCCATATGTGACCACTGGAAAAACCATAGCCTTGACTAGACGGACCTTGGTTAGCAAAGTAATGTCTCTGCTTTTTAATATGCTATCTAGGTTGGTCATAACTTTCCTTCCAAGGAGTAAGCGTCTTTTAATTTCATGACTGCAATCAGAATCCGCAGTGATTTTGGAGCCCAAAAAAATAAAGTCTGACACTGTTTCCCCATCTATTTCCCATGAAGTGATGGGACCAGATGCCATGATATTTGTTTTCTGAATGTTGAGCTTCAAGCCAACCTTTTCACTCTCCTCTTTCACTTTTCATCAAGAGGCTTTTGAGTTCCTCTTCACTTTCTGCCATAAGGGTGGTGTCATCTGCATATCTGAGGTTATTGATATTTCTCCCAGCAATCTTGATTCCAGCTTGTGCTTCTTCCAGCCCAGCGTTCCTCATGATGTACTCTGCATATAACTTAAATAAGCAGGGTGACAATATACAACCTTGACGTACTCCTTTTCCTATTTGGAACCAGTCTGTTGTTCCATGTCCAGTTCTAACTGTTGCTTCCTGACCTGCATACAGGTTTCTCAAGAGGCAGGTCAGGTGGTCTGGTATTCCCTTCTTTTTCAGAATTTTCCACAGTTTATTGTGATCCACACAGTCAAAGGCTTTGGCATAGTCAGTGAAGCAGAAATAGATGTTTTTCTGGAATTCTCTTGCTTTCTCCATGATCCCGTGGATGTTGGCAATTTGATCTCCGGTGCCTCTGCCTTTTGTAGAACCTGCTTGAACATCTGGAAGTTCACGGTTCACATATTGCTGAAGCCTGACTTGGAGAATTTTGAGCATGTCTTTACTAGTGTGTGAGATGAGTGCAACTGTGTGGTAGTTTGAGCATTCTTTGGCATTGCCTTTCTTTGGATTGGAATGAAGACTGACCTTTTCCAGTCCTGTGGCCACTGCTGAGTTTTCCAAGAAAATTAGAGATACCAAGGGAACATTTCATGCAAAGATGGGCTCGATAAAGGACAGAAATGGTATGGACTTAACAGAAGCCGAAGATATTAAGAAGAGGTGGCAAGAATACACAGAAGAACTGTACAAAAAAGATCTTCATGACCAAGATAATCACGATGGGGTGATCACTGAGCTAGTGCCAGACATCTTGGAATGTGAAGTCAAGTGGGCCTTAGAAAGCATCACTACAAACAAAGCTAGTGTAGGTGATGGAATTCCAATTGAGCTATTTCAAATCCTGAAAGAATACTTCCTTAGGGGGCCCTTAAAGCATTTTTCCGTTGGGTATTTTTATCATGTAGAGGTGTTTTTTTTCTTAACGTGGTTCATTTTTCAGTCTTTTATTAGTTTCTGAGTTTTGTGCCTGTCTTGACAAGAATATATAAATCTTGAGTTTTCTGCTAATTCTTTTTGTAGACTTTTTTTTTCTGTCCTTCACTTATCTGATACTTAGTTTGTACCTTTTGTGAGGCAGATTAACCTTAGTTTGTGTCTTTTGTGAATCAGAGATAACATTTTTTTTCTCCCATTTGTTGAACAGTCTGTCTTTCCTTCATTGGCTTATTTTTGTGTGTATGGATTTAAAATACTGATACTTTTTTTATCGCATTCTAAATTCTCACATATATATGTTTTTATTTTCTTGAGAACTGTTTATTAATCCATTTTGATGATACTGGACCGGTGTTGTGCCTTTATAATTTCTATAGCTTCCTAGTTTCCTTTGAGACCTTTCAGGAAAATACCTGCTTCTTTATCCTTTTTGAAAAATATTTTGTATTTTTATGTGTTAGATGAATGTTAGAATTTGTTTTCTCTGTTCCACCTAATTCTTAGTGCTTTGATTGGGATCCTGTTTAGTTTTAGATTAATTAGATAGTATAGTTCTATACTGTTAAAAATTCCTCTTGATTATAATATTTATTTTGAAAATATGTATCTAAAATTTTATCCCATTGAGGTATCAAATCCTGTGATTAAAATTGCTTACAGAAATCTCTTGAAATGAGGATAAATATTTTAAAATAAAGGACTTTTTTGTAAACTTTAATTGTGGAATTTTAGAATCAGGAGAGAATTTTGAGTTTTAAAGTATATGTATATTTCTCATTACCCAAAGAGGCAGCTGGACCCCTCATTGGAGAGTTGTTTTGTCAGAAAACTGTTTCTTAAAATAAATTTTGTCACTTTGTCTTTTGCCCTAGAGGAATCTATTCAACAGATCAAGTTTAATGAGTATTTTAGTGTCTGCTCTGTCACTCTTACATGTTTGTAGTGTAATTTGCATTGCAAATTTATAGCATATAAAATAACGTACAGCTACATACACTTATCTATTCCCTTTACATTTTCCTTTTTTAAGCAGTTGTCATATGCACTTGTCTATTATTCCTTCTTTTAATCTGTACTTGTAAAGTTGCATGTAATATTGAATTTAGCATTATCTTCTAAAATTTAGAAATATTGTTTTTAAAATTGAGGTATAATTGACAAATAAATTATATTAATTTCAAATGTATGACTTATTGATTTGATACTTGTATATATTACAAAATGCAGAAATAATATATTTCAAGTGATTTTATCTTGGAAAGATAACGTAGAGGTAATTTAATTTTTCAGAACGTTTGAACATGCTGTTCTAGCTGCGGGAACAGATTTCCGATCGGACAGACTGTGGGAAATGTACATAAACTGGGAAAATGAACAAGGAAACCTGAGAGAAGTTACAGCTATATATGATCGTATTCTTGGTATTCCAACACAGCTGTATAGTCATCATTTTCAGAGGTGGGTGGAAAAATCACATCATTAAAATTTTTTGTGATTACTCGGGTAATTAATTTCTAATATGGAGGATAATTATTCTGTTGAAATGTAAAATTCTGTTAGATACAAACAAATTTATTTTTCTCAGTAATCACAATTTATATACACTTTAAAATTTTGACATTTTCGGTATAGTTTATGAGCTTCACTGGTTTTAGATACAAGGTTCCGTTGATCTGTTTTATAGATGAGGAAACAGCAGGACTTTTCTCTTTAGGATATTTCAGAGTAGTGAAAATAATCTAAGCTTTATTATTCTTACGGTTAACTCAGTATATAGCATATAATAGAAGCTTATTTGAAATGTAATAATTTACTCAAGGTACATTCTTGTGATTCATATAGCATCTTATGTCCAAAACAGTGAAGAATGTATTTTTTGTAGTTAAGTCCTGTTTATATTCAAACAATCAAAAAGTATTTCAGTTTAATTTTCTACTATGATAATCTGTTATGACTGGTATCATTTCATTTTAATGAGTGCTGTATAAAACAACTATTTCTGTGTACTGTGATTTGCATGTTCTGTTTCTGATGTATTCAAGTATCCCACTGATAAAGACTCAGTCTTTCTGAACAAGAAAGTATGAGGACTGTGTTGATAAACCTGCCATATTGTCTATATTTTTGTCATAATTTTTATAACGAGGATTGTGGTAGAACCTGTAAACTTAGGTACTTTTTAAGTAAGTGATTTTCTGAAATTTTCTTTACTTTTTTAAAGTAGAAAATTTCATGACGCATTTGTAGATAACTGTGGATCAGTTTGCTAATTCTCTGCAGACCCATGTTAGAAATAGGAAACGTGGGTCTGAATGTGCCATCTCTTTTTTTCATGAAATTTAGAGGAGGTGTGCATAAAGGAGGGTTTAAATGACCTAGGGAGATATTTGCTAAAAGAGATTAACACAAGGATTGGCATCTGGAGATTCTTGGTCAAATTTTAAAAGTTAAGTATTTTTAATTTTTTTTAAACCTTTAAAAAAGGATTTTAAAAGTCTTCTGGGACAAAGCAGGTTCTTTTCATAAATCAATTCTTCCAGGATCTGAAGTATAGGTAAAATCTGTGATTGTAATTTTATTGTTGGTGAATGAGAAAACATAAGACTAAGAAGCAATTATACAGACAGTATTCTGAGCACCTTATAACTTTTCATCCTCACAATAAACCGTGGAGGTATCATACTGTTATTTTCCACATTTTATGAAAGTAGAGGTAAAGAAAGATTAAAATATTTGCATGAGATCACAGAGTTAGTAAGTGCTTGGAAGCTGATTGGAACCTAGACAGTGTGGCCCCAAAGTTCTTGGTGTAGTTTTCTAAATCTTTTTTTTTTTTAATGAATATTTCCCTGGGTTTTTTAAATGCATGTATACTTACAATAGAGATTTAGTGGGTTGTGTTTTATATACTACTTTTTAATCTAGTCTTTTTCACTTAATGAGAACCACTTTCCTTATGAGTATACGAGACTGATAAATAGTATTTGTATCAGTAAATCTTGTAGTTTATATAAATAAACTAATTCCCTTGACTAGCTGCTTTAAGAACTGCTGAAATGGTTTCTTCTGTCAAATATACTTCCCCTGTTTAATTTATTTAGCGCTTGCTCTGTACCAGATGGTATGCATTTACTTTGAAGGAATAAAGGCCTATAGAAGATATGTGTTCATCGACTCGGCCCTTAAGTTACTCATAAGTGTAGAAGAGGAAGCATGTGCTAAAAGAAGTATTCTAAGTGCTGTAATACAAATAACTTCTATTGTGTAGGCTTGTATATTGGATATACACAGAACATTATCTCTGAGAAAACATCTAATTTTAAAGCCCCCTGGCATGAATACTTTTGTGGTATGATCTAACTCCTCAGGCTCAGTCTCTGGTAGTTCCTAAGCTCTAGACAAACCTAAGTACTGATATTATCCCAACCAGCAGTGTTGATTTATACTTTTATGATTGTAATACCTTTTCCACTTTTTATTTATCTGGTGAACTCATCCCTCAGGACCCATATAGCTTAATGTTTTCTCTGTGACACTTTTTCCAGTTCACCTAAACAGAACTGTTTTATCATTTGTGCCAGCACTCTATCTACATTTATTTCATTTTTCTTAGCACTAATAACCCTCCTCTGAATTTACGTCTCCTGTATCCTCTGCATGTCTGTCATTTTCTGAAGCTTTTTAATTCTTTTTATCATTGGCAAAAACCATAATGCTGGGAAGGATTGAGGGCAGGAGGAGAAGGGGGAGGCAGAGGATGAGATGGTTGGGGCGGCATCACTGCCTCAGTGGATGTGAGAGAGCCAGCTGCAAGAGATGGTGAAGGACAGGGAAGCCTGGCGTGCTGCAGCGCGTGGGGCCACAGTCAGACACAGCCTAGTGGCTGAGAAGTACTCATCCTTAATACGCAGGAGAGCAGTTCCATATGCATTAGGCACTCAGCCATTCTATTAATAGATGGAGTAAATCAGCTTTGTAGTAGGAAAAGCTAATGAAGAAGCATTATGCATATGTTACCACCATGTAAAAGACGTTTCTAATGTAACATGGCAACTGTTTTAAAGTTTATTTTCAGTTTTACCTTATTTCAAGTTTTTTACCTTTATCTTGACAATTTTAATGTTAATATATGAGAATTAAATGTTTATTTTCATACTACACATTTGAGAGTTCTTCCTCATTTATAATTTCTTTTAAATAAGGCAATCTATATTTTTTCCTCCTGGTGATAAAATATATCAAGTTAAGCCTCTGTGTTCGTTGATTTTGCAAAATTGAAATTAATTTCCAATGTTATTTACATATGTTTGTAAAAATTTTTTTTTTCCGTACCTTGTGGCATGCGGCATCTTAGTTCTCTGACCAGGGATCAAACCTGTGGCCCCTGCATTAGAAGTGCAGAGTCTTAACCCATGGACTGCCAGGGTGATCCCTGTGGAAGTTTTAAAATCCATGAAAATCCAGATGTCAGTAGCCTAAATTAGTTTTAAAAAACTTTGAGGGAAATCCATAAGTTATGGTACATACATGTACAACTATCTCTGAGAATTAAGTTGAAGATGCAAGCCTGAGTCCGACGCTAGGTAAGAATATGAAAGACTTCATGGAGACTGGATTTTAGTCTGAATGCAGGGTAAACATTGAAGTGATTTTGGGGATGAGGATAGGATATGATCCTGTTTACTATTTTTTCATGTTTATTTCTTAATAACATTTTTGATAGCAGTATTGAGGTGGGAGTTGGAGGAAACGAGATCAGCACACAGGTTTATGTTTATTTTGGTAAATAATGAGGAGGGCGTGGAGCTGTATTTAGAAGGTAGACTAATTTGGACCTGGTATCCAATAGAATGTAAGAAATAAGGTAGGTGGAAGAGATTGGGAAACTTGGCGGTTGACAGTATCAGGATTAGAAATGAAATGCCTGAGGGTGTTGATTTGTGGATGAAAATGACACACTTGAAGACATGTTGTATGTAAGATTCCAATTTAAGCTGGTGTAGATATTAGCTCCTCAGCTTTGTGTTTTTGATTAAAATTTGTATGTGTGTGTATATATATAAACTAGTATTCGTAGATAAATAAATTACATGTTTTTCAAAACAGTCTTTGCTTAAAATATGTATTTCTTTATGCAGAGTGTTGGCAAATGAATCTGAAGTTTAGGGGAAAGGTTTGGGCTTTCCTGATGGCTCAAATGGTAAAGAATCTGCCTGCAATGTAGGAGACCCAGGTTTGATCCCTGAGTTGGGAAGAGTCCCTGGAAAAGGGAATGGCTTCCCACTCCAGTATTCTTGCCTGGAGAATTCCATGGACAGAGGAGCCTGATGGGCTACAGTCGCAAAAAGTCTGACACACAAAGATCCCAACTGAGCGAATAACGTTTTTTTTCACTTTAGGCCTAAGCTAGAATTTTAAAAGTCATCATAATATGCTTATTATTTCAAGCTATATTAATAAGATTGGCCAGAAAGTATATAAAAACATATGATAACTAAATGTGCAGAGCAGAATCCTTGGGCATACTAGTATTTAGGGGCAAACTGGAGTGGCCACCCCTCAAAGGAGATCAGGGAGCAGTCAGAGACTTGGAGAAAAACCAGGAAGGTAGTAACTCAGAGCCAACAAGTATCCATTTAATTTTTCTTATATGGGGTACTTTGTGACTTTAATTAGGGCAGTTTCATTGGAGTATTTGGCATAGACACATAAATTCAGGAGTAATTGCGAGGTAAGTTCCAAAGGAACTGCAAAATTTGTTGATCATTTATAAGTAATCATTTATTATTTAGATATGGATTGCTATATTTAATTTTACAGATGGGAAAACTAACATTAGAGAAGGGAAAAACTTCCTCTAAGTCAAATAATAAGTAATGAATAAAAGTAGGATTTCAGTGTATGACTTTCCTTCATCATTCCATTGCAAAGGCAGGAAAGAAATGAAGATGTCTGTAGATTGTTTTATCAAGTGGTAGGTTATTACTATAGAAAAGGAGGGAAAATGGTGTGGGGGTTGGTTTTGGTGTTTTTTTTTTTGGTTTAAGTCAGAGTTCCTTTGAAAGAATAATATGTAAGTAGAAATGTAATGTGGGATCTAAAGTTATGCTTTATATAGAGAGCTTGTATTTTTATTGTCTTCCATTAGATTTAAAGACCATGTCCAGAATAATTTGCCTAGAGATCTTCTAACTGGTGAACAGTTTATTCAGCTGAGAAGGGAATTAGCTTCTGTAAATGGGCATAGTGGTGATGATGGTCCTCCTGGTGATGATCTGCCATCAGGAATAGAAGACATAACTGATCCAGCAAAGGTAACCAGACTTGTTAAAAAAAAATTTCCATATGTGAGAAACTATGGACTTTGTCCCTTGACTGCATGTGGGGTATGATTTGTAGCTCTTACGAAATTAATTTCTGATTAAGGTAGGTAGGAATTCTTTAGCTAGTGTGGTTTAAACATAGATTTAAAGCAGATGATCTGTTTTACTAAGAGACACCTGAAACTAAATTAGTGTAAAAGGATAATTTCACCTATGTTGTGGTGTACTAGACCTGTTGGTTTTTTTAAGGCATATAAGAAAGTGGTTTATTATGAAAATCTGTTACTAATTTCAGTATCGTTAATTGTACTTTGCACATAATTGATAACAGAAACCATAAGGTTAAAGTGTGAATAATGCTTAAATGTAAACAGTGGTTATTTTAAAATTTTAGTATATAACTTACATGTTTAAATTTTTTTCTTCCCAAGCTTATTACAGAAATAGAAAATATGAGACATAGAATCATTGAAATTCATCAAGAAATGTTTAATTATAATGAGCATGAAGTTAGTAAAAGGTGGACATTTGAAGAAGGTGTAAGTGTTTTACTTTTTTGTTGTCTTTAATAGGCTTCAAAATACAGATAGGAATAATGTATTTTTCTTTTAGTTTTGAGTGATGTCTCTGCTTTTTATTTTTGCTTGTTTAAGTAATGTTTGTTGCATTTATGGCTGCCATTATCAATTTTCTGTTATCAACTTTAGAAATATTGAATTCAGATTTATTTGAATTGCAAGTTACCTGTTTAATCTGAACTATTTTATTACAATTCTGTTTCTGAAATCAACTTCATTGAGTCATTTTATGTAATATAACAAAATGTGCCTATTTTAAGGAGAGTAAAATGAGGGCTTTTATTTCTTTAAGCATTTTATTGAGATGTGATTCACATGCCATATACTGTTAGTAGTTGTTAATATATTCACAGATATGTATGTACAGTTAGTTTTAGAACATTTAATTAATGTTAATTTTGGAACATTTTCATCATTCTTAAAAAACTCTTTAGCTTTTACCCCTCACATGCTTACTCCTCCCTACTACCAACTCTAAGGTACCACTAACCTACTTCCTATTCTTATAGATTTCCCTGTTCTGGCCTTTTATATGAATGGAATCGTGTAGTATGTGGTGTTCTTTTTTTGTGTGATTGGCTAGTAAAATGACATTTGACAAGCATTGTGATTATCACAACAGTCAGCATATAGGACTATCCTGTCACCTGAAAAGGTCCCCTTTGGCTCCTTTTCAAGTCAGTAACCACCTGACTCTTAGCCCCAGGCAACTGCTTATCTACCTTACTTTTTTTAAAAAAATATTCACTTTTTTTTTTTAGATTCCACATATAGGTGATAGGACATAGTATTTGTCTTTATCATTCTGATTTATTTCACTAAGTATGATAGTCTAGTTGCATCTGTGTTGCAGAAAATGGCATTACTTCACTCTTTTGTATGGCTGAGTAGTATTCCATTGGTGTATGTATGTATGTATGTATATATACCACATCACCTTTATCTGTTCATCTGTGATGGACACTGATCTGCTTTCCTGTTGTATAATTGTAAAAGTAATCCTGTTACTGTTGTATAATTGTTCAGTTCTAAAATAGCAAAAAGTAAAATTTTCTGAACATAAAATTGTGTAGTTGTTAAAATGACTGGATAATTGGAAAATAATTTTGTTCTTTCAGTTTATAAAACCTAAGTAATTAAAGGGATTTTAACTTTGAAATTAGTCTTTTTAATCATGAGATGTGGTGATTAAAATTTTCTGGTTTATTATTATATTTATACTTTAAACAATTTGCATTACTGTAGTAATGCATGTTTTGGTGGTAGTTTACTTTCATTGTTATCCCATGCTTTTATTACAGATTAAAAGACCATATTTTCATGTGAAACCATTGGAAAAGGCACAACTGAAAAACTGGAAAGAATACTTAGAATTTGAAATTGAAAACGGGACTCATGAACGAGTTGTAGTTCTCTTTGAAAGATGTGTCATATCATGTGCCCTCTATGAGGAGTTTTGGATTAAGGTAAGAAAATTATATGGTCTGAAACTTGAATATATTATAAACATTGATCTAGTGACTAACCTTTTTTGTACTTCTGTTGAATGTTGTTCATATAACTATATCTGTTGCATTAGGAGATGGTCTGCTTGCAACCAGATTTGACTGCTGCATATGCCAACCTCGTTGCCTCTCCGTCCTTCCTTACAGAAACTAGTCTAGTGGTTCAATAAAGGTGCTGAATGGGTTTAAAAATAGAATTTTATCGTTCTGTCACATATTTAATGGCTTGTTCAACTGTAAATTATTCAGTATTTCCTCTGTTTCTGTAGTATGCCAAGTACATGGAAAATCATAGCATTGAAGGAGTGAGGCATGTCTTCAGCAGAGCTTGCACTATTCATCTCCCAAAGAAACCCATGGTACATATGCTTTGGGCAGCTTTTGAGGAACAGCAGGGTAAGAATGAGGAAATTGAGTTGATATTTTGGGATTTAAGTTACTTTGGGATAAAGATGTAGGAATTGAGTCTTGGGAACTGGTGTAAAGTGGAGGTCAGGTAAACTTTTTCTATAAAGGGCCAGATGGTAAAAGTTTTGGCTTTGCAGGCGATGTGGTGTCTTTCCTAACAACTCTGCCATGGTAGCCTCAAAATAGCCATAGAAAATACATAGGCAAATGAGCATGGCTATTTTCCATTAAAAAAAAATGATCAGATGGCTGGATTTAGTTTGTGGGCTGTTATTTGCCAATACTTGGCATAAAGGATATTTCCTAAGTTTAATCAAAAGCATAAAGATTTAATTACTATTTCTAGGTAATATTAATGAAGCCAGGAATATTTTGAGAACATTTGAAGAATGTGTTCTAGGATTGGCAATGGTTCGTTTGAGAAGAGTAAGTTTAGAACGACGTCATGGAAATATGGAAGAAGCTGAACGTTTGCTTCAGGAAGCCATTAAGAACGCCAAATCAAATAATGAATCATCATTTTATGCTATCAAACTAGCCCGACATCTTTTCAAAATACAAAAAAACCTTCCAAAATCAAGAAAGGTGCTTTTGGAAGCTATTGAAAGAGACAAAGTATGTATCTGTGTTCTTTTAAGAGTATCTTCCATTTAAAAAAAAAAAATTGGTCTTTCTTGGTTGTTTTTCATTTTGGCAACTATGATGAAAGATTTGGTCTGTATGTAATATATTTTATTACTGAGTGAAGACAACAGTCCCTCTAAACTGATGTTGCCATTCTTTCAAAAAAATTTCACATTATTATGCATTAAAACGTTGAGAAAATGAACATTATTGGAATCAAAGTATGGCTAACATTGTGACAGTTTCCATTTTCTCCACATTCAGAAATTTTATGGTAAATTTACCGATTATTAAGTAGATTAGAGGACCTAGGAGAAACTATAAACAAAGGCATGGCAATTGCCTACATTGTAGCACATGTAGCAGTGAGATATTATTCTCCTCTTGTGTAAAGTATATAAAGTATTCTTTCCTTTTATATATCAATCAATGCCACAAGACAGTGCCTGAGAAATTTCTCATTGGTTAGATTTTCAGCAAATACCGTGTCTGTTTAGGACCCAGGTTTATAACGGGTTTGCTTCCTGCTGCAGTTGATGCTTATCTGTGGTTGTGAAGCTTTAGATTACTGGGGCATGTAGAGACCATTTTTCAGTGTTTTCCTTCATGGTTGTTGTGGTAGGTCACGCACACTAAACAGGATGTAGGACTTTAATTTACTGGCATTGAACAGTGTGCACAGTTTAGAAGGTTCTGTCTACCAATGTGTGTGTTAGGTTTTTTTACCTGTTTATATGTATGTTGAAAATATTTAACATGAGTTATATTTTAATACAAGTTTCAATATTGAATTTTTCAAGTTGAAACATGAAAATTAAGGCATTTTAAATATCTGTGGTCTAATCAAAATATCTTAGAAACATGATTAATTGGTACTGCTTTTTACACAGGAGAACACAAAGTTATACCTCAATTTACTTGAAATGGAATATAGTGGTGACCTCAAACAAAATGAAGAAAATATCCTAAATTGTTTTGACAAAGCTATACATGGTTCATTACCTATTAAAATGAGAATTACATTTTCTCAGAGAAAAGTGGAATTTCTTGAAGATTTTGGTTCAGATGTTAATAAGTAAGATCTTAATTATATATTATCTATTTGAATAGTAAAAGAACATTGGTTATTTTGGATGGGACTTTGATGATGAGTACAAAGTAGTATATTGTTAAATTTTACATGTTTCCTAGGTTTCTTTTTTCCTTTGGTATATATGGGGGTAAATGCAGTTTTGCAAACGTTCATATGCTTAATAAGAGGATGTATGGTTTGTCTTCAGACTATTTTCAGAATCTTAGCTGGTGATTTTAAACAGTGAGCAGACAAGAGAAGGCAGGAAGCAGTTCTGTGAGAAAGGAAGTGAGTGAAGTATGTTTCAGGGAAACACAGAAACATTTAATATACAGGTCACCAAGGCTGTATGTGGTTAATCTGGAATAGAAATGCAGTCTCACATTGGAGAAGAATGAGTGTGGTGCCGAGATCATGCCTAATGACCTAATTTTCATGCACTGTGAAAACCTAAAAGATAAGGGTGGTAAGAGTTCCCCCTAGGGAAAAGGACAAGTTTAAGATTTAAATTTGCAAAATAGAGAGTAGAAATACTGATGAGAACATTGCTGCCATTCCTTTCTTACCTGATTCTAGTATAGAAATACCCTAATTCCTGTTAGGCAAGTGTGTAAACATTTTTGATGGCTGAGTAAGATTTTAATTAAAGTAAAAACATTTAACGTGAGTTACCTTTTAATACAGTTCCATATGTGTGCTTGGCATATTAAATGTTTTATAATTACCTAATGCGAAACACGTTGACAGTCTATAATGAGGGGAAGAGGGACTGTTCTCTTTATAGACAGGCTAAAGAGAGATTAGGCAGTTTTTCCAAGGTCACTTAGCTATTACTTTCTGCAGCTGGGATTAGAACCTACTTCAGGGGCTATGTTCTTAACCACCTTATGTGGTACTTAAGATACCTGTATGTGTCTTTTTTTGTTTTGCACTGAAGAAGGAATACAAAAGAAATGGCACATGTAATTCCATCTTTTAATCTAGGTGGATGGTATGGTGATACATGTATGTATGTGAGGTAGTATATAACTATTAAGAAGGCTGTGATCTCTTTTTAACAGAAGCAATTTGGCAACTTTCACAGAAGAGGTGGGGTTTCATTTAGTTGTTGCTGGATTCTGATAAGCTTTGTTCAGTCACTCAGTCGTGTCCGACTCTTCGCAACCCCATGGACTGCAGCACACCAGGCCTCCCTGTCCACCATCTCCCGCAGTTTGCACAAACTCATGTCCATTAAAGCAATGATGCCATCCAACCATCTTGTCCTCTGTCGTCCCCTTCTCCTCCTGCCTTCTATCTTTCCCAGCATCAGAGTCTTTTCCAACGAGTCAGCTCTTCACATCGGGTGGTCAAAGCATTGAAGCTTCAGCATCAGTCCTTCCACTGAATATTCAGGACTGATTTCCTTTAGGATGGACTGCTTTGATCAACCCTTGCAGTCCAAGGGACTCTCAAGAGTCTTCACCAGCACCACAGTTCAAAAGCATCAATTCTTCAGTGCTCAGGTGACAAACTTGAAAAAGAAAGTAAAAGTGAAGTCGCCCAGTCGTATCCGACTCTTTGCGACCCCATGGACTGTAGTCCACCAGGCTCCTCCATCCATAGGATTCTCCAGGCAAGAATACTAGAATGGGTTGCCATTTCCTTCTCCAGGGTATCTTCCCGACCCAGGGATCGAACCCAGGTCTCCCACATTGCAGGCAGACGCTTTAACCTCTGATCCACCAGGGAAGCCCAAGAGAGGTATATGTGGTGAAAGCAAGTGAAAGTTCATGTGAAAGTATTATCTTTTACATTGGATTGGAGGGTTCTATGAAGCAGTGAAAGCTTGATGCTAAATGTGCTGTCTTAAAAGCTAGACTGAGTTCAGAGCACATGTGCATGGTTGACAGTAGGAAACTGTTAAGAGTTTTGACTGAAATGAAATGACATATTTAAATTTGGCAGTAATATACAGACAAATCTGAGATGCCAGTTAGGCCCTTGCAAGTAGAGTTGTGGAGGGTCTGAGTATTGGGTCTGTTGTATTTGAAATTTTAAAAAGGGACATGATATGGAAAATGAGCTGCTTAGATATTTAAATATCACTGTAATGAATTAATAAGAATTAATGTTCAAGTCAGACAAATACAGGCTTAAATCCTAGCTCTTAATGTTTTGTATTCCTCAGTTTCTAGATTCTCTCAAATGAATATGGAGTGTCATATTGCCAACCCACAAGTTGTTAAACGTCTTAAGGAAATTGTATGTGTGTGTGTGTGTTACTCACTCAGTTCAGTCGCTCAGTGGTGTCCGACTCATTGCACCCCCATGCACTCCCTATCACCAACTCCCAAAGTTTACTCAGACTCAATGTCTATTGAGTCGGTGATGCTATCCAACCATCTCATCCTCTGTCATCCCCTTCTCCAACTGCCTTCAGTCTTCCCCAGCATCAGGATCTTTTCAAATGAGTCAGTTTTTCGCATGAGGTGGCCAAAGTATTAGAGTTTCAGCTTCAGCATCAGTCCTTCCAGTGAATAACCAGGACTGGTTTCCTTTAGGATGGACTGGTTGGATCTCCTTGCAGTCCAAGGGACTCTCAAGAATCTTCTCCAACACCACAGTTCAAAAACATCAATTCTTCTGCACTCAGCTTTCTTTATGGTCCAACTCTCACATCCATACATAGCTACTGGAAAAACCATACCTTTGACTAGACGGACCTTTGTTGGCAAAGTAATATGCTCTTTAATATGCTGTCTAGGTTGGTCAGAACTTTTCTTCCAAGGAGTGAGCGTCTTTTACTTTCATGACTGCAGTCACCATCTGAAGTGATTTTGGAGCCCAAGAAAATAAAATCTCTGTTTCCACTTTTTCTCCATTTATTTGCCATGAAGTGATGGGACCAAATGCCATGATCTTCGTTTTCTGAATGTTGAGTTTTAAGCCAACTTTTTCACTGTCTTCTTTCACTTTCATCAAGAGGCTTTTTAGTTCTTCTCTTTCTGCCGTAAGTGTTGTGTCATTTGCATATCTGAGGTTATTGATATTTCTCCCAGCAGTCTTGATTGCAGCCTGTGCTTCATCCAGCCCAGCATTTTGCATGATGTATTCTGCATATATGTTAAATAGGGTGACAATATACAGCCTTGAAGTACTCCTTTCCCGATTTGGAACCAGTCTGTTGCTCCATGTCAGTTTTAACTGTTGCTTCTTGGCCTGCATACAGATTTCTCAGGAGGCAGGTCAGGTGTGGTCTGGTATTCCCATCTCTAAGAATTTTCCACAGTTTGTTGTGATCCACACAGTCAAAGGCTTTGGCATAGTCGATAAAGCAGATGTTTTTCTAGAATTCTCTTTTTTGTTGATCCAGCGGATGTTGGCAATTTGATTTCTGGTTCTTTTCTGCCTCTTCTAAGTCCAGCTTGAACATCTGGAAGTTCACGGTTCACGTACTGTTGAAGCCTAGCTTGGAGAAATTTGAGCTTTACTTTGGTAGCATGTGAGATGAGTGCAGTTGTGCAGTAGTTTGAACATTCTTTGGCATTGCCTTTCTTTGGGATTGGAATGAAACTGACCTTTTCCAGTCCTGTGGCCACTGCTGAGTTTTCCAAATTCGCTGGCATATTGAGTGCAGCACTTTCACAGCATCATCTTTTAGGATTTGTAATAGCTCAACTGGAATTCCGTCACCTCCACTAGCTTTGTTTGTAGTGATGCTTCCTAAGGCCCACTTGACTTTGCATTCCAGGATGTCTGGCTCCAGGTGAGGGATCACACCGTTGGGATTATCTGGGTCATGAAGGTCTCTTTTGTATAGTTCTGTGTATACTTGCCACCTTTGCTTAGTATCTTCTGCTTCTGTTCAGTTCAGTTCAGTTGCTCAGTTGTGTCCAACTCTTTGCGACCCCATGAACCGCAGCACGCCAGGCCTCCCTGTTCATCACCAACTCCCGGAGCTATCCAAACCCATGTCCATTGAGTCGGTGATGACGTCCAACCATCTCATCCTCTGTTGTCCCCTTCTCCTGCCCTCAATCTTTCCTAGCATCAGGTTCTTTTCAAATGAATCAGCTCTTCGCATCAGGTGGCCAAAGTTTGGAGCTTCAACATCAGTCATTCCAATGAAGACCCAGGACTGATCTCCTGTAGGATGGACTGGTTGGATCTCCTTGCAGTCCAAGGGACTCTCAAGAGTCTTTTCCAACACCACAATTCAGGCCATCAATTCTTGCGGTGCTCAGCTTTCTTTATAGTCCAACTCTCGCACCCATACATGACCACTGGAAAAACCACAGCCCTGACTAGATGACCTTTATTGGCAAAGTAATGTCTCTGCTTTTTAATATGCTGTCTAGGTTGGTCTTAACTTTCCTTCCAAGGAGTAAGCTGCTTCTGTTAGGTCCATACTGTTCCTATTAGTTGCTTAGTCATGTCCAAGTCTTTGTGACGCCTTGGAGCATAGTCCACCAGGCTCCCCTGTCCATGAAATTCTCCAGGCAGGAATATTGGAATGGGTTGCTATTCTGTTCTCCAAGTGTCACTGGTAATAGCTATTAAATGTGTACATATGCAGGTTGTTCAGGGAAGTTGAACGTGCATGTAAATATCAAGGTCATTTTCAGAGAAATTTTAATCTCTGTGTTCTCTTTCAGAGAAATCTGTGTTCAGGTTTATGATTACCTTAAAAAGTAAGGCCATCTTTGTATTTCTAAAAAATATTTAAAAAGTGATTGCCTGTTGGTCCAGTCTGGGTTAGCAGTCAGTGCTCAAAAAAAGGAAAAAGAAAATTTTTAAATCATTGATTTTAAAGTCAGTTTTCCTTCAAGTGACATTGATTTTGAAGTTGTAAGTTCCAGTTGAAACCTATAATACATAGCCCATTAAAATTTTTTATTAAAAATTATCTTTTTAATCAATGATTAATTATTCTGAAATTTTTAGTTCCTCATTCAGTTTATCACATAGCCAAAGTTTAAATATACTTTATCCTAACTGGTGGCAGGTGTCTTCAGTAAGCATTGTTAAATTAGATCTCAGAAGTACACAAATTATAGAACTGTCAGGATTCAAGGTTGTACTAGACAAAAATAGTGTCAAGGTCACTGTCTTTGTTTGATAAAGCTCCTTAGGGCCTACCCATGTGTTAAAAATAATAAACACACAGGTCTTGATCAGCATCCCCTCCAGCCCATTGTAGTGCAGAGAACAGGCACTTTTTCAGTATCTCAGTCAAAAATCCTGGGACTTACTGATACTGTTTTGGGTCATATGATCACCTCTACACCAGTCATTGGTCGGTGACATCTAGTAAGGTAATTGGCCAGGCCTCTATCTCTGAAGCCTCATTTGAACCACATGGACCGAGAAGGAAAGTGCAAGGCAGGCAAATAGAAAAGGTAGTTAGGACTAGGTTTGTCTGCTTGCTTGTTTTTTCTTCTAAGCGATGTTCATTTCTACTTGCTTTTGTTTCCCTGAGTGGAAGTAACTTGAAAACCTAAGAAAGTTTTAAGTTCGGCTTCTGTGTATTCCAGTGGATTGTTTCTCCTTCCCTCACAGGCTTTTGAATGCTTATGATGAACATCAAACACTCCTAAAAGAGCAGGATTCTTTAAAAAGGAAAGCAGAAAACGGGTATGTAACTTCCTGCTGAATCAGGAAAGGAAGCTTAAAAGAAAACAGTTCATAGTGGAAATCCCTTTAAAAATAAGTATTACCTTTATATTGTGGTAGTTTACTTTTTTCATTATTTGAAATCATATAAAACAGCGGGGCCAAGAACTTGATTTGTATAAAGGTGACATTCATCCATTTGTTAAAGTATCTATCTATGGGAGTTCTGAAAGTTTCCATTTTGACCTTTTATTTAGATCAGAAGAACCAGAGGAAAAGAAAGCACACACAGAAGACACAACTTCATCATCTACACAGATGATTGATGGTGATTTACAGGCAAATCAAGCTGCGTATAATTATAGTGCCTGGTATCAGGTAAGTTTACATAATTATAATTGATTTTTTTGGTTAATAGATGTTATTAGAAATTATATATATAAATTAGGATAGTCTTTTTTTCCTTCTTTAGGAAAAAACTTTTGATTCGTGTGTAAATACATTGTCTTTTATGATTAAGACTTGGAATTTCAGCAGTGAACACATGCTTGTTTTCTTTAAATAGAAACCTGCTTTAATTAAATTTTTATATATGGAACTCACTGATAGCTTTTTTATGCTGATACGTATGCTTTTTCTTTTCAGTACAATTATCAGAATCCTTGGAATTATGGACAGTATTATCCTCCTCCTCCAACCTGATAAGAAAATCAGATATCAGATGGAGTGTGTGAAAAGTATGAAAATTATTTTTTTTAATGAGGGATGTAAACATAGTACAAGCTTGTTGTATTTGATAACTTGTCTTCCCTGTTTCTGTGTAACATGATTTGTTTAGTAATAGGGGAAAACATCACTTAGTAGCTTACCACAGATACTATTTCCTACCATTTATAAAATTTACTTTTTATTGGAGAACTATTTTTTTGATTTTTTTGCATTAAGTGGTCTAGAATTCTTTTGCAATGCGTTTGCAACAGAGTTTTGTAGCCTTAAGGGTAGGAAAAAAACTGACTGCAAATCATGTCAGTGTAGTACAAGATTCCGAAAACACATAAGGGCTGGTTATTAAGGATTTACCTCCTCTTTAAAAAAAATGGATTTTTAACCTTTGCTGACAAGATACTGTCTGTGTGTTTTGATTATCCTTGTGAATTTGGATCTAACAGCAGAAACAATGCCTGTTAAAATATTGTCTTGGAATAGAGATAATAAATAAGGAAATGGAATGTTTGCATCCCTTTGAAAAAATGAAAATCATATCAAAACTGTTGTTTCAGGAGACTTTGTATTTGGAATATTCATGTTAAACTTGTGAGCAAGCTTCATTTTGATCAAACTGATCATCTTCATTTTTGTAATAAAACTGAAGACTCATCCAATAATTGTTACGGATTTATTGGGGGGGATCACTTAAATTTATATTCACCATGGTTAGTGGTTTGTTTTAATATTAAATTTCTATTCACCATGATTCTGAAGTATACTTCTCTTGAATTCAGCTGTTACCTTCTTGACAGAATTTCTTAAGTTTTGTAGCTTTTTGCTTCTTCTCAATCTCTATGCTTTTGTGTGCCTTATACAGAAATATTTAAGTATTTTGAGATGAGTGTCTCTGGCAAGGCTGTCCAGACAGATTTACTGATACTCCTTTGGTTTGGTGAACTCTTAGTACTGGCTAACCTAATCAGAACATTAATACATTTATACCATACAAATCAAGACACTGGATACATGTTTATTGAACCTTTTAGTTTACAACATGAGGTAAAAGGCAAATCAGTTCTCTTTAAGTCATATTTTACACAACTGTAGTAAAATATTTTAAAGTACAAGGGTTTATAATGAATTACATTTCTTAAAAGTTGAGGGATCAAGTAAACATGTTCTAACTTGAATTTTCCAGTTGACCCTTTGCTTAACAATAGTAACCAGCTCTAATTAGATACGTAAATTTCTTCATGTCCATGTTTTATTGTTGATGATTTCTTAACTATTTCAGTCAATATCCACTAATTCCACTTCAAAAATAAGTTTTGCGTTTGGTGGAATTCTGTTGAAGAAGTTAAGGTAAATTTGGTAAAAGTTGCCTCTTTCCTCAGTCCTGATAACCTTCGTCTAAAATTAGAATTTTAGATATTGGTAATTAACTGCAAAGGGAGGGCTTTATAGTTGACTCAGGGGCTAGTACGTACAAACTGAGAGGTTCCTAAAACTACTTTTGAATGGAGGTCAAAACGTGACAATATAGGTTGACTAGATAAACTAAGCTTGAACTAGGATCTTCCTGCATCGCTAGGTACTCCCAGGTTAGCCACTACTTTATGAAGACTGCTACTCAGTACCTCCCGTCCAACCCCAAAAAGTGATTTCAGTTTAGCTGGGTGTATAAGTTATATTCATATGAGGTGTAGTACTTGATGGTTGCTGTGAATTTTCAGATGTTGAGTTCGGAGAAGAGTGATTTTTATCTGACTGATCTTGAGATACTTCACATGAGACTGGGAGCTGCAGCTGGCCGTGGGATTTTGATAGGCTGAGAAGAAAGCTATTGTATTCCCAAGTAACTGTATTAATAACTGATAAGACTAAAAAGGACTTCCAATTCCCTCCTCCCCTAAGCTTATTCTAACTGGTCTAACTAGTCCATTGGAAATGGAACCAACAACTAAACTACCTTCCCACTTAGCTACTGGGTTGTTCTGCTTGTAACAGATTGGAGTCATGGCTCTGCTCTTTTATTAGTGTTCACACTGATGTTGGACCCATGGTCTCCTTCATTTCACAACTGGTAATCCCCAACTTGTGTTCCATTTCTAAGCTTTGAGAACCCAGTTCAATTGCCTGAAATTATACAGTAGCATAAAATCACCATGAGTCATATTTGAATCCTACAATTGGCTACAGTTGTTTATATTGAGCATCTTACTCCTTGAAATTTTTCAAACATTAATAGTAGCTTTTCAAAGATAGAAACTTAAATCTCAGTTTAGGTCTTGAAAATTAAGAGCTTAAATAGGATGGGGAAAAAAAAAGATTCTAGCTCAAGTTAGAATCCCTGTAACAGTAGAAAACATTGTCTATATTGGAGGTGTGTTGACACAAAAGCATCTAAATATCAGAAGACTGGTCTGGACATGTTCTTTCTTCTAGAGGTTAATAACCTAGATAGCATCTTGCGTGCCTTCAAATGATCTTCAACTGTTTTTTGTTTTAATTACCAAGGAAAAAAGGATACTTGGCATCAGGCTGTCCTTTCTTTCCATAAGCCCATTCTGGTTCAATCTCCAGTCGAGCCTTTTCTCCTTTACTCATAGTCAAGAGTGCTTCATCCCACTAAGGGTGAGAACATCAAATTAAAACTTATGATACTTCACCAAAAACTACATGCAAACCAGAAGAAAGGCAAGATTACATACAAAGCATTCCATTACAGGACTTCATTATGTCCTAAGGTAATGTCCTTGAGTGAGTCCCTAAATCTTTGCCCTTCATTGTCTCAATGGAAAAAAAAAAAAATGTAAGGATATATTAAACAGCTTTTTAGTATAAATACTTGAAGTCTTGAAAATGACATAATGTCATTTTATACAAATTTGGATCTTAGGCCAAATTACCAAAAACAAATCAACATAATGGAAGGATATAGAATGTATTAACTTATATATACTCTGTTGAAATGTAACAATTATATAAGCTCAAATGATAAAGATTTGTCACATACTGCAAGTTAAGAATTTAGTTGAGTAAAACAAACTTACCAGTAAGCACATTAGTTACAGAAACAGAAAAATAGCTCAACTTGATATATCAACTTGGTATAATCAGGTAGTAGTAAAAAGTGATTTTCAACTAAACCTTTACTTTCAAGATGTTTTACAATCTATTTTGGGCTCTGGATAAGATTGAATAGTATTTTAGGTCTTACCACAGTACAAAGAATAACACATTGAGGGTTCTCATAACTGCACTTAAATAGGCATTTTTGTTATTAAAATGTTTGTTCTGAATACAAAGAATTTAGAACAATAAGCAGGCCCTAACATGACAATCTGATTCAGTTGAGGAGGATGATCATCAGCTCTGCCTTTTCATCTCCTTTTGTACACTGCAATGGTCAGTATAGCTCAAGCCTAACTTTCCTTTTTCTCAGTTTCCTTCTGTTATCTCTCACACATAAGGGTGAGTAAAGGCATGCTTATATTTGAAAGATTTTTTTTGGTGTTTTAGCAAATTGTGAGAGGTGAGAAGGCTATAGGAAAGACTACTAAAAGCTTCTGTCAGTACTTCAATGGCTCAGGTATTTTACCTTTCTGAATCATGTATAAGTGGTACAGTAGATATGTAACATTTTACAAGAATCATACAGACAGAAAGCCAAACTTACTTGTCAGTAATTCTGACAATTCATGGAAAAAAATAATAACAGGGGTAAGCATGGAAGGAAATAATAATTTGAGTTTCTACTATATTGCATGCTTTAAGTTATACCCATTTAATGTTTTAACAACCTTGGGGTAGGCTGTACTGTTTTAAACCCAGAGAACTTAACTGGTGCCAGTTCAGTTAGCAGTGACAGTGAAATGAAAGTCGCTCAATCATGTCCAACTCTCTGTGACCCCATGGGCTACCTAGTCCATGGAATTCTCCAGGCATGAATATTGGAGTTGATAGCCGTTCTGTTCTCCAGGGGCTCTTCCCAACGTAGGGGTTGAACCCAGGTCTCCCACATTGCAGACGGATTCTTTACCAGCTGAGCCACCAGGGAAGCCCTTGATATGAAACCCCAAAGTTTGTTTTTATTGTATCCCCAAACCTAATTCATTATGTTATGCCACAGGCAGCATGGGCCAGAATATATACTGGTTCATGGCCAGTTTTTACTTACCCCTCTGATAACTTTGCCTATCCCAACCTTAAAACTTAAAGGCTTGGCATTTTTCTTCTTCTTTGAACCTGTAACACAGATTTTCCTTATAATTAATGATGAAATTAAGTTCCATGAAAAACAGTGATTTAAGTCTTGAAATTGATTTCAGAAATTACCATGCTATGCATCTGAAAATAAAAATTCAGAAAGCCAAACAATTCATCAAGAAAATTTTGGATGTAAAAATAATTATGGTCTAAAGGAGGGAGAGGGAAAGGACCTATATTACACCATTAAAATAACACTATTCTGCCTTTTACATTAGAATACAAATGCGAAGAGTTGACTCACTGGTAAAGACTGATGCTGGGAGGGATTCGGGGCAGGAGGAAAAGGGGACGACAGAGAATGAGATGGCTGGATGGCATCACTGACTCCATGGACGTGAGTTTGAGTGAACTCCGGGAGTTGGTGATGGACAGGGACGCCTGGCATGCTGTGATTCACAGGGTTGCAAAGAGTCGGACACGACTGAGCAACTGAACTGAAGCTTTATTTTTTGCTTTGCAATGACCAAAAGGCCTTTATTTACATGCAGCCAACACGTAATGAAGTGAAAACCTCTTACTAGTATTAATAAATTACAAATGCAAAAGACTTATGGAAAAAATGTGACAGCCAAAAAAAAGGTACTGCCAACACAAATGTTTTGCATGCCTCACAGCCAAAATTATAAAATTACATTTAGACTTACTCGTTTGAATATTAGTATCAAAAACAGTCCCGTCTTGTAGTGTTCCTGTATACCAGCAGTGAACAACATCTCCCTTTTTGGGAAAGTTGGTTTTATCTCCTTTTTTAAGAACAGATTTTGAATATTTTGGTGGACCCTAGAAACAAAAACAAAACACAGTTGTTAACTCATGTCCTTTTTTTAGAAGGAGGACAAAGAGAATACTTAACACGGCCAACTGTGACCCAAGTCCAGAGTTTGACAGATTGGGTAACAAACTATTTTGCCTCTGACTGACCTCTGAAGAAATTCACTATCTCATTTTAAGTCTGTGATGAGAATATTCGTGACTGTTGTTAAGTCGCAGAGTCGTGTCCAACTCTGCGACCCCGTGGACTGCAGCCCACGAAGCTTCCCTGTTCCTCACCATCTCCCAGAGTTTGCTCAAACTCATGTCCATTGAGTCGACGATGCCATCCAACCTCATTCTGTTACCCCATAACTAGCATATCTGTAATTTCAAAAAACTTCTAGCTTCTTTGGAAACCAGTGTTCTTTTGATAAGATTAATTATGCATCAAACAATAAAGTGAACCAGTTATTCCCAAGATCAGAAATACTACAGGGACGTCACTGGCAGTCCAGTGTTTAAGACTCCATGCCTCCACTGCAGGGGGCATGGATTCAATCCCTGGGTCAGGAAGATCCCCTGGAGAAGGAAGTGGTAACCCACTCCAGTATTCTTGCCTGGGAAAACCCATGGACAGAGGAGCCTGGAGGGCTCCAGAGCATGGGGTTGCAAAGAGTCAGACATGACTTAGCAACTAAACAACAACAACAAAGAACTTTTAGACGAGGTTCTTTGCATTAAGATAAATAAAAGGTAGAGATAAATATAGATATCATGTGCTACGGGAACTTCTGACTTACATAAACAGTAAAAACAGTAAAAACTTTGGAGAAAGTGATGAGCCCATGACCTGGGCCTTGAAGGGGACACAGAACTGACAAACAGAAGAAATTGAGAGAAGAAATACACTAAGCAAGAAATAAAAGTATGGACAGTCTACTGACAATGAGCAGACATTTGTGACTGAAGAATATTTCTATAGAAGTAGTAAATATGGAGCTGGGCAGGGGCCAGACATTGGAAGGTTTTGTAGGCCAGAGATGCAATCCAATAGAAATAAGAGAGTCACAAATGTAATCTTAAGTTATCTAGTTGCCACATTAATATTTCAACATGTAATCAATATTAAAATATTGAAATATTTTACATTCTTTTTAAAAAAATCATACTAAGCTTTGAGACGTCATATTTTATACCGAAGGCACACTTCAATTCAGAGTGGCCACAAAGTGCTCAGCAGCCGCATGTGGCTAATGACTACTCTGGACGATGCAGTTCTAGGCAGTATAGAATTATTGAAGATTCCTGAGCAGGGTGAAGTTTGTAAAATATTTTAGAAAGCTTATTACTAGAATAGCTATTTGGGGCTGAATAATGAAGAAAGAGACTGAAGGCACATTAGTGACTTTTTCCACACTCCAGGTCTGAGGCCTTGGAATGCCTGAGAATCAGAAAGGGATGGATGAAGATTTGAAAGAGATGTTTGAGAGCCTTAGATCTGAGGGAGACATGAGAAGATCCTCTGGAGAAGGAAGTGGTAACCCACTCCAGTATTCTTGCCTGGGAAAACCCATGGAAAAGAAAACCAATTCAGAGAGCTTTTAAGCTGGGAAGAAGAGAACAGTTACAACTATTAGTATGCATGCTGATATTTTGGTAAAAGAGAACAAAGGGGTATATAATGAGAAAGGAATAAGACAGTTGAGAACTTGTGTGAAAATGTCAAGAACCTGTGGGCAATGGATGGGGGACTGAGCAAGGGGATACTATAAAAGTTGCTGAGTAGCGATGAAACTAGAAAACACGCTGAGCTGATTTTAAG
Source organism: Moschus berezovskii (assembly GCF_049115385.1). Classification (NCBI taxonomy): domain Eukaryota; kingdom Metazoa; phylum Chordata; class Mammalia; order Artiodactyla; family Moschidae; genus Moschus; species Moschus berezovskii. The sequence continues at coordinate 15,210,315 of NC_142480.1, read as the reverse complement.
AATTGATACAAAGCCCAGTAAAAAGGTTAATAATTCTCTTTCTTCATAAAGCTTGCTCTGCAGTCCCAAAGTATGAAGAGAGAAAGCAGACAGCAGGGTCCAGCACAATACTGGCCCAGAGGTTATGGAACCCAGGCACCAGGAAGACAATGAGTACATGAAAAACAGGGTTCATGCTGACCAGTTAAATGAAATGAAAAGAGGTCTTGAAGAAAAGGATATAGTTTAGGACTCTCAAAGGATCTCTCTAAATTGTCTCCAACCCTTACAGCTTTTAACTCAATCCCTTGACAGATTATCGGCCACCTCATAACTCTCTTACTCTAATTTTTTGGAAGATAATCTATGTTGCCAATTGCTTTTGTAACCCTTCTAGTAATTATTACACTTCTGTTTACCTTAGTAGCTGCAAAAATTTAGCCCAGTATATAAAATTTTTATCAAATTATTATTGTCACTTATCCTAACTGCTAGGAATGAGTGAGCTTATTTACTAGCAAGATATTATCAAAAGTGGCAAGATAATAATTTAGCTCTACTGAAGCTTTTCTAAGAGCTGTCCTTAGCTCTAGAAAGGCTGTCCATTTGCAGGAAGAGCTTTATCTGGTTCTTCCAACCTTGTTACCAAAATGTAAAACCTGGGTTGGGAAAGATGAGGCAGATAAACCCACATCCTGCAGTGAGGCTCAAATTACTTCCATTGCCAAGGACATCATGTACATTAGAAAAAGGCTAAAAATCAAAAGGAAGTTTCTTTCACTCAGTCCAACTTGGCTATTGAACAGGATCTTAAAATAGCTCTGAAAGCTCAGAACTTCTGGCTAGACACAAAGGCAGTGTAAAATACAAAGTTAGAGGTATTTCACAGGAAAGGCTTACTAACTGTAAACCATTGGTTCTTAGGGTTTTTTTCTTAACTGAGTACACCAAAGGGAGAAAACACATTCCAAATCAATGTCTGGCTCACTGAAAGTGGCCATACTCAACCCCCATCTTATGAGAAACCACTGCCATAAAGCAAATACTTTTTCTGATTCACCTGAGAAATAAAGTAAGAATACATTATATACAAACCTCATCCAGAGTCTCTTCAGACTTGGTTTCTTTGGGTTTATCTTCATTAAGCTTCACATTTTTCACCTGCTCAGACACTTTACTTATACTTTCAGTACCCTTGAAACGCTGTTAAGAAAAATGATCTGATATTTATCAGATTCATTCTGGCTGAAAACAAAACCCTTATGGTAAGCATGTTAATCAACAAATTATGTATCTCAAACTATCTCACAAAATAAATTCTGAAATGAGACCCATACCCTTTAGAAAGACCAACTCAGACTCAGAGATATGAATACTATTCAATTAATTCTTTAATTTTTTTTGTGTGTGTGAAAGGTGGTCATTTCATAGTTAACACATATCAGGAAGAATTTCTTGAAATCTGCTTTTTTAAAGGCTCAGCCTAGATCTAACCAAGACTTTAATTAGTGAAATGCAGCTGATTTTAGATTTATAACTTTTCAGCATCCTTAAGAATTTGCTGACTTAATTTAAGCTTCCAGGGAATTATTTTTAAAAAATCTGTTCTCATTCAAAATATCAAAACATCCCGCCATATGGCAGATTAACCATGCTAAATTTGACAATCCATTTATGATTACAGTTAAGAAAAAGTGCAAGTGGAAAAACATCAACATAATCTGCAAGCAAATGCATTTAAAACTTCTTTTGGGAATAAAACATCTAAAGTGATATAATAAAACATAACAGTACTCACCTTACTTTCGAAAAGATGGTTATAGGCTGTAACCAAATGGTCCTTGTTAGCTGTCTTGGCCACATTTTTAATGTTTCCTAGTAATTTATGTTCTGCAAGAAACTATAAAGAAAAACTTTTGGTTAATCAAAATAATTTCCCTCATGTAAGAGAGGGTGTAAAACTAGAAAATGAACTTTTATGTTAGCAATTATGAAGCAAGTATGTTTTCAATCATACTACTGATAAATGAAACATTTTATTTTATACTCTGTGTGCATGTGTTAGTCACTCGCTCCATCATGTCCAACTCTCTGCAACCCCATGGACTGTAGCATGCCAGACTCTTCCATCCATGGAATTCTCCAGGCAAGAATACTTGATTGGGTTGTCATTACCCTTCTCAAGGGAATCTTCCCAACCCAGGGATCGAACCCATGTCTCCTGCATTTCAAGTGGATTCTTTACCATCTGAGCTCTCAGGGAAGCCCAGTGATAAATGAAACATATTTTACACTCTACTTGGTAACAAAAACAAGATTTAAGGAAAGTTTTTAAAAAAAAACATACTGTGTACATACGAGCACACTTCTAACAGCAAGCACATTTTCATAACTGGGCAAAGCTACTCCCAGCAGGATGTTACTTGGCCCCTGCTCTGGGAGCCTCCAGTCATGTTGGGTTTAGCTCTCTTGACATATATGTAATTCAGTCTTGGCACACCCAAAAGCACTGTTACACAATGCTGGATACATAGTGTTTGAGTGTATAGGCTGTGGTGTCAGACCATTTAGGTTAAAATCCTAGCTGTCTGATTTTAGACAAGGGATTAAGCTCTCTCAAAGGCTCAGTTTCTACATCACATTGAAAGATCAATAACAGCATCCTATGTCAGTTCAGTTCAGTTCAGATGCTCAGTCGTGTCCGACTCTTTGCGACCCCATGAATCACAGCACGCCAGGCCTCCCTGTCCATCACCAACTCCCGGAGTTCACTCAAACTCTTGTCCATCGAGTCGGTGATGCCATCCAGCCATCTCATTCTCTGTAGTCCCCTTCTTCTCCCGCCCCCAATCCCTCCCAGCATCAGAGTCTTTTCCAGTGAGTCAACTCGTCGCATGAGGTAGCCAAAGTATTGCAGTTTCAGCTTTAGCATCAGTCCTTCCAATGAACACCTAGGATTGATCTCCTTTAGAATGGACTGGTTGGATCCTATGTCAGAGGCTTCTTGTAAAGATAAATGTAGTAATCCATTTTCAGTCACACAAAAGAACTCAATACATATTACCTATTTGACTTATAAAATAATGTATTTAACAGAATTCCATTTATCTCAAATATAAGACTAAGTTGTCAGATGAACACCAAAATACCACTACTGAAATATCAAATCATCAAAGTCATGTTCCTTCATCTTGAAATTTCATGTATTTCATCTACTCTTTCAGTGAAATATGAATTGGCTTAAGAGAATTCCACTAAAATGGTACAGTAGTATAAAACGGCATCTCTGAGGCATGTTCTTTTCATTTCACCCTTGTTTCCCCAAATAGTATAGTTCTTGCTGTACATGTTGTAAAGTATTTGCAGATGTCAGGATTATCAATCAGGAGTATGAAGCAAGAGGGACAATAACTGGATTAATACCTCTCCTTGAAAAACCAGCAAAATTATAAACTACAAGCTTCTCCTTTAGAGCCCAGATGCAATTTTTCTAAATGAAGTTTAGAAATTAAGTTAAAAATGGTTGGGATACTACATTTAGAGTGTGGCTTTCATTTTCCCTATGTGGGAGATGCTGAGGGAACACAAATTTGTACAGTGGTTCAGCAATTTAAGATATCTGTGCTAAGTCGCTTCAGTCGTTTCAGACTCTTTTCAACCCTATGTATGGACCGCCAGGTTCCTCTGTCCATAGGAATTCTTCAGGCAAGATCCTGACTCAGGGATTGAGAACCCGCGTCTCTAAGGTCTCCTACATTGAAAAGCGAGTTCTAATTTAAGACATGAAAGATATTAATTTCCGAAGGAAAAAAAGCCGTCTGACAAAAATAACTTCTGACTACAGAGGATGGTTAAAATGGAGACTGTGCTGAAAAATGCGGGGCGTAAAAGTATGAAGAATGTCAAATAGATTTCTTAGTTTATAACAATAGGAGACCACTGTACACAAAATACGCAAATAACTCCCCTAAACATAAGAGTGAAAAGGTCATTTGAAGGGTCGATATTTTAAGTTAATCCGCAAATTACACATTGTAAAAAAAAAAAAATTACACTTATTAGTGTTCAGTGTTTGGTAATCGATGAGAAAGGCAAATCGCAATCCAAAATCTTTTCCCTAGTAATACACACTCCCCTCCAGGGATCTCAACCAAGCCTCCAGTCCTCGGGCTCCCATCTCAACCCCCAATATCTCCTGGGTTCCTTCTCTTCACGGCCTCCACCCTCACTCAAAGATGTCAATAAGGTTCTAAATCTCCGATTGCTGCGTGCCCGCAAGGAAAAAGCTGCTCCACTCGCCCAAGCGGGGCCGGCCTGAGGGGCGGGAGCGCGTCTCGGGAGCGCACGCGGGGCCGCTCCGGCCTTCAGGCCGCGGGCCGCTGGAGAGCGAGGGCGGGGGCACGGAGGAATACGGAATGTATGGGCATCTATGGGGGGGTGAAGTGTCCCTCAGCCGCACCAGCCCGGCCGCCCCGCCAACTCCGGTACCGAATCTGAACCGTGATCCTGCAGAAACTTGATAATGTCCTTCTTGGGGAGCTGCTCGCTGCGCAGTTGCTCCACGGTCCAGGCCCGCTGAGGAACGGCCGCCGCCATCTTCCCCCGCTGCCTCCGCTTCACTGAGCCGGCCCGCCTGGCTTCGGCATCGCCCCGCCCCGGGGGCGTGGCACGCGAGTGCCACTCAGAGCTCGAGGGGGTGGGGTTACCGCGATACCTCGCAGGATTGGCGCCAGTGTTTGAGCGACGTCAAGGCTGTGCTCTGCGGGCTTCTTTGTTGAGTACCGGCTAAAACCCGCTGAGGTAGCCCCGAAGACTGACTCCGCAGAAAAGCGCGAGATAATCATCTGTTCATAGTTGGGACCCTTGTGAGCGACGACCGCCGATGGTAGCGATTGTTTACCACCCATTACCTACATTTGTATATTACCGACAAGCTGCTGTGCATTTAAAGTCGATAATCTGTTTGAAGAAAACAACAGTATTCAGCCGTCTAATCTCATTTTACCTAGCTCTACCCTAAAAATTTCGCACCTGCATTGGCTCAGTCCTTGTTCATGAGAACAACCTATATCCTACCACTTCCCTTTTAAAACTCACACAAATGAAACTAGAATAGCAACCTGTTCCCTTTCCCTTAACAGTTTGTCTAAAAGCAAGTCCAGACACTTGACCAAATAAAACAAAGTCGAGTAGCTACACGCAAGATGATGCTTGCTGATGCTAGTGATGAGGGGGTGACATTATTAGTGGTCCAGATAACCTCATGATGTGTGTGTACTTTTCCTCAATACACAAGGAAACAAATCTACAGAGGTTACTCAAAGTCGCCAGGTTTAGAGTGGAGAAATCCGGAATTGTATTCAAGTTGGAGGTAGAGTGCTATTGCTAGAGTAGAAAAATATCACCCAGACGCTTATTTTACTGCTTTATATCGTTTATGAAGATGTAATGATGCAGCATCAGGACACTTTTTTTCCTTTGGAATTTTCCAACGAATATCAGGACCAAACCGTTCACTTCCCTTTAAACAATAAAAATATTTAAGCTAGGAGGTTGCTACTCCTGAAAAAGAGAGCTGGCATTTTGTTTTCTCAGTCTGGATAAAGAAGTAAAAGGTGTTATTTAATTTTGTCTAATCACGTTTGTTTTTCACCTCATCTACCGATTTAAAAACACAGCCAACACGTTAGACGCTCAGTACGACGAGTTGACTCACTGGAAAAGACTCTGATGCTGGGAGGGATTGGGGGCGGGAGGAGAAGGGGACGACAAAGAATGAGATGGCTGGATGGCATCACCGACTCGATGGACATGAGTTTGAGTGAACTCCGGGAGTTGGTGATGGACAGGGAGGCCTGGCGTGCTGTGATTCATGGGGTCACAAAGAGTCGGACAAGACTGAGCGACTGAACTGAACGGAACGTTAAGTTAAAAAAAAAAAAATGGGCATGCATTGTTTCTGGACCTCAAGGTTATTTCAGTACAGTTCAGTTTTGTCCCTCAGTCGTGTCCGACTCTCTGCGACACCATGGACTGCAGCAAGCCAGGCTTCCCGGTCCATCACTAACTCCCTTATTTACTATATCATTTTTAAGCAGTATCACTTCACCCATGACGCCAGGACATATAATCACTTATTGGAAATGGAACCCAAATTTAGAGTCGGTAAAAAAAATTGACAAGGGGACAACATTTAGAGTAACTCCACGGTAATGCGCATGCGTCTCCTAGAGGACCGCGGGGTTTCCGGGAAGACCGCCAATCATATTCCCCACGCAAACTCAGCGGCTGCCCTTTCAACAGGATAAAGTAGCGTCAGTCCCGCCCCCTGGTTCCTCTGTGTTTTTTGCGCGAAGGTAACCGATGGGGATTGGAACGGAGGCTGTTGAGCTGCAGCAGCTGCTGGCGTCTGAGCGGAGCTTTCGGTGGTCGTCGGCCTAATGAGCGGACGGCAAAGAACGCTTTTCCAGACGTGGGGCTCAAAAGTTTCTCGGTCCACTGGGGCTCCGAGTTGCAACTCTGGAACTGAGCGGCCTCAGAGCGCAGGCATCTCCAGGGCGCGTTTTCCTGCAGTGGGCGAAGCGGAAGGGGCGGCCGAGGTTGAGCCCGATTCAGACGATGATGTGTTGCTGGTCGCGGTGTACGAAGCAGAGAAGCAGCTGAGTGTAGAGAATGGCGGGTTCTGCACCTCAGCGGGCGCCCTGTGGATTTACCCCACTAATTGCCCAGTGCGAGACTACCAGCTGCACATCGCCAGGACCGCCCTGTTCTGCAACACGCTGGTCTGTCTGCCCACCGGGTTGGGAAAGACCTTTATTGCCGCTGTGGTCATGTACAATTTCTACCGCTGGTTCCCTTCTGGCAAGGTGGTTTTCATGGCCCCCACGAAACCCCTGGTGACACAGCAGATCGAGGCTTGCTACCGGGTGATGGGTATCCCGCAGTCCCACATGGCCGAAATGACAGGTATCTTAGAAACAGTGGACTAACTTGAAATTAAGAGCTGGGCACCAGGGGAAAGCACGTGTTCTGATGGAACTAGCGCCAAAGGAATTCCGGACCCATGTGCAATAGATCACAGTATGCTTATTTTACGTCTTCTCTCTTGAAACATCATCTCCTTGGAGCAAGTCCAGCTCTAATAGGGTTGCTTTATTCAATCTTCAGAGAATTTCTGAAGCTTGTCAAAGCATTTTGAAGTGGTTATGTGTGTATACCCCATTGGTAAGTGAAAGTGAGGTTTTCTGCCTCTCTTGCTCAGAAGGATTTCCCAGGTGAAGAATTTTCTTCTCTTCAAGTATTATGTCATTTTACAAGGATTCTCTAAAGGCAGTCTAGTTGTGATTTTTTTATAAAAGCCGGCATTGACATCTGGACCACAACAAAGCTTTAAAATGTTGCTTTCTCATATTTGTCAAATTAGCACCTTGGAAGCAGATCACCAATGCAGGAATGCATTCTGAGAATAGGCTAGGCTGTTTATATTTTACAGGTAACAGTCTGAAGTTTAGAATGTGCTATGTCACTTTTTTTTTTTTACAGGATCTACTCAAGCTTTCACTAGGAAGGAAATCTGGGGTGATAAGAGAGTTCTTTTCCTTACGCCTCAAGTCATGGTAAATGATCTTTCTAGAGGAGCTTGCCCAGCTGCTGAAATAAAGTGTCTAGTTATTGATGAAGCTCATAAAGCCCTTGGAAATTATGCTTATTGCCAGGTAATCTTGTTAAAAAGTATTTTATAGTGTAAAATATTGTTGTAGAACATTTGGGGGATTAATTTTTAATGATGTAATTTACTGATGGCATTATTATTATGAAAAGCTTTATACCTTTTATCTCAACAAGTGGTGATAGAAATACTTTCCTTCATCCATTGAAATCAGTGTCTCTGCTGGTTTCTTTTTTTTTTTTTTTTAACTTTAACAAGATCATTAGTGTCAGATGTAGATGATGAGAGTCTTCTTGATCCAAAGTAGGGTATGGATAGAGACTTGAGGCTAAGATAGTAGTCAAAAGATTGGTAGTGGATACGCATTGTTATTCCCTGTCAGGTAAAATAGTAACTGAGAGTTATTGTTTTGAAAAATGAGTGACATAATGTATGTAACATACCTACACTGCCTTCTAGTTAAGTACTATGGGAATATAAAGTACAAAAGTGAGGAGATGGGATGTGGCTGGAGAGGCACTTAACATCAGGTCATGAAGGCATTTGTATTCTATGCTAAGCAGTTTGAACGCCCTTTGTAGGTCATAGGGGATGTAGATGGTAGAGACTCACTGAAATATGTTTAGCTGGGGTGATACTTAGGCCTTAGGAAGCATCACTATGAACACAGCTAGCAGAGGTGATGGAATTTTCAATTGAGCTATTTCAAATCCTAAAAGATGATGCTGTGAAAGTGCTGCACTCAATATGCCACCAAATTTAGAAAACTCAGCAGTAGCCACAGGACTGGAAAAGGTCAGTTTTCATTCCAATCCCAAAGAAAGGCAATGCCAAAGAATGTTCAAACTACCACACAATTGTACTCATCTCACACACTAGCAAAGTAATGTTCAAAATTCTCCAAGCTAGGCTTCAATAGTACGTGAACCAAGGACTTCCAGGTGTTCAAGCTGGATATAGAAAAGGCAGAGGAACCAGAGATCAAATTGCCAACATCTGTTGGATCATAGAAAAAGCAAGAGAGTTGCTTTTTTGACTACTTCTTTTTTGTCTACCTCTGCTTTATTGACTATGCCAAAGCTTTTGACTGTGGATCACAGCAAACTGTGGAAAATTCTTCAAGAGATAGGAACACCAGACCTCCTTACCTGCCTCCTGAGAAATCTGTATGCAGGTCAAGAAGCGACAGTTAGAACCGGACATGAAACAACAGACTGGTTCCAAATTGGGAAAGGAGTACATCAAGGCTGTATATTGTCACCCTGCTTATTTAACTTATATGCAGAGTACATCATGCTAAATGCTGGGCTGGATGAAGCACAAGCTGGACTCAAGATTGCCAGGAGAAATATCAATAACCTCAGATATGCAAATGACACCACCCTTAATGCAGAAAGCGAAGAGGAACTAAAGGGACTCTTGTTGAAAGTGAAAGAGGAAAGTGAAAAAGTTGGCTTAAAATTCAGCATTCAAAAAACAAAGATCATAGCATCCAGTCCCATCACTTTATGGCAAATAGGTGGGGAAACAGTGACAGCCTTTATTTTCTTGGGCTCCAAAATCACAGCAGATGGTGACTGCAGCCATGAAGTTAAAAGATGCTTGCTCCTTGGAAGAAAAGCTGTGACAAACCTTGACAGTATATTAAAAAACAGAGACATTCCTTCGCTAGCAAAAGTCTGTCTAGTCAAAGCTATGGTTTTTCCAGTAGTCATGTATGGATGTGAGAGTTGGACCATAAAGAATTCTGAGCGCCAAAGAATTGATTCTTTTGAACTGTGGTGTTGGAGAAGACTCTTGAGAGTCCCTTGGACTGCAAGGAGATCGAACCAGTCAACCGTAAAGGAAATCAGTCCTGAATATTCATTGGAAGGACTGATGCTGAAGCTGATGTTCCAGTACTTTGGCCACCTGATGCAAAGAACTGTCTCTTTGGAAAAGACCCTGATGCTGGGAAGGATTGAAGGAGGAAGGAGAAGGGGTGACTGAGGATGAGATGGTTGGATGGCATCAACGACTCAATGGACATGAGTTTGAGCAGGCTCCGGCAGTTGGTGATGGATAGGGGAACCTGGCGTGCTGCAGTCCATGGGGTTGCAAAGAGTTGAACACAGCTGAGCGACTGTACTGGGGTGATACTTCAGATTTAAAAAGAGATTAGAGGAGAGAAGGGTAAAGGCAGGGAGTTCACTGAGGGACCAGGGGGATTTAAGATGACTCCCAGGCTTCAAACTTGAAAGCTTGTCAGGATGGTGATGCAGTTAGTCAAATGGAGTTCTGGAAGCAGAGAACATCTGAGGTACTGTGGAAGGAATGAGTGCAATTTTAGACTGTTGAATTTGAAGCGTGTGTGAGGAATCTAGGAGTAGTTATTCATTAGGGAGTGGGTGACAGAGAAGTACAGATCTCAGTGGAAAGTTCTGAGGTAGAGATACACGTTTGGAAACCATCAACATATAGGTGGTAGGTAGTTAAAACAGTAATAGCTGGTGATACTAGGGAGAGGGAGTACAGTCAGCATAGAGAGAAAGTTGATTTTACTTAGAGCAAAGAGATGAATTTTACTGCCAGTTTGTGATTTTGTAAAGCAGTTTTTGGGGAGACTTTGAGTATTATATCTCTCTATTTTCTTCTTGAGAATTGTCATCTTAGAGTTGATGTCAGCCAGGAAATGGATATATTTTTCCATTCATGTCTTTCTAAGTTAAATTAATACCCAATGTAAAGTTTCTGCTTGGAGAGAGGTATTTATAAAATTTTATTCTAACTGTATGGAATTCATTTTGTCCATTTAGCTTATATTTATGCTCAGTCTCTCAGTCGTGTCCAACTCTTTGCAGCCCCATGGACTGTTGCCCACCAGGCTCCTCTGTCCATGGGATTCTCCAGGCAAGAGTACTGGAGTGGGTTGCCATTTCCTCCTCCAGGGGATCTTCATGACCCAGGGATCAAACCCAAGTCTCTTGCATGTCCTGCATTTGCAGGCAGATTCTTTACCACTGAGCCACCTGGGTAGCCAAAGCTTATATATAGCAACTTAAAAAAAAAATACTTATTCTGGTCACACTGCATGCTTTGCAGGATCTCAGTTCCCTGACCAGTGTTTGAACTTGGGCCATGGCAGTGAAAGCCTGGAATCCTAACCATTAGGCAATCAGAGAACTCCCTTTAGCAAATTTATTTTCAAAAAATTTCTTGGTATTAGGTGATTTTTTTTTTTTCTTCACTACAAGGCCTAGGCTTTTACTGAGTACAGTGAGACACGACTGACTTCTTTAATATCTAAATAGCACTGCAGGTTCTTTTAAGATTTTTTTTTTGATGTGTATCATTTTTAAACTCTTTATTGAATTTGTTACAGTATTTCTTATGTTTTATGTTTTTTCAGTATTGAATTTTTTACAGTATTGTTTCTGTTTTATGTTTTGGTGTTTTTGGCCTAGAGACATGTGGAGTCTTAGCTCCCTGACCAGGGAGTGAGCCTGCACCCCCTGCATTGGAAGGCAAAGTCTTAACTCCTGGACCTCCAGGGAAGTCCCACACAATGAAAGTTTATACTGCGTTGAATATTCCAGATAGTTTCCAACAGGCACACAGCTTGTTGAAGAATGTAGCTTCCTGGATTACAAACACAAAACCACTTCTACAAAATGTTTGAGAATCCCTCCTGGAAAGAAAATAATATATCTGGGATTTTATCTTTTCAGTTCAGTTCAGTTCAGTTCAGTCGCTCAGTCGTGTCCGACTCTCCGCGACCCATCAGTTGTTAATTAGGACAACTGTTCTTAAGTCTCCTCCATTAAGTAGTATTATTATTATTATTTTGGCTCTTGGCAGCAGAAGCGCAGGGCCCTAGCCACTGGACCACCAGGAAATTCCCTATAATGTTTTATCTTTGATATCTATTCTGTATCACATTTTTAAAAGCTCGATAAATGGTATTTTTTGAGTGTTAATCAATATTCAGTTTTCATCTCATTGATTTCGTCATTGACATGGGTAAAAATTAGAGCAGTGTTAACATAACCTGGTTTTAGCACTATTTACCGGAGAAGGCAATGGCAAGCCACTCCAGTACTCTAGCCTAGAAAATCCCATGGATGGAGGAGCCTGGTAGGCTGCAGTCCGTGGGGTCGCTAAGGGTCGGACACGACTGAGCGACTTCACTTTCACTTTAACACATTGGAGAAGGAAATGGCAACCCACTCCAGTGTTCTTGCCTGGAGAATCCCAGGGAAGGGGGAGCCTGGTGGGCTTCCGTTTCCGTCTATGGGGTCACACAGAGTCGGACACGACTGAAGTGACTTAGCAGCAGCAGCAGCAGCACTGTTTACAATAGTGCATAAAACATTGTACCGCAAGGAGATCCAACCAGTCCGTTCTAAGGGAGATGGATCCTGGGTATTCATTGGAAGGACTGATGCTAAAGCTGAAACTGCAATACTTTGGCCACCTCATGCGACGAGTTGACTCACTGGAAAAGACTCTGTTGCTGGGAAAGGTTGGGGGCTGGAGGAGAAGGGGTCAACAGAATGAGATGGCTGGATGGCATCACCGACTCTGTGGACATGAGTTTGAGTGAACTCCGGGAGTTGGTGATGGACAGGGAGGCCTGGCGTGCTGTGATTCATGGGGTCGCGGAGAGTCGGACACGACTGAGCGACTGAACTGAACTGAACAATAGTAAGACATGGAAGTAACCCAAATGTGCATGGACAGATGCTTGGGTTAAGATTTGTCATGTGTATGTGCCAAATGTGTGCTACACATATGCATACATACATACACACACTTGGTGTCTCAATTGGTAAAGAATCCTCCTGCAATGCAGGAGGCCCAGGTTTGATCCCTTGGTCAGAAAGATCCCCTGGAGAAGAAAATGGCGACCCACGCCTGGAGAATCCCATGGACAGAAGAGTCTGGCGGCTACAGTCCATGGGGTTGCAAGAGTTGAAAGCAACTTAGTGACTAAACCACACACACACACACACACCACCACACACACACACACCACCCACCCACACACACCACACACACACACACACAAACACACCACCACCACCACCACTACCACCACCCCCACTGGAATATTACTGAGCCATAAAAAGAGTGAAATACTTTTGGCACTCAGTGAAATAAGTCGGGGACAAATACTATATATTAGTTACAGAAACAGACTTACAGACATAGAAAACAAACTTAGTTACTAAATGGGAGAGGGGAAGGGGGAGGGACAATTTAAGGGTAGTATGGGATTAACAGATACAAACTACTATATGTAAAATAGATAAGCAGCAAGGGTTTACTGCAGAGCACAGGGAATTATGCCCATTATCTTATAATAATTTATAATGAAATATAATATGGAAAAATACCAACTCACTACACTCTACACCTGAAACTAAGACAGTTTTGTAAACTATACTTCAATTAAAAAATAATAATCTGCTTTTAGTTTCCTCCAGCTATTGTGAAACTGGATACTAAAAGCTGTTCTGCAACTCAGTTTACTTAGGGTCCTTTGATTCTGTATTGGGGCATAGGGGAATCTGGCAAATTATACCAGAAGTGGGTGTTGAATTCTAAATGCAAAGCCTTGCATGATGCTTTGGTGCCACTGAGGAAATGTTTTAGCATTTAAAAGGGGATTTAGATTTTAAGAATTATCCCAAATTAATGTTATTCTTTTATGAATAAACAATTTAAAAATTGTGAGCCTTCCACCTGAAATCTGACTTCTTTAAAATTTTTGCATATTTTGCCTCAGTATAGGCCTTGATGTTGTAGCTTTATGTGCAAAAATACACTGAATAGTTTAAAAGAAACCCTAAAGTGTTTCTCATTGGTATAGAGTATAAACCTAAATCATTTGCTCTTCAGACAACATAACTAATGATGGTTCTTTCTGCCAGCCCATCAGTACTCTAAATAAGGAACAATGATAATGGACCATATATAATAGCTTGTTTAAGAAAATTATTTTTACTTTTGTGTTGGATAGATGAAATTAAAGAATTGGTTTTTTCTTTTTTTTTTTTTTAAAGGGTTGTAAGAGAACTAGTCAAATATACGAATCACTTTAGAATCTTGGCTCTTAGTGCCACACCAGGTAGTGATATAAAAGTAAGTAAAATTTATTACCATTTAAGAAAATAAGAACTTTTGTATGCGACCAAATCAGTTTCCCATTCTAGTATTTAGTTTAGCATCAGGAGTACAACATTTCTTATAAGATGCCTTCCTTTTCTTTTAGGGCTGCAGAAAATTGTGTACGTTAATAGTTTTCAGACTTCAGCATGCCAAAGAATCACTTGACACTGTTAAATTGTTAGTGTTTTCAGTTCTTTTTAAATTTTATCTTGAAATGACTTTAGACTTCCAGAAAATATTGAAAAATTAAAGTCTCTGTATATCCTTCACTCAGCTTCCCCTAATGTTATCATTTTACGTAATTGTAGTCAAATGATCAAAACCAGGAAATTAACATTGGTACGATACTAGTAACTGATCTGCAGATCTTATTTAAATATTGCCAGTTTTCCCACCAGTGTCCTTTCCTGCCCCTGGGTCCAGTCCATGATCTCACACTGCCTTTAGTTATCTTGTCCCCTCTGTTCCTTCCCAGCTGTGTAAGTTCGTCATTCTTTTCTCATCTTCTGTGACCCTGACGCTTTTGAAGAGTAGGTGTCAGTTATTTTGTAGAATATCCCTCAATTTGCAGTTGTCTGACGTTTTCTTAGGGCTTCCCTGTTGGCTCAGTGATGACTGGAGTGAAACCATGTATGCATTTTTGACAAGAATACCCCGAAAGTGATGCTGTACCTTTCTTAGCGCATTGCATCAGAGAATACGTGATAATTTGTCTTTTTACTGATGCTGTTAATCTTGACTTGGTTAAGATGATCCCTTTCTGGTTTCTACATTGTAAAACTCCTGTTTTTCCCTTTGTAATTAAGTCTGTTGTAGGGGAGATATTTTAGCACCCAGTGATGGTTCTTGCTTGCAACAATTATTTATGTGCTGTTTGCCTAATCATTATTTCCATTTTTTTTTTTACATTTCTTTTACATTTTTATATTTTGAATTCTTCTGTAGTGAAGAGCTGTCTTTTATTTTTATTTCAGTTCGTTACATCAATAGGGACTAATGGAGATACATATACATATATATATATATAATGAACTACAATCCAGTATCATCACTAATTTTTTGTTCACATTGTTTTAGATTTGGCTACTGGAAGTTCCTTGCAGGTGGCTCCTGTGCCTTTTGAAAGCACTCTTTTGCTTGTTTGTTTTGAATACTTCCTAACCTACTGGAATCACAAGATATTTTATGCTCATTTAGTATTTTTCCTGTTCCCTCTGTGGAATGAACCATTTCTCCAGGGAGCTTGGGTTCCCTTTATTGGAGCATGATAAAAATGCAGATTTTGAGCTGTGTCCCATGCCACTCTAGTAGTTCTGAATGGTCTTTTGTGTTGGATTTTGGATAACTTCAAAGATAGCTTTCAGTTCTGCCAAGCCATAAGACTTTTTTCCTTCTGTCCACAACCTCGATTATTTTTAGAAATTTCTGTTCTTTTGTTTCCTGCCAGCCTTGTTTAAATATGCTTGATGGTTTTTAGTCATCTTTTAAGTCTCCTCTTAAATATCACCTCTGCAGAGAAACTCACTCTTAAGCTATCAAAAGTCAACTCTTCCTATCTTGTGATTTTCTTCTTAATATCTGTCACAGTCTGTTATTCCTTTGCTTATTCACTGCTGTCTTTTTTAGCTCCTGCTGAATTAGTAGCTACTGCTGAGTTAGTAGCTACATGAAAATAGGGATTATGTATGTCTTGATATCTCTCACTAACTCGGTATCTAGCATGTGGGAGTTACTCAAATATTTGTTCAGTGATTAAAAGTATTAAAGTATTACTCAATTTTATAAAATGGTCATACATTTACCCTAGATATTGAATGTATGTGGACCTTAAGTAACTATATTCTACTGCTATATTAGGCATTATACTAGGTGTTGGGAATAGAAAAGATGCGATTCTTGCTCTAGAGTACGTTTTGTCTGAAATCCCATGAGATTTTTCTAGTTTTTTTTTAAAAAAGAGTTCTTCATTTCTAGATACTTTCAGGATTCTCTCTCCCTCCTACCATCTATCTATCCATCCACCTTTCCCTTCCATTCTTTTCATTATATTCAGGAGTACTGTGGTCTAATGATACAGCAATTATACCAACAGGTTTTTGTTTTTTCTCATATTCTCTATTTTTACAATTAAGTTCCTTTATAAGCTTTGTTTGAATGAAATTTAGCTTCAGAAATGTATTGACATATATATATATATTTAAATGGAAAATGTTTCACTCATTTATTTAAAAGATTTTTATTGGCCACACCACACAGCTTGTGGGATCTTAGCTCCCCGAGACTTAACCACTGGGTTGTCAGAGACTTCCCTCCACTCATTTATCAATAATTGATTCAGTGTAGGACCTGTTCCCTCAGTTTCTTAGCAAGTCAATTAGTAAAGTATTCCTGAGATACAGTTGTATGCTTTAATACTAAAGGGACTTCTCTGTTTTCCCCATTAAAATTCAGTGAAAAAAAAGTATTTGCTAAGGGATCAGGAAGCCTGGGTTTTAGTTCTGGCTCTAAAACTGACTGATATATTTTGAGGATTTGGTTTACTAATCTAAAATTTCTCTTTTGTCTGAGTCTTTATTGATAGGAAGACACAAAAATATATTGAGGAGCTTGCTGAACATTTCCTAATATTCTTATATCTTGGATGCTTGGCTTGAAGGGCAACATGCAATAAAGATGTTATAAAGGGCTTTTTCCTCTGTTGCTCCACTTCTGATGTGTTATATTTTTGTTTTAAAAATATTTGAAGATAAAAGTTTCTAACTTTTTTCAAAAATGTACTGCTATTTTTGTTAGTGACAAACTAAAACATTTAACAACTAAGATAATACATAATTGTACTTAATTGATTTCCCTTGTAGGCTGTGCAGCAGGTTATTACTAATCTACTCATTGGGCAAATAGAGCTTCGCTCTGAAGACTCTCCAGATATTTTGCCATACTCTCATGAAAGAAGAGTTGAAAAGCTTGTTGTTCCTCTTGGTGAAGAACTTGCAGCTATCCAAAAGGCGTATATACAGGTAAGCCATTTTTATCATAATTCAGGGTTTGTTTGTTTTTAATTACTTATTTATTTATTTTGGCTGTGCTGGATGTTCCTGTCTGCTTGGGCTTTTCTCTAGTTGCAGCGAGTGGGGGCCACTCTAATTTTGTGCACGGGCTTCTCGTGGTGGCTTCTTGCTGCAGAGCATGGGCTTTAGGGTGCACAGGCTTCAGCAGTTGTGGCTTCTGGGCTCTAGAGCACAGACTCAGTAGTTGTGGCACACAGGGCTTAGTTGCTCCATGGCGTGTGAGACTTCCTGGACAAGGGATGGAACCTGTGTCCCCTGTACTGGCAGGCGGATTCTTTACCACTGAGTCACCAGGGAAGCCCCAGAGGTTTTAATAAATGAACTGATAATGTAATTATTTTTGTTAATAAAATCTGACTGTGAAAGTATATGGTCATTTTATATAGTTAATATGTTGAAAAATTCTTTGAAATTAAGATTTTTAGTATGAGCACCATGTTCTATTTGTGCTGGCAGACTATGAGTTAAAGAGGAAATACATAATGATGGACCATTTTTAAAGCCAATAATTGGCTTATAGTTTATATTTCTTAAATCCCTTTTTAAATTGAAGTATAACCCTCCCCCACCAAATATATGGACAACAGAGTACACAAAATATAAGTGTGCAGCTCAGTGAATTTTCACATAGTGAACACACTCAAAACATGTATTTCCAGATTCAATTAGAAGTTTCTTTGTAAGGAAATATATTTCAATCCCTGATCCCTGTATAGCGGTGTTTCTCAACTGTCTTACCTACTTAGTGGCATTTGGCAATGTCTTGTTACATTTTTGGTTGTTCTGCTAACTAGGGAAAGTGGGGTGTAGACTTGCTACTGGCATCCAGTGTACAGAGGCCAGGCATGCTACTTAACATCCCACAGTGGACAGGAAACCCCCCCAGTAACAAAGAATTATTTGGTTCACGTGTCAGTACTGTAGCTGTAAGAGAAACTGCTTAGACAGTCATCACTTTCAATGGAAGAAATTTGGGATAACAATTAGTTTTCTAAGGTTCGTGATTACTATCATGCTAGGAGAATACCTCGTTTTCATATCTTTATTGCTATGGATTAAAGATGGCTACAAATTTCTTTCCATTGAGGGGCAGAGTATATTTCTCTGACCTTAGAATCTAGGCCTGCCCTCTGCTGACTTCGACCAATAGAATTTGATGAACCCTGAACCATGGTGAGCCTCAAAAGAAAGAAAAGCCAGTAGATAGTTAGAAGTGAGGGTGCAGATATGTGGTCCCAGCTGACCTGTTTCAGGTCAGGCCATCTGAGGCTCCAGACATCAGGAGCAGAGATAAGCTGTCACTGCAGTGTCCTGACAGATTTCTTTTTGATTTTTAATATTTTGTTTTGCAATAATTTCAGACTTTTAGGGAATTTGCAAAAATATTATGGAGAGTTCCAGTGGGGAGATACTTTGAGACTATGCAAATATACCTTGTTTCTCAAAATATTTTGTTCGCTAACTTTAAAATATAATGACGGTTCTTGCCTACAACAATTACTTCTGTATTTGCCTAATCAGTGTTTCTTGTTTCCCTCATTTTTTTTTTACATTTGTTAATTTGAATGCCTGTATAATGAAGGGCTGTTTCTTCTCCCTGTTTATTTTTTCAGTTCTTTATATTAATGTGGATAATTTTTATACTAATGGGTAATTATTTTCTCTTGTGGGTTAAGTGCTGTACTATCATTAGTAATTTTATTGGCCAGTCAGTTCAGTTCAGTCGCTCAGTCGTGTCCGACTCTTTGCGACCCCATGAATCACAGCACGCCAGGCCTCCCTGTCCATCACCAACTCCCGGAGTTCACTCAAACTCATGTCCATCGAGTCGGTGATGCCATCCAGCCATCTCATTCTCTGTCGTCCCTGTCTCCTCCCGCCCCCAGTCCTTCCCAGCATCAGACTCTTTTCCAGTGAGTCAACTCGTCGCATGAGGTGGCTAAAGTATTGGAGTTTCAGTTTCAGCATCAGTCCTTCCAGTGAAAACCCAGGATTGATCTCCTTTAGGAGCTCCTTTAAGAGCTCCTTTAAGATGGCTCCTGTGCCCTTTAGATATATGCTTTTTTGCAAGGGGTCATCAGGGGAGGCCTGTTGTTGTTTAGTCACTCGGTCTTGTCCAACTCTTTGCGACCCCATGGACTGTAACCCGCCCAGCTCCTTTATCCATGGGATTCTCCAGGCAAGAATACTGGAGTGGGTTGCCACTCCCCCACAGGGGAGGCCTGCTGCTGCTGCGTCACTTCAGTCGTGTCCGACTCTGTGTGACCCTCACTTTCTGGGATTACAAGATGTTTTATAGTCATTAGTAGTTGTTCTGTCCCAGCTGTGGAATCAGCCATTTCTCCAAGGAATCCTTGTACCTTTCATGGAAGAGTTGTGTTTAAAGACCAAGACATGGGAACTAGATATGCTCGTTGTTTCTGTGTTGTCATCACTTCTAGGCCTTCTCTATGACCTGCTTGAATTCTTTCCTGCAGAAAAACAATCAGGAACAAATAAAATGGTTGTTTTAATCTATGGCATTTTGAATTAGTGTGTTATTCAAGAATAAGTAAGCAATGTTTATCTATCATTTAACCTTTAATACGTCTTAAAGAGAAATTTTATTAAAATATGGTTTGATTTTTGTTTCTAAATTACTTGTAACAAAATTCTAAGTGTTAATAATTTAAGATGTGGCAGTCTTTCTGGTAATCATCTCATAAATACTAATACATTTGGTTATGATTCAATCACTCCGTTTTTAAGAATATAAAATTATAATTTGTACAGTCAGTCAGTCAGTCAGTTCAGTCGCTCAGTCGTGTCCGACTCTCCGCGACCCCATGAATCACAGCACGCCAGGCCTCCCTGTCCATCACCAACTCCCGGAGTTCACTCAAACTCATGTCCACAGAGTCGGTGATGCCATCCAGCCATCTCATTCTCCGTCGTCCCCTTCTCCTCACACCCCCAACCTTTCCCAGCATCAGAGTCTTTTCCAGTGAGTCAACTCGTCGCATGAGGTGGCCAAAGTATTGGAGTTTCAGCTTTAGCATTAGTCCTTCCAATGAACACCCAGGATCGATCTGCCTTAGAATGGACTGGTTGGATCTCCTTGCAGTACAAGGAGTCTTCTCCAACACCACAGTTCAAAAGCATCAATTTGTACACGTGTAATTTAATTTCATTGATTTTTTTCAAGATTGCTTCTTTAGGCAACAGGTTTGATGAGCAAAGCTGGAAGAGAGGAGAGATTGAAATGTACTAAAATAGCTGTATTTTAGGAAATAAAACATAGTACAGATTTGAATGGTTTATTACATATTGCTATAGTCCGTGTTCATCTGGAGAGCCCTTTTTACCTTCACTGTGGAATCAAGCTCAGGGCCTTTCCTCTGCCGTTTCCTCTTCTTAGATTGCTCTGTCTTTAGAACTTCTTGTGCTGGACCTACTTATTATTCTGCTGTCAAGTATTACCTCTTAAAAGAAACTACTTTGGTAGCATGAACACGTGAAGGACTGCAGAAGCCTGTATGCCCAGCTCTCCCCTGAGAGTGCTACTGCTGTCACCCATGAAGCAGCAAGCTCTGTCACTGGCCCAGCCCAGGTCACTACCTTTCCTGCAGCTCAGTACCAGAGACGGCCCTGGCCCAGGGTAGTCCACCTCCAGCCAGGGGCCTTCGTGGGGAAGGGTACCCAGAAGAGGAAGGGTACTGGGCCAGGGCAAAATCCAAGGACCCGATCCTCTACATCCTGGGGCCAGACACAGGAATGAGGCAGGGGCAGCACGGTTGCTGCTGCTCCCAGTGCTAAGTCGCTTCAGTCCTGTCCCACTCTTGTGACCCCCTGGACTGTAACCCACCAGGCTTCTTTGTCCATGGGATTCTCCTACTGGAGTGGGTTGCCGTGCCCTAACTGCTATTCCCATCCCTCCTGCAAAAAACTAGAAGGAAACCACCTTTGTCCACCTTGTATAATAATAACCCCCTTCCCCACATACAGCATCACTATGTTTTAGGTTCTTGAATACATTTGTCATAATCGAAATTCTCTAATTTCTTTATTCCCTCTATCGAATTTTAACTTTATGAAAGCAGAAATTCATTTGTCTCAGCCACAATATCTCCAGCATCACGAACAATGCTTTATACGTAGTATATGCCTAATGAATATTTTTGAAAGAATGAATCAGTGAATGAAATTAAAGGTATTCAAGGCATTTTTATTTTGTCATCGCTCCACAGATGTTTATCAGACTTGTTCTAGGCACTGACGATGCAACAGAAAATAAAAAAAATCAAGGCCCTCCTTTCATTGTGCTTAGGTTAGGGAAAGGGGAGGAGAGTTAAGAAATAAACAGCTAAACACATATGTTCTTAAATTATAATTGAATCTAATAATTGATTCTGATGACTCTCATATGGATATTATCTGGGGATAAAGGTCAAGTACTTTAAAATTTTATCATCTCTTCTGTATTTACTTGAAGTTTGTATTTTAAGACTAGAATATAATTTAATATATATGGCTATTTTACTATGTGAGGAAATGATTGTATTTGAAAAAAGATTTTAAAACAAAAACTAAATTTCTTTGAAACTTGCAGATTTTGGAAGCATTTGCCAGTTCTTTGATTCAGAGGAATGTTTTGATGAGAAAAGATATTCCCAATCTAACAAAATACCAGATAATTCTTGCAAGAGATCAATTTAGGAAAAACCCATCTCCAAATATTGTGGTAGGTATTTTAAAATAAATTTTGATGATAGACTTAAGTTCTTACTCAAAGCAAGGATGAAATGTAAATAATGATTGGTTTCTGGTGTATATTAGCTCATCAGGAATTCAGGTTTGAGTTATATAGTTTATAATGAAGTGAAAGTCACTCAGTTGTGTCTGACTCTTTGCGACCCCTTGGACTATACAGTCCATGGAATTCTCCAGGCCAGAATAATGGTGTGGGTAGCCTTTCCCTTCTCCAGGGGATCTTCCCAACCCAGGGATCAAACCCAGGTCTCTCACATTGCAGGTGGATTCTTTACCAGCTGAGCCACAAGAGAAGCCCCAACTTTTATACAGTTTATAGAAGCACCAAAAAAATCTAGCAGGAATACAGTTTGATAACGTGAATTAAGACAGATTTACCTTATAACATTTTTTAAAGTTTATTTCCTTATTTGGCTGTGCCAGGTCTTAGCTGTGGCACGCGGTATGCAGAGCGCGTGGGCTCAGTAGTTGAAGCCATGGGCCTAGTTGCCCCACAACTTGTGAGATTCTAGCTCCCTGACCTGGGAGCAAACCCACTTCTGCATTCCAAGGAGGACTCCAAACCACTGGACCACCAGGGAAGTTCCTATCTTGTAACTTTTAAAAGTGATCTTTCAGTTCACTTCTGTTCTGCAAAGTCAAAGAAGGGTCATAAGAAGGTAGATCTTAACTAACTTTTAGACGTCTGGCACTTAGTCTTAATTCTCCTTACTGAAGTCCGAGTAAACACTGTAGTAAGCTTCATATTTTTACTCTTCTTTGGGAAAAAATAGATGGATAGGGAACAGATCCATCAAGTTAGGTCCAAAGTTAGATGCTCACAAGCACAAAAAGACACTAAGTCATTCTTGGAACTGAGAGAGAATGCGTGTGCAAAAAGAACAAGGCAATTGAGTAAAGGTATGAGGGAGACAGTGAACAAATTGATTTGACTGAGGTAAAGGATTGAGGAAGTCAGATATGTTAGATACTCTAGTTTGTGACTGCCTGGGAGTAGCTTTAAATGTTACACTAGAATTAAGGACTTTATTCTGTAGTCTCTGGGGAACCACAAAGGAAGTCTTCTGTGAAATTGCAGTGTATTATTTTAAACTTTAATAAAGTGCTTAAAGTTTATTCTAGGAGTTAAAGTTTCATTGAAATTTTAAATCATAAATCTAAACCTGTTGAACTTGGTCCATTGATAATATTGTTTTATCCTTTTAGATAATTAGGGTGCCATTTTAAAACATTTATCACTATCCTAGAAACATTTAAAATGAGTGTTCTGTTCTGTTCTGTTCAGTCGCTCAGTCGTGTCCGACTCTTTGCAATCCCGTGGACTGTAGCCTACCAGGCTTCTCCATCCATGGGATTCTTCAGGCAAGAATACTGGAGTGGGTTACCATTTCCTTCTCCAGGGGATCTTCCTGACCCAGGGATCAAACCCGGGTCTCCCGCATTGGAGGCAGACGTGTTAACCTCTGAGCCACCAGGGAAGCCCAAAATGAGTGTAACTGGTGTTAATTGCTAGTAAAAATGTAAGGTATTGAATAATATTCTTCATCTCTAATAAAGGAAAATGATTAAAATACACTCTCAGTGGTCTTCTTTAAAGGTATCTTATCATATAGATATAGCCACCTTTGCTCCCCTAAAAGGAATATGTACTTCACTTTTCCTTGAGAGTAGTGTTTAAAAGCACAATGATACTGGACCAGATTTCCTGGGTGCAAATAGTGGCTCTGCCCCTTACCACCTGTATGAGCTTCTGCATCTCTAAATGGGCATGACAGTAGTATCTGCCTCCTAGGTATTAAGATCGCTAAGTTTGTATAGGTAGTGTTCTTGTAACACTGTTCAGATGTTACTGTGGCATGTGTACTTGGTGTTAAATGTTAGTGTTAAAGAGTTTGACTCAACATGTGTCCTAATGTCAGAAACCGTGTGGATAGGCCCATATCTGTTTTATTTTCCCTTGTATCCCGAATGTCTGTCTCAGTGCTTAGCAAATAGTAGATGCTTATTAAATTGTTTTGAAAGACCAAACGCATGTATATACTGCTAGTAATTTACCTGTAAAGAAAAACAGCATATGAAAATATTCACCCCTTCATTTATTCTCTTTAAAATGTAAGTTTCCTGTTGAATTAAATGAAGGGGCAGATTTTGTATAGAATATACATTGATCACAGGACATTAAAGTAGAACCAATAAGTTCTGCATGATGCGTGTATCTTCATTTCTTTCTCTGGGTAAATTTGATACGTGCTTTTTTTTTATTGTTTTAGGGAAACTGCAACAAGGCATGATTGAGGGAGAGTTTGCTCTCTGTATTAGTTTATATCATGGTTATGAATTATTGCAGCAAATGGGGATGAGATCATTATATTTCTTCCTCTGTGGGATTATGGATGGAACTAAAGGTAAATTATATGGAATTATTTAAAAAAGGTGATGACATATATTATTTTGGTTAATGATATGTATATTGAACAGTTTGGATTACTTAAGGCGCTTTAAGAAGCAATGAAATAGTTATATAACAAATTTTTTCTTCTTGTTTTTTTTCTTCTTCCTTTTATTTTGCTTAAACAATAGACATATATTTCTTACAGCTCTGGAGACTGGGAAGCCCAGGATTAAAACACATCCCAAACCATGTTTGATTTTTGATATATTACTGGAAAAAAGGAAGCCATTCATTAATACAAATGTGAATGTGGAACTGGGAAAAAGTTGCTGGTTTTCATTTCGAAATTTGAAAAACTTGCATTCATTGCTGAATTGTAATTTCTCTTAAATAAATAATGCATTTGATGAATTTGCTGTTAAATTTAATGGGAAAATATTTTCTTAATTTCTGAAGGAATGACTCGGGCAAAAAATGAACTTAGCCGAAATGCAGACTTCATGCAACTTTATGGTCATCTAGAGAGCATGTTTGCACATACACGTAGTACTTCAACAAGTGGCGTTTCTGCTATCCAGGGAAAAGGTCTGTTTTTTCTTTTAAATTTTACATTGTTTCTTCTTTATCAAGGTTAATTTTAAATTAAGCTCCATTGATCCACATGTCTATTTATACCTACTTATATTTCTGAAACCATAGACCTGTTAAACATAAAAGATTTTATTCTTCAACTTAGGATAATATATATTCAAGTAGTTCATGAACTTTAAACATATGATAGAAGTTAGTAGGAGTTGTTACTGGTGGTGAAAATTTTCAGAACTACCAACTACTGATTGTAACTTAAATAAATGTGAGCTTTTGCCTTCTGCTGCTGCTACTGCTGCTGCTAAGTCGCTTCAAGTCGTGTCTGACTCTGTGCGACCCCATAGACGGCAGCCGACCAGGCTCCGCCGTCCCTGGGATTCTCCAGGCAAGAACACTGGAGTGGGTTGCCATTTCCTTCTCCAATGTGTGAAAGTGAAAAGTGAAAGTGAAGTCGCTCAGTCGTCTCCGACTAGTAGCGATCCCATGGACTGCAGCCCACCAGGCTCCTCTGTCCATGCGATTTTCTAGGCAAGGGTACTGGAGTGGCTTGCCATTGCCTTCTCCGTTTGCCTTCTACTTTGCTGCTTATTCCTATTTGGATTATTTCTCAGAATGAAATTTTCATAGCAATTCAAAGTTTATTTTACAGTAAGGTTTGTGTGCTACCTAGATGCCAGTTAGTGTTTAAATAAATTTTAAAAACTGAGTTTTAACAAATCCATTTTGAAAAGGATAATTAAAATACACGAATGTAATGGAATATGAAAAAAAACACAGAAAAGTTTTTTGTTTGTTGTTTTTTTTTCCCCAGGAGGTAAAGATAATAAGTTCTGCTATAGTCATCCAAAATTAAAGAAATTAGAAGAAGTTGTAGTTGAACACTTCAAGTCATGGAATGGTAGGTTGTATTTAATATCCTCAAGGCAAGGCAAAGTCATGAAAAAGTTAAAACTCTGATTCATTAGTTTTTGCTAACATTTCTTATGGAGAAGATAAGCTTTTAATTATTCTGGATTATGAATATAAAAAAAAACTTAGAAATTTTGGCAGCATATGGACCAGGGAGATGGTGGAAATGTTAACATTGGGGTATTATGTGAGAAAGAAAAGTCAGCCTAGGACAGTATAAGGGAAGCAGATAGTAAAAACTATATATAATATTCAGTTCAGTTCACTTCACTTCGGTCGCTCGGTCGTGTCCGACTCTTTGCAACCCCATGGACTGCAGCACGCCAGCCTCTCTGTCCATCACCAACTTCCAGAGTCCACCCAAACCCATGTCCATCGAGTCGGTGATGCCATCCAACCATATCATCCTCTGTCGTCCCCTTCTCCTCCTGCCTTCAATCTTTCCCAGCATCAGGGTCTTTTCAAATGAGTCAGTTCTTCGCATCATGTGACCAAAGTATTGGCATTTCAGCTTCAGCATCAGTCCTTCCAGTGAATATTCAGGACTGGTTTCCTTTAGGATGGACTGGTTGGATCTCCTTGCAGTCCAAGGGACTCTCAAGAGTCTTCTCCAACACAATAGTTCAAAAGCATCAATTCTTCAGCGCTCAGCAACTTTATAGTCCAGCTTTCACATCCATACATGACTACTGGAAAAACCATGGCTTTGACAAGGCAGACCTTTGTTGGCAAAGAAATGTCTCTGCTTTTTAATATGCTGTCTAGGTTGGTCATAACTTTCCTTCCAAGGAGTAAACGTCTTTTAATTTCATGGCTGCAGTCACCATCTGCAGTGATTTTGAAGCCCCAAAAAATAAAGTCTGTCACTGTTTATGGAATTTATCTGGAATAATTTTCCTTACAAAAGCACCTGCTTCCTTTTTCTTAGGTATCAAATATTAGCTTTATGTGTATTAAGTCATTTAATTCATGAAGATTAAATGAGTTAATATATAAAATGCATAGTGGAGTCCCTGGCACACATATGATTAATGTAATATGAATCGTGTTTCAGAAGGATTGTCAGAGTCCCATGCAAGGTTAAAAAACAAAAGAAAACAAATAACAACACACACACCCGCCCCCCACAGCTTGCAATTAGTATCCGGTTGTTATACTCAAGTCTGCATACCTTATATTTACTATTTCATTTCATCATCACCTCAATCCATTTTAGATATTAAGAAACTAAAGCTTAAAGAGATTAAATGAAAGAGATTAAATCACTGCCATGGTCACACATTTCCCAGAGGCTAAGTGGTCCAACCTCAAAATCATGTTGTTATTCGTGCATTCTACTTCTCCCAAGCACAGAGACAATGGTAGCAGCTTTGTGACTGCATGTAGGGTATATTCTTCAGTTTTCCTTAGAGAATTTGAAAGTATCGATAATTCAGGAACGGAGTACCATGACCTGGATTAAGACAGTGCCTAGAGTGAACAGAAAGGAAAGGGAAGTTTTAGAGAATCAGTGGACACTCTGTAGACCTGTGCTTCTGGTTTAGAAGGTAAAGAGGTATAAGAAACATCATGCATAAATTGAAGGACTGATCACAGGTAATTTTTATTTGATTTGTTTGGGGTTTTATTTTACCATAGCCAGTGAGAGATAAGGAGCCAGGATTATTAAGAGGACTAGAAAAGGTAGAAGGAAAATCGGCAAAAGTTTAAGATGCTTTAAATTATTTTTTTGAAAGAACTGTTACAAGTGTAACTCACTGGTATATAGTTTCAGGTTTGTTTGCCTTTTGAATTATTAAATGCTTTTTTTTAAAGTTGGTAAATTATTTTTTTGTTATATAGCTCGAAAGACGTCTGATAAGAAATGTGACGAGACCAGAGTTATGATCTTCTCTTCATTTCGAGATAGTGTTCAAGAAATTGCAGAAATGCTTTTACTGCATCAGCCAATTATTAGAGTAATGACTTTTGTTGGCCATGCCTCAGGAAAAAGCATGAAGGGTTTTACCCAGAAGGAGCAACTGGAGGTAATTATTTTTTGAGTTGATGAATATAAAAATAAAATTGATTCGCTCTGCACTTATGCCATTTTATTTTGTTTGTTAAGCTATAGCTCAGAGATAGTTTTATAGTAAATATATAAATAAACCTAGGTTTATTTTGGCATTGCCTTTCTTTGGGATTGGAATGAAAACTGACCTTTTCCAGTCCTATGGCCACTGCTGAGTTTTCCAAATTTGCTGGCATATTGAGTGCAGCACTTTCACAGCATCATCTTTCAGGATTTGAAATAGCTCAACTGGAATTCCATCATCTCCACTAGCTTTGTTCGTAGTTTTGCTTCCTAAGGCCAACTTGACTATACATTCGAGGATGTCTGACTCTAGGTGAATGATCACACAATCGTGATTATCTGGGTCATGAAGATCTTTTTTGTACAGTTCTTCTGTATATTCTTGCCACCTCTTCTTAATCTCTTCTGCTTCTATTAGGTCCATACCATTTCTGTCCTTTATTGTGCCCATCTTTGCATGAAACGTTCCCTTGGTATCTCTAATTTTCTTGCAGAGATCTCTAGTGTTTCCCTTGCTATTGTTTTCCTCTATTTCTTTGCATTGATCGCTGAGGAAGCCTTTCTTATCTCTCCTTGCTATTCTTTGGAACTCTGCATTCAAATGGGTATATCTTACCTTTTCTCTTTTGCCTTCTGCTTCTCTTCTTTTCACAGCTATCTGTAAGGCCTCCTCAGACAACCATTTTGCCTTTTTGCATATTGGTCATCAGTTTTCTGAGTGCTGTGCTGTGCTTTTGGGGAAATTTTAAACTTTTGCTTTTTTAAAACTGTACAGCGTTTGGCAGATTACCTGTTAAGTCTGTACTTGAGCAGTCTGTGACAATTAGGTATGTCTTTAATAGCTGGTTCATTTTTAAAGATTCTTTCTTGAATCTGTCAGCATGAAAAGGTGAGGACTCCTACTGTTTACATACCTCTTATACCAGTCTCCACCGCCCTCAGAAGAGTCTGTTTAAGTAAACAAGTGATGAAGTCACAGAGGAGGCTCCGGATTCTTTAGGCTCTTGTAGGTCATTTCTGTTTTAATGACTGGCTTTTTCTCTGAGTGCGATGAGCAGAAGCCCTTGGAGAATTTAGAGCAGAGGAGGGTCATTGCCTGACTGATATTTTAAAAGAATCACACTGGCTGCTGTCTTCAGAATAAACTGTAGGGGCTAAGGGTGGAAATAGAAAGACCAATTGGAAGCATTATTACAATAATTCAAGCTAAAGATCATGGTGGCTTGGACTACGTGGAAGCAGGGAAGTTTGCGAGAAATGACTGGATTTTGGATATATTTTGAAGGTCAAGTTGACAGGACTTACTGACAAATTTAGAGTGGGATCTGAGATAAAGGAGTTGACTTTTTCATTAACTCATTGTCATGCTAGTGTAGTTCAGGGAATCCTGGTGAAGAGAAGAAAAAATAATTTTCCCTCTACCCTTCTGAGTTCTTAGCTGCGACCTCTGTAATAAAAGACAGATTTACAAGAGAAAAACAAACTGAAGCATATTAACAAATGTATACTGGGCTTCCCTGGTGGCTCAGTGGTAAAGAATCCACCTGCCAATGCCAGAGACACGGGTTCAATCCCTGGTCTGTAAAAATCCCACATGCCATGGTGCAGCTAAGCCCAGGAGTCACGACTTTTGAGTCTGCTCTCGAGCCAGGGATTCCTAACTACTGAAGCCCGTACACCCTAGAGCTTGTGCTCCTCAACAAGAGAAGCTACCACAATGAGAAACCCAAGTTCCGCAACTGGAGGGTAGCCCCTGCTCACCTCATCTAGAGAAAAGCCTGAGCACAGCTGAAAAGCAATATAAATTAAAAACAAACAAACATGTATACTTCATGTATGTGTGGGAAAATACCGAGGGAAAAATTAGTAACTCCCTGAAGTGGGTTAGAATTCATATTTAAATAGCATCTTATGGGGAAAGAGGAGTGGCCTTCACAAAGGAGAGTAAATGATTTTCAGGGAAGATGAATGGGGTCTTAAAAGACGGGAAGTATGAGTGATAGATTGTGATGAAGTTTGTTTGGATATGGTGTGGACTTTCAGTCTCTTGCTGAGTCAGTTTTCCCTGGTTGATGAAACTCCTGGGGAAGGGATTTATGCCAGTTGAGTTCTTCCTGGAGGATCTGCTTTTAGGCAGATAAGTGGCCAGAGAAACCACATTTTGCTTTCTTTTTGAGTGCCTTCAGCTCAAAGTAATCAGTGTACCCAAAGCAGCATGGGTCTGGGGCAGCATGATCTAAACTCCTGTAGTCAAAATTTGGGCTGCCAAAATTCTGCCACCCTTCACTGGAATAGCAGTGTAAAAAGTAAAATATGAATTGTATTTTTAACTAAAATTTTTGTTACTGAAGTATAGTTGATTTATACAATGTTGTATTAATTACTGCTATACAGGAAGGTGATTCAGTTACACATATGCATGCATTATTTTTTTAAATATTGTTTTCCATTATGTCTTATCACAGGATATTGAATATAGTTCTCTGTGCTGTACAGTGGGAACTTGTTGTTTGTCCATTAAGTTTATATCTGCTAATCCCAACCCTTGACTTGATCCCTCCCCCCAGCCCCCTCCCCCTTGATAGCCACCAGTCTATTCTCTATGGCTGTTATTCCATTTCTATTTAAAATATGAATTCTAGAAATAATAAAACATAGTTTAATTATTAAACTTACTACTTTTTCTAAAATTGACTGACAATAAATTTAGGTCTAGGATATGATAAATAGCAGTAAGTGCTCTGGGGCCATTTACATGCTCTACCCCCTTTTTAGTGATGTTAAAAATAATATCTGTGCTTTCTAACTCATGTGTAAATGGTTAGAAGAACCTTTTGGAATCATAACCATCATTAAAGCAAAGAAATTGGGACTGTGCTTTGCACTGTACCACTGTCTCTCTTGGTTTATAATTTCCATTTTGCCGCTTCTTTTCCTATTTGGTAGTATTTTGGGTGCTGATTTTTAATCTGATTTCAGGGGCAAATGGAAAAAGTATGCTTTGATTTGCAATTCTCTTCTAGTTGCATCTAATTATTTTTAAATTTTAATTTTAGGTAGTGAAACAATTTCGTAGTGGTGGTTACAATACGTTAGTGTCTACTTGTGTTGGTGAAGAAGGTTTGGATATTGGAGAAGTTGACCTTATAATATGTTTTGATGCCCAGAAGAGCCCAATTCGTCTTATACAGCGAATGGGTAGAACTGGCCGCAAACGTCAGGGCAGGATTGTTGTTATCCTTGCTGAAGGACGAGAGGAACGTGTAAGTAGACTTGTGGAAGCATAATCTGACAGTTGAAATTTGAGAAACGGAACCTAAAGACAAGTATCAATCTGTTCACATTCAAAGTCCAAACAGTCTGTAGGTAACTGTGATTGATTTTTGTTTCCCTTTGTATTAGATACTACCTATTCTTCTCTTGTAATTAGGAAAATTTTTTACTTGACTCAGCTTCATAACTTTTTTCCATATAAAGAACCATATCTTTGTACTTCAGTATTAATTTAGCAACACATAGATACAAAAATCAAATATTACCTTGTCTATTTCCCTGTGCTTTTAAGGCTTGTTTTTTTTTTGTTCAGTTGTTGTTTTATTAATAACTACAGTGAGCTGAGAATATTTTTTACATTTTAAAGACGCCTAAATCAGTCAACTAACCCACCAATCAACCAAGAATATGCACCGGGGGTAATATGTAGCCAGCAAAGCCTGAAATATTTACTTTCTGACCCTTTGTGGAAGTTTACTAATGTTTATTCTAAGTGATAAGGCATTGAGTGATATTCATAAATCTTGGGTGACAGGCCTTCCTAAATATGTTGTACATAATATTATTCTGTATATGTACAGTAAAGTGTTAATAACTTTTATACCTGAGTGGGACTATTTCTGTGGCCCAGTAAATATTTTTAAATAGTTTTACATTAAGGAATTTTCATTAATGCCAATAGTTTTAAACAATTGATTTGACGTCTTTCAGAAACCCTATGAAAATCATCCTGAAAAGTGAATTACTTTTTCCACCAATACTTTTTATGTTATTATACCATATTCTTATGTAACATCCAATTTATCTGTGAAATAATTCTAATAAATGAAATGTCTGGCAGCTTTTAAAAGTCTATGTATTATCACTGAGTGGAATTGGGTCCTAACTAATTGTATTACCTTAGGCAACTCACTTAACCTCTGTTTAAGTGTTAGTTTTCTTATCTGTTAAAAAGTCATAATGGACCACATTTCATGAGTACCTCCTTTGTGCTGGACACTGTTGCAAATGTTTCAAATGTGTTGTTTTACTTAAATCATGTCAACAACGCTGTCAGGGCAGTACTAGGGATTTTCTTGTTGTATACAGTAAAGAAAATTGACACGTAGAGAGATGAAGTAACGGGCTGAAATTAAAAAATAGTATTTTTTAAAGCAGTTTATACTTATATATAAATACTAACCTTATTCAAAAACAGCAAGATACTGAATAAAAGACAGACTTCTTTGGTACAATATAGTAACTAAAGTAAGAGTAAATCTTGAAATGATTTTCATTAAGACTTAAATAGGCTTCAAATTTAAGACAACATATATTCTGTTCCTCAAGTATTTAAGTGGATCAGAGTTTAATTTGCTGTTTAGAATAAACTCAGGGTGATATAATAACTGCTTGTTATGGTTAGTGATTATTATAGAAATAAAATGATTTTGCTTTTTTTTTTTGCAGACTTATAATCAAAGTCAGTGCAACAAAAGAAGTATTTATAAAGCTATTTCAGGTAATAGGCAGGTCCTTCATTTTTACCAAGGAAGTCCACGAATGGTTCCTGATGGAGTCAACCCACAATTACATAAGATGTTCATTACACATGGTGTCTATGAACCAGAGACGCCTTCTCGGAACTTGCAGCGAAAGTCATCTATCTTTTCCTATAGGAATGGTAAATACAGTTTTTTGCATTTGAGACACACATTTGTTTTTCTGTTATTTGTTAGCGGATCATATATTGATCTATTCTATGAGAAAATCAACATAGATTCTAGTATGTTATAGGTGTTCACTTTGAGAAGGACAGAAGAGAGATGATTAATGTGGCAAAGGGAACAAGGTACTGGCAATACAGAATGAAAGAAGCTCAGTGTTGGGAAAACTGAAAATATAAGCCCAGAGAATCCTCTTTACAAAGTGTAGAAAAGAGGAAAACAGTTTTATTATTGAATAAGCATTAAGCCATATTACAATATCCTTTGTAAGCAATCCACCAAGTTAAGAGAAAGAAATTCTAGCCTATTCATTTAAACAGTATTAATCCTTTACATCATGTTCTTAAGATTATAACAGTAACTTGTCTTCTTATAAGAGGACAGAACCATTTGCTGTATGTTCTTTCATTGTTGTTGTTGTTTTAGTTGCTAAGTCACGTCTGACTCTCTTGTGACCCCATGGACTGTAGCCTCTCCAGGCTCCTCTGGGATTTCCAGGGCAAGAATACTGGAGTGTGTTACCTTTTCTTTTTCCAGGGGGGTCTTCCTGATCCAGGGGTCGAACCTGCGTCTCTTGCATTGGCAGGCAGATTCTTACCACAGAGCCACCTGGGAAGCCCATGTTCTTTCATAGTTAATTCCAAATTCACCCAGTAATTAAGGTAGCCATTTGTGTTAGCTAGTTGTGTTTATCCTCATCCTCCCTGCTAGCTCAAACAGTAAGGAATATACCTGCAATGTCGGAGATCCAGGTTCAGTCCCTGGGTTGGGAAGATCCCCTGGAGAAGGGAATGGCTACCCACTCCAGAATTTTTGCCTGGAGAATTCCATGGACAGAAGAGTCTGGCAAGGTACAGTCTGTGGGGTCACAAATCATAGTCTATGGGGTCACAAACACAACTGAGCACCTAACACTTATCCAAAGAAATAATAAAACTTCTTTCTCTATGACAAGCAGATAGGGAGAGCTCAGAGAAAGGTGCCAAGGCTAAACGCCCCAGGTGTCTGAGAGATAGGGACTCTGTCTTCCTTGATGTTTACATTTCAAAGAGATGTCTCATAGGTCCTTAAGAAAATCATTTCTGGTTGAAAAACTGGCTAAAGACTTGCTTTGCCTTTACAAAGATTTGCATGCATATCAGAGAGTTAAATAAAGGATTTAGGAAAATTAAGTATCTGTGGAATTGCTTTCAGAGAATCAGGGGGAATTTCTTCAAAGGAGAATTTTTTTTTTTTTTTAATTTACTGTTACACCAGATAGTGGTGAAGCTAGACTAAGCTGGTGATACTGAGCCAGTGAGGAACAAATATTAATACTTTGGTGCCAGGGAGCATAGTAAGGAGAGGGCTAGCTTAAGAACTGCAGAGATTTTGGTGATATCAAGACAATATCTTGAAATATTAAAGAATCGTAAAATATATTCTAAACTTTGGAAGAAACCTCAAGAATCCATCCAGTCCAGTTACCTACCAACGTAGGGATGTTTTCTATAGCATTCCTGTTAAGTGTGTGTGTGTGAGTATTCAATCTCTAGGTCGTGTCCGACTCTTTGAGACCCTGTGGACTGGAGCCCACCAAGCTCCTTTGTCTGGGATTTCCCAGACAAAAGTGCTGGAGTGGGTTGCTATTTCCCTCTCCATGTGAAATGTATATCAAGCCTCAACTTGAACATCTCTGTTAATGGAAATTGTATTCTTTTATGAGAGTTTGTTCCATTGTTGATAGTACATATAAAAGAAGTTCTTTTGTTAAAAAAAAAATCTGTCTTTGTATCTTTTCCTCATTGATTTAATTTTGACTTTGTCAACTGAAAAAATGCACAATATAAAAGTTGAGAATTATGTTTTATTCAGGGAGGACTGAGGACTATAGCACAGGAAGGAAGCCTCTCAGATAGCTCTGAGGGACTGTTCCAAAGAGTCAAGTGGGGAGCCAGGATAGAAAACACCCAGTCACTGAACATCAAAAGATTACTGCTAATCCCAGAAAACTGGACCTCTCAAGTTAATGATTTTAGTGCTTTTTAATGCATAGGAAGATGCAAGAGTTTCAGCTCACTGAAATTATTCCTTTGATATCCATCTTAACTACCTAGGGCCAGTATTCTGTTTTTCTCCATTCTGAAACCCCCTCAGGGGCAGCTGCAGTGGCTGATGGCCGATCACCCCAACAACATCCTTTCTTTACTGAAATGGCAGGTGACTTTATTTACCCACAGCTTCTAGACACAAAAATGGATTTGATCTTTGAGATACCTAGGTGGCAGTTTCTTTATATATTTGAAGTCAGTACCTCTCAAGTTTGTTCAACTGACTTTTCCACTGGTTTTCATTACTATGAAGTTTCAGAATTCTTCCCCATCCTGGGCACGTTCTTTGGACTTAGTTAAATTTGTTAATGTTCTTTCCCTTAACTCAGAGCCATTAATCAGTGTTTTGTGGATATGCCTGTTAAACCTAATGCAAATTCACTTAATAGAAATATACCTATCATTTTACAAGACTTTGCCAAATTATGGTTAAAATGAAAAGATAGTATATATTTGAATTCTCTTGAATATATTAAACTAATAGTAAGATGAAAACTGGTTAGGTTGGTGTACATTTTTCTTAGTGATCATTTAATTTTTATAGATGTTAATTAACCATATGTTTAGTAATTGTTTCTAAAAATGTTACTAGTTTAGTTCAGTCGCTCAGTACTGTCTGACTCTTTGCAACCCCATGGACTGTAGCAAGCCAGGCCTCCCTGTCCATCACCAACTCCTGGAGTTTACTCAAACTCATGTCCATTGAGTCGGTGATGCCACCCAACCATCTCCTCTTTCCTCCCCTTCTCCTGCCTTCAATCTTGCCCATCGTCAGGGTCTGTTCCAATGAGTCAGTTCTTCACACCAGGTGTCCAAAGGATTGGAATTTCAGCTTCAACATCAGTCCTTCCAGTGAATATTCAGGACTGATTTCCTTTAGGATGAACTGGTTGGATCTCCTTGCAGTCCAAGGGACTCTCAAGAGTCTTCTCCAACATTACAGTTCAAAAGCATCAAATCTTCGGCGCTCAGCTTTCTTTATAGTCTAACTCTCACATCCATACATGAATACTGGAAAAACCATACCTTTGACTAGACGGACCTTTATTGGCAAAGTAATGTCTCTGCTTTTTAATATGCTGTTATAACTTTTCTTCCAAGGAGGAAGTGTCTTAATTTTGTGGCTGCAGTCACCATCTGCAGTGATTTTGGAGCCCCCAAAAATAAGGTCTGTCATTGCTTCCACTGTTTTCCCATCTATTTGCCATGAAGTGATGGGACCAGATGCCATGATCTTAGTTTTATGAATGTTGAGCTTTAAGCCAACTTTTTCACTCTCCTCTTTCACTTTCATCAAGAGGCTTATTAGTTCTTCTTTGCTTTCTGCCTTGAGGGTGGTGTCATCTGCATATCTGAGGTTATTGATATTTCTCCCGACAATCTTGATTCCAGCTTGTGCTTCTTCCAGCCCAGCGTTTCTCATGATGCACTCTGCATATAAGTTAAATAAGCAGGGTGACAATATACAGCCTTGACATACTCCTTTCCCTATTTGGAACCAGTCTGTCGTTCCATGTCCAGTGCTAACTATTGCTTCCTGACCTGCATACAGATTTCTCAAGAAGCAGGTCAAGTGGTCTGGTATTCCCATCTCTTGAAGAATTGTCCAAAGTTTGTTGTGGTCCACACAGTCAAAGGCTTTGACACAGTCAATAGAAGCAGAAGTAGGTATTTTTCTGGAACTCTCTTGCTTTTTCGATGATCAAACAGGTATTGGCAATTTGATCTGGTTCCTCTGCCTTTTCTGAATCCAGCTTGAACATCTGGAAGTTCATGGTTTTGTACTGTTGAAGCCTGGCTTAGAGAATTTTGAGCACTATTTTGCTAGCACGTGCTGCTGCTGCTAAGTCACTTCAGTCGTGTCCGACTCTGTGTGACCCCATAGATGGCAGCCCACCAGGCTCCCCCGTCCCTGGGATTCTCCAGGCAAGAACACTGCGTGTGAGATGAGTGCAGTTGTGCAGTAGTTTGAACATTCTTTGGCATTGCCTTTCTTTGGGATTGGAATGAAAACTTTCCAGTCCTGTGGCCACTGCTGACTTTTCCAAATTTGCTGGCATATTGAGGGCAGCACTTTCCCAGCATCATCTTTTAGGATTTGAAATAGCTCAACTGGAATTCCATCAACTCCACTAGCTTTGTTCGTAGTGATGCTCTCTAAGGTCCACTTGACTTCACATTCCAGGATGTCTGGCTCTAGGTGAATGGTCACACAATCGTGATTATCTGGGTCATGAAGATCTTTTTTGTGTAGTTCTTCTGTGTATTCTTGCGACTTCATCTTAATCTCTTCTGCTTATGTTAGGTCCATACCATTCCTGTCCTTTATTGTGCCCGTCTTTGAATGAAATGTTCCCTTGGTATCTCTAATTTTCTTGAAGAGATCTCTAGACTTTCCCATTTTATTGTTTTCCTCTATTTCTTTGCATTGATCTCTGAGGAAGGCTTTCTTATATTACTAGCTCATGTACATTTTTCTATGCTTTTCTTCTTCCATTTTCTCTGATTTTTCAAGTGTCAGTGATTCATCTTGCTAATAAGGTAGCATGTATAAATGTCATCTTTTATATATTTGTATATGATTCATTTAGGCTAGAAGTCTGAATATATTTAATGTGACTAGGAGAAGGAAATACGTTTCTATTTCAAAAGTCTTAGGGGCCTCCGATTGCTAGATCTGAAGAAGACCTGAGAGATCACGTAATTCAAACCCCTTATTTTGCTAGAGCTTTCATGTAATATTTGGGAATAACTAAGACAGAAGTCCTGATTTCCAATTCAGTATCTTTCTTATTTATTTTTCTGCCCTCATCTTTATTGGGACCAGAGTTACAGCTTAATATTTTTAATCCTTTCCATGTTGGTGATTATTTTCCTTTATAAAGATTATTGAAATAATAAAGGATTAATTTGCTATACATTTTTAAAAGTAGATTATGTCATTTTTTAAGGCAGTAGGTCTTTCTTGTCCTTTTTAAACTGTCGTCCCACCCAACCCCGCATTTAAGACTTTAGCTAAAACTCTTCAGTCTTTGCATCTCTTCCACATCCATACCAGCTTCAGATAACTTTCTGATAGTGTTAAGATAGAATCATGATGCTAGTTTTCCTTTGTAAGTTATCTGTTTCCTTCCAGGTCTTAGACAACAAAATAGAGTCCAAAAGAATACAAGACTGAGAGCTACCTGGTGATGTTTTGTTAATGAAGGTTAGCTGTAGTTGGAAGGGTGCCCTAGTACTTTCAAAAAGGTGAGAGAAGTTTAGGAGACATGTAGAAACAGGAAGGAATAACCAGTGTTTATATGAAGAAAGCGAAAATTAAGGAATAGAATTGGTGGTTTAGCAGAAACAAGTAGACAGAGACTTTGAGTTGATGTCTTTTATTTTGTGTTTGTCTAGCAGATTTTTTTTAAACCTGTTTTCAATTATTTTTTAAACTAGGAATAAAGCAGAGTAATTCAAAGAATGATTGGTTCTTATCAGAGGAAGAATTTAAATTATGGAATAGACGATATAGATTAAGAGACACTGATGAAATTCAGGAAATAACATTGCCTCAAGTTCAGTTTCTATCTTTGCACAATGAAGAGAGCAGACCAGTAAGTTAAATGTGTTTTCAGATGTTCTTTATAGTCACTATGCAATAGCTTTGGGAGTAAAGAGAATGAATATTCATGATCAGAAGGTGAAAAATTAAGAATTTAAGCAGTTTTAAAAAGAATATTAAAGAATAGTCTATCTTGGTAAAACTACTCATTTTCTTGTATTTCTTATTATGTATATATTTTTATATGACTGTAATATATTTATATTAATTCTGACTTTATTAGTTTCTTCATATGAATATTTCTTTGTAGGTGTAATTTTTATGATTGTTATGTTACTTTGTAATATACCATACTTTAACTATTTCTCTGTTGTGTTTTAGAACTATTTTCAGTATATTACTAATATAAAATTATGCTATGAATGTCTTTGTACAAACCGGTTTTTACTTTTTGTTTTGAAATTAGAATAAAACTTTGAATTGAATATTAGACTTATTTTATTATGAACAAATTTTTGATGAGCATAAGCAAAGTCAAACAAATTGATCAGAGGTTACATATATACCCAGAGATAGAAAAACAACTTCAAGGAAGATACCTTTGAGAAGATTTATAGGACTTGAAATACTTGGCTTTGAGAATCTATATTTTTTTCACTAACAGGGAAAGTGAGGAATGGCAGCAGGCATGATGAATTGGGATCAGTATCACTGAGAGATTATGAATACCTCTTTGTTACATTATAGAACATAATCTAGCAAAAACTCTTAATATGGAATTATATAAACAGGAATATGTCCAAGTAACTCATCTAACATTTATTTATGTATTTTATTTTTAATGACATAGTTTTCTTTCTAATTTTACAAGCAATACATGTAATAGTTATTTTTATGATGTATTTAAAAGGACATCTTTGTACTTAAAAAGTTATTTGATTTTTCACCTGAAATTTTAGTTGAAAATACCTAAGTGAATTAAAATTATTTACAGTATGCCAATTATCTGTATATTAAGTATTTTTTAAATCAGTGTGTGAAATCTGAGTATGTGTGTTTTTTGTTATGTTAAATTATTGTTAATCAAGACTGAAGAACCAACCATTGGAATTCATCAACTGTCTCTCTCTGAATGGAGATTATGGCAGGATCATCCTTTGCCTACATATCAAGTTGACCATTCAGATCGATGTCACCATTTCATAAATATTATGCAAATGATAGAAGGAATGAGACATGAAGAGGTAGGAGCCTACTGTAACTTTCTCTTGCTGGCATGACAGTGAAATTAGAATACTTTAGTTTTCTTAATTTGAAGTCATTATTATAAGAAACAAGTATTTATTATAAATAATCATAGCTAGACTATTTTGTTTTTCTGTGTAGCTTCTTGTGATCTCAGTGGACTAGTTTTCTATCTTAGGAGAAGTGGGCCTAATTAGAAGAATGCCATCTGTGAATACTGATAGACAAGAGTGAAATTTTAATGTATTTAATGGCTAAAGGGAGCTTCCCTGGTGGCTCAGACGGTAAAGCATGTGCCTACAATGCAGGAGACCTGGGTTCAATCTCTGGGTTGGGAAGATCTCCTGGAGAAGGAAATGGCAACCCACTCCAGTATTCTTGCCTGGAAAATACCATAGATGGAGGAGCCTAGTAGACTACAGTCCATGGGGTCGCAAAGAGTCAGACACGACTGAGCGACTTCACTTTCTCTTTCATTGGCTAAAGGGGATCAAACCATCCCCAAGAAAAAGAAATGCAAAAAAGGCAAAATGATTGTCTGAGGACGTCTTACAAACAGCTATGAGAAGAAGAAAAGCAAAAGGCAAAGGAGAAAAGGAAAGATAAACCATTTGAATGCAGAGTTCCAAATAACAGCATGGAGAGATAAGAAAGCCTTCCTCAGTGATCAGTGCAAAGAAATAGAGGAAAACAATAGAATAGGAAAGACTAGAAATCTCTTCAAGAAAATTAGAGATACCAAGGGAACTGTTCATTCAAAGATGGGCACAATAAAGGACAGGAATGGTATGGACCTAACATAAGCAGAAGAGATTAAGAAGAGGTGGCAAGATATACACAGAAGAACTATACAAAATAGATCTTCACAACCCAGATAATCATGGTATGGCCATTCACCTAGAGCCAGACATCCTGGAATGCGAAGTCAAGTGGGCCTTAGGAGGCATCACTACAAACAAAGCTAGTGGAGGTGATGGAATTCCAGTTGAGCTATTTCAAATCCTAAAAGATGATGCTGGGAAAGTGTTGCCCTCAATATGCCAGCAAATTTGGAAAAGTCAGCAGTGGCCACAGGACTTGAAAAGGTCAGTTTTCATTCCAGTGCCAAAGAGTGTTCAGACTACTTGCACAATTGCACTCATCTCACGTGCTAGCAAAGTAATGCTCAAAATTCTCCAAGCTAGGCGTCAACAGTACAAAACCATTAACTTCCAGATGTTCAAGCTAGATTTAGAAAAGGCAGAGGAACCAGAGATCAAATTGCCAACTCCTGTTATATCATCGAAAAAGCAAGAGAGTTCCAGAAAAATACCTACTTCTGCTTCTATTGATTGTGTCAAAGCCTTTGACTGTGTGGACCACAACAAACTTTGGACAATTCTTTAAGAGATACCAGACCACCTGACCTGCCTTTTGATAAATCTGTATGCAGGTCAGGAAGCAACAGTTAGAACTGGACATGGAACAACAGACTGGTTCCAAATAGGGAAAGGAGTATGTCAAGGCTGTATATTGTCACCCTGCTTATTTAACTTATATGCAGAGTACCTCATGAGAAACGCTGGGCTGGATAAAGAACAAGCTGGCATCAAGATTGCCAGGAGAAATATCAGTAACCTCAGATATGCAGATGACACCACCCTTTAGGCAGAAAGCAAAGAAAGACTAATGAGCTTCTTGATGAAAGTGAAAGAGAAGAGTGAAAAAGTTGGCTTAAAGCTCAACATTCAGAAAACTAAGATCATGGCATCTGGTCCCATCACTTCATGGCAAATAGATGGGGAAACAGTGGAAGCAGACTTTATTTTGGGGGGCTCCAAAATCACTGCTGATGGTGACTGCAGCCATGAAATTAAAAGACACTTGCTCCTTGGAAGAAAAGTTATGACCAACCTAGACAGCATATTAAAAAGCAGAGACATTACTTTGCTGACAAAATCCGTCTACGGTTTTCCTGTAGTCATGCATGGATGTGAGAGTTGGACTATAAAGAAAGCTGAGCGCCAAAGAATTGATGCTTTTAACTGTGGTGTTAGAGAAGACTCTTGAGAGTCCCTTGGACTAAGGAGATCCAACCAGTCCATCCTAAAGGAGATCAGTCCTGAGTGTTCATTGGAAGGACTGATGTTGAAGCTGAAACTCCAATCCTTTGGCTGCCTGATGCGAAGAACTGACTCATTTGAAAAGACTGATGCTGAGAAAGATTGTGGGCAGGAGGAGAAGGGGACGACAGAGGATGAGATGGTTGGATGGCTTCACTGACTCAATGGACATGAGTTTGAGTAAACCCTGGGAGTTGTTGATGGCCAGGGATGACTGGCGTGCTGCAGTCCATGGGTTTGCAAAGAGTCGGACACGACTGAGCAACTGAACTGAACTGAATAGCTAAAAAAATGTTTTTTGGTTGTACCTCATAACTTGTAGGATCTTCGTTCCCAGACCAGGGTTGAACCCATGCCCTGGCAGTGAAAGCACAAAGTCCTTACCACTAGATCTCCAGGGAATTCCCATTTAATGATTTATATAAATGTTTGTAAAGCAAGTTTAGTATTCTTGTTAGATCTGTTGAAATTTCCCTTTCATATGGGTCATTTGGTATGTCTCCTTTATCCTGGTTGTAGTTTAGAGAATTAGTGATTCCTTGAGTAACTTCCTAATGATTATTCTCTGAGAGTGTCAGAATGGTGAACCTATTGTGAGCGTGAAATCCAAAATGCCTGGGTTAGAATCTTACTCTTTGCATCTTTAATTTACTTAACGTCTTTGTGGCTCAGTTTCATCTGTAAATTGGGGATAATGATTCTTTTGTCACAAGGTTGTTTTGAGGATTAAGTGGCTTAGTACACGTAAAGCAATTAGAATAATACCTGGCACATAGTAATTACTTGATAGAGTGTAGCTGCTAATTTTATTAGCTGTTGTTCATGAATACATGTAAATAAAGTGATTATTTGTGGATCCCTACAACTGAAAAAAGGTGTCTATAATCCTATTTTATGTATTAATTAAATTTGTACTTTCTACAAATAGTTGTCATGGGCCTTTCATGCACTCAGTACTGGGATGTGCCAGCAAAGGCTGTGCATCAAAGTAGCACATTTATTTAGTGCCTTCTATATGGGACGGTCTGTTCTGTGCCCCATGGCTACACTGGTTAAGAAGACAGATTAAATACTCCGTAGGGAGCATATATCCTAGTAGGGTGACAGACATTCTCACATTAATATTTATTGTATTTATTATACAGAAAGTGGAGAGTTCACTGCTTAAGTTCCTGAATAGTAGAGGAATCCTGATTAAAGTGGCATTTAGTGGCAAGAGGGAAGGATGAGTCAGGAATGGTGAAGACTGTAGTTTTAGATTTAGATATAAGATGTGGAAATTCACGAGAAGAGTTCTTGAGAAATTTTTTAAAAATAGCATATTCTGGCTTACAGCCTAGAAGACATATAGGTAACATTATTTCAAATGTTCTAAGTTTATCTTCATCAAGAGAGTAAATTTCACATAAGTATGTGTTTCTCATTTATATATGTTAATTTCTTAAATATCATTTTTAAGAAGTTAGAATCATTGTTCAGTTAAATGTTAGGAAAGAAATATACTAATATT
Source organism: Moschus berezovskii (assembly GCF_049115385.1). NCBI lineage: Eukaryota > Metazoa > Chordata > Mammalia > Artiodactyla > Moschidae > Moschus > Moschus berezovskii. Next base: position 15,167,264 of record NC_142480.1, on the reverse strand, counting down.
TTATATATTAATTAAATTTATACTTTCTACAAATATTTATCACGGCTCTCTTATGTACCAGGTACTGGGAATACAAAACTATTAACTGATAAAAGATAATTTGTTATAATTTCACAGTAATGTCATTTCTAATTTTGTTTGACTTAGAATAATTTTTAAGGTAAAATCATTTGAATAAAGCAATATTGTTTGGAAAATATTTTAACAGAGTAAAGCTCATCTCTTAGAATTTTTTTTTGTTTGTTTTATATTGCTTTCTTGTGACTTTTCATTTTCCTTCTTTATAGGGAGAATGTAGCTATGAATCAGAAATTAAATCTTACTTACGAATGGAAGATGTTAGCTCAGCGTCTAGTGCTCCGAGAAATGAATATAAAATTTTTGCCAATGGCACCTTTACAAATAACAGGAAGTCTTCATGTGCAAAGAATATAAATCACGGGAAATCAGTCTCGGTGACAGAATCTGATGAAGAATGTGCTGAAATTTTTAAACAAATTCCTATCAAATCTACTAAAATTCCTTCTTTAAAAAAAAAGGCTTCTGAAAACCTGAAAAAAGATCAATCTAAAAAAGAAAATAAGGATGTTGTCATGGAGCCTTTAGATACTGATGACAGTTCTACCACTGAACATATTCTTCAGGTAGACCTACAAAATGGTAAAAGGGCATCAGATACAGGTGAAGTCACCGCCACATGTGCTGTCAGTGAAAATGGAGGTAATCCGTCATGTGAATTATTAACAGATTGTCAGTTTACAAATAAATCTCCTAGTTCATTTACTGGAAATTTTTTTGATTCTGGTTATAACAGTTTTAGTGATGAGAAATCCTTTTCATCTAGTTTATTTCTTTCATTTGAGGACGAGCTTGATATAGCGAAAACGGATGACCAATTTTTTAATTGTCATTCATTAACAAAAGAGGTCCTAGCTAATGTAGAGAGATTTTTATCACATTCTCCTCCACCTCTCAGTGGACTCTCAGATTTGGAATATGAAATTTCTGAGGGTTCTGCACTTGAAAACTTGGTTTTTCTACCCTACTCAGAGTGCTTACAGAATGATAAATCCACCAATCTAATGTCACGTTCAGCTGTAAATTCTCAACCGAATTTAGAATTGAATTCACTTAAGTTTATTACTCATCCTTCTGAAAAAATTTGCCTTTATGGTACAACTAATGATAAGATTTCTGATGAGCCAAGCTTCTGTGACTCTGATAAAGTACATAAAGACAGTAAAAATGAACATTTAGTATCCAACAATCAAATTCAAATAAACATCAGCCCTTCAAAGGATTTTGCTGAAGAAAAGAATCATGATGTTGATAACAGTGACCTCCCAATATTGCATACTGCTCAGGATGAAAGTTTATTATTATTTGAAGATGTTAATATGGAGTTTAATGATGTGAGCCCTCCTCCCTTGAACAGTAAATGTCAATCTTTATCAGACAGAACTGCTGTAAGTGAAATGGCACCAGTCTCTCAGTTCTTCATTTCTGATGAACTTTTGTTAGAGAATGATTCTGAACCGCAGGATCAAATTGTCTGTGATACTAATAGTTGGAAATCTCATGAAGGTTTGAGAGGTATGCATGAGGAAAAACTGAATAATGATGAAAACAGTTTTGACTGCTCTAAGGATTTATTTTCTGTTACGTTTGATTTAGGATTTTGTAGTACAAGTTCTGAGGATGAAGTAGTGGACCATGCATCAGATACAAATAATAAAATTTTAGATGATCTACCTGGAAGGCTTTTAGACATTAAGCAGATAAACGGTATAAATTGTGTTTCAAATCAAGCAGTCATATCAAGAGCCCATGTTGATAGTTCTACAAGTTTAACAACTACTCACCCATCAACTGAAGATAAGCAGAGTCCAGCTTTTTCATGTTTTTCAGTGAATGCAACAAAAAGTAAAGAATTTATGTCTACTAGTTATTCTCAGTTTTCATTGCCAGTAGGAGAGAAAGTTATGAGCACACCACTTTCTGAATCAAATATATTGAACTCATTTTCTAAGAAGAGAATAGAAATGGCTAAAAAGTCAGGTTCTAACATGGGAAAAGTAAATCTACACAGTTTCAAAGAAACAGTGAATTCAACTTTTGGTGATTCAGGACTTTCTATAGAAAAGTATAAAAGCAAGAAACAAATCAATCTGCATCAATCCTGCCATTCTACTGAAGGTAAGATTCCTTTTTATAAAGCAAAAATTTTCTAGAATATTTATTTTGGATCAGATTCTATTAATTTTACAAAATGTAATTTCTCAGTGTATGATATATTGAATTAGATAATTGATGTACTATATATAGTCCTTATGTTGATGTTTGTTGATACAGGATTTATTTTTTTCTCCATGTATTTATGACATGCATGCCGTGGGAAGGTACTGTGCCAGATACTGAGAAACAGAAGTGTAAGCTTTGGCTGTAGCCCTTAATTGTAAAACACAAACAATTGTGTGGCATATAAATTTGAAAAGATATAAAGTAAATATGGAAATAACTACCAGATGAATAATAAGATGGTGGACATTTAGGTTCAGAAGATGAAAACATTTTTAACTGCTTTAGATTGAAAATGTTGACTTCTAATGTAGGTTTTCATTTTGGTTTCTTGGGAATATTAATGATTTGGACATGTTGAAGATAATCAAAAGAGAATTTGGATGTTGTAAATGATGAAAGCAAAGGGAAAGAAGGCAAGTGTAAAGTTTTTCGGGGGTAGTATAAAGTAGGGGATTTATATAACAAAATTGAGAAATAAGACTGTATTTAAAAAATTGAGATAAGGAATCTTTGGATTTGTATAATCTCTTTCTATAGAAAATCCAGAAACTAGATGATTTAAATTCCAGTGATTTATAAATCAAAAATATAATGATTTAAATATCCTTTAGATCCTGTTATAGAACTCAACTCTAGTTTATGTATAGATTATTATAAAAGGCCACTTATGAATTTTCCTCTTTGTGGCTAAGGAGAAAGAGTAGTTATAGGATAAGGTGAGAATTTCCTCTATAAATCTTATGATTCATGAATGTTTTAAGATAAAAACTTGTAAGTTCTGGATATACAGTTAATTTTTAAGAGTAATTTGTCTACATAGTTTTGGATATACTCTATTCTGACACCTGTTTTTACTAAGTATGTTGCCTAGGTCCTTTAATATTTAACACCTTCATATTAAGGCTTTGTTAATGAGTGAGATAATTTTTCTTTGTGTCAGATTTGCATTAAAACTTTTTTTCTAGCATTGTACTTAATGACTAACCATGGGCAATATAATTCTGAATGCATAGCCATTAAGGAACTATTTATTAGGAGTTTTTTTTTTTTTAGTATTTATTATTCCACTTAATTGAAATAGAAGATATAGGATCATTTACCATATTATATGTATACAATAATCTGTCTAGGTAGATATTTTATTAGCACAGAGCATAAGGAGAAATATACTGTGTGAGTTTGTATTAGTTTTTTACTGCTGTGTAAAAAAGTATTCCCCCTAATTTAGTGGCTTAAAATAGCATTTATCTCACAGTTTCTGTAGTTTAGGAATTTCAGAGTTGCTTAACTGGGTCGTTCTGGCTTAGAATTTCTCATGGGATTATAGTCAAGATTTCACTTGGGGTTTCAGTCATCGGAAGACTTGACTGGGCATGTAAAATCTGCTTCCAAAATGGTTTATTTGAAAGCGAGGAAGGATGATGGGAAGCACACAGGAATCTCTGGTCCACAGTAATTCTAAAATCTAGCAGAACCAAGATTGAAAGTTTACTCAAAGCCCCCGTAATTCTCCATGGTTCTTGGCTCTATCCTCTGGATGCCAAGTCCAGTTTCCTAATAGGTAGCACTTGTGGAGCTTTCTCAGGTTGCGTCCTTCTGGTAAAAATGTGGGGATCCAAAGGCCTCTTCGTTTTGTACTGTCTCTGCCCCTTTTAAGTTGTAGCTGGCTGTGGTTTTTTTCCCTCATCTAATTGTCATAAATATTTGTGTATCTCTTGTGAATCTTATTTGAGGTTCATTCACTAGCCATGTCCACAAATCTTTTGGAGGTAAGTTCTTCTCTAACTTTGGCTTCTACTGAGACGTGAAAAAGATAGTTCCTTAATCTTCTTAGAAGATCTGTTGTTTGAGAGGGACTGTAAGAGACTTCTTTAAAATATTTAGAGTACCGTCCAACAGAATGGTACTCTGAAGCACCACTTTTGATCTTTCTGAGGTCTTAAGGAAAGTTATGACCAACCTTGATAGTATATTAAAAAGCAGAGACATTATTTTGCCAACAAAGGTCCGTCTAGTCAAGGCAATGGTTTTTCCCGTGGTCATGTATGGATGTGAGAGTTGGACTGTGAAGAAAGCTGATCGCCGAAGAATTGATGCTTTTGAACTGTGGTGCTGGAGAAGACTCTTGAGAGTCCCGTTGTACTGCAAGGAGATCCAACCAGTCCATTCTAAAGGAGATCAATCCTGAGTGTTTGTTGGAAGGACTGATGCTAAAGCTGAAACTGCAATACTTTGGCCACTTCATGTGACGAATTGACTCACTGGAAAAGACTCTGATGCTGGGAAGGATTGGGGACGGGAGTAGAAGGGGATGAGAGAGAATGAGATGGCTGGATGGCATCACCGACTCTGTGGACATGAGTTTGAGTGAACTCCCGGGAGGCCTGGCGTGCTGTGATTCATGGGGTCGCGGAGAGTCGGACACGACTGAGCGACTGAACTGAACTGACTGAAAGCATTTACAGTTACTCCCTCAGCATCATCTGGACTGTAGTTTCCTAGCAGTCTTCTAGATTAGGTCTTTGCCTGGAAGATTTCTTAATTTAACATTGTTTGCCATCTGGAGAAGCTGGTAATTTTCAAAACCAGCAAGTCTTACCTGTTTCATGTTTTGATTGATTGATTAATTTATTTGGCTATGCCAGTCTTAGTTGTGACATGTGGGATCTTTAACTGCTGGCATGCAAGCTCTTAGTTGTGGCCCGTGGGATCTAATTCCAGGGATCGAACCTGAGCCCCTACATTGGAAGTGCGGAGTTTTAGCTACTGGATCACCAGGAACGTTCCCCTGTTTCGTGTTTAATATACTGTCTTTAATTCCTCTCTCTCCTTTCACATTTCAACAAGAAGCATAGGTGATATCTTAAACATGTTGTCTGGAAATGTTCTTGCTTAGAGCACCTCCTTCATTTTTGTTGTTAAGTTGCTCAGTTACGTCCAACTCTTTGAGACCCCCAAGACTGTAGATTCCTCTGTCCTTCACTGTCTTCCAGAGTTTGCTCAATTTCATGTCCATTGGGTCAGTCATGCTATCTAATCATCTCATCCTCTGCCATCCCCTTCTCCTTTTGCCTTCAATCTTTCCCAGCATCAGGGTTTTTCCCAGTGAATTGACTCTTTGCGTCAAGTGGCCAAAGTATTGGAGCTTCACCTTCAGCATCAGTCCTTCCAATGATTTCAGGGTTGATTTCCTTTAGGACTGACTGACTTGATATCCCTGCAGTCCAGGGGACTCGCAAGAGTCTTCTCCAGCACCACAGTTCAGAAATACCAATTCTTCAGCTCTCACCCTTCTTTATAGTCCAACATCTGTACATGACTACTGGAAAAATCATAGCTTTGACTAGATGGATCTTTATTGGCAAAGTAATGTCTCTGCTTTTTTTTTATTATTATTTTGCAATATTATATTGGTTGGTTTTGCCATACATTGATATGAATTTGCCCCGGGTTTACATAAGTTCCCCCTCCTGAACCCCCCTCCCACCTCCCTCCTCCCTTTATCCTCCCTCTGGGTCATCCCCGCATGCCAGCCCCGAGCATCCTATAACATGCATTGACCCTGAACTAGTGATTCGTTTCACATGTGACAACATACGTGTTTCAATGCCATTCTCCCAAATCATCCCACCCTCACCCTCTCCCATTGTCTCTGCTTTTTAATATGCTGTCTAGGTTTGAATAGCTTTCCTTCCAAGAAACAAGTGTCTTTTAATTTCATGGCTGCAGTCACTATCTACAGTGATTTTGGAGCCCCAAAGAAGAAAATCTGTCACCGCTTCCACTTCTTCCCCTTCTGTTTGCCATGAAGTGATGGGACTAGTTGTCATGATCTTAGTTTTTTGAATGTTGAGATTTAAGCCAGTTCTTTCACTCTTCTCTCTCACTCTCATCAAGAGGCTCTTTAGTTCCTCTTCGCTTTCCACCATTAGTGTGGTATCGTCTGCATATCTGAAATTGTTGCTGTTTCTCCCAGCAGTCTTTGTTCCAGCTTGAGCTCCATCTAGCCCAGAATTTCGCATTATGTACTCTGCATATGTTAAATAAACAAAGTGACAGTATACAGTCTTGTCCTACTCCTTTCTCAATTTTGAAACAGTCAGTTGTTTCCTGTCTGGTTCTAACTTCTGCTTCTTGACAGGTGTCTCAGGAGACAGGTATGATGGTCTGGTACCTCCTTCATGATGTACATTTTCTATTTTCTGTGTTACTGCAATGTTGCTAAACTTTCTGGCTCTACAGTAAGATTTCTCTTTCCTATAATGTCTAATAAGTATTTTCTTCCTTCTTGAAGCTGTCACCCATGACCTCCTCAATGGCCATTAATCTTCCTCTAAACAATTCCTTTGAGGCTTTTCAAACTTTCACAAAAACTCTCCTCAAAAATTCTTTTAACAACAACAAAAAGAGTTCTTTTAGCTTCTGCCCATTCTTTAGTTCTAAAGCTATATCCAACATTTAGGTTTTTGGTAATTAATTCCCTATTTCCAGGTACCAAAATCTGTATTATTTATCTCTGGCTGCATAACAAATTTACTGCAAACTTAATGGCTAAAAACAGCATGTATGATTTCACCATTTCTGTAGACTAGGAATTCGAGAATGGCTTGGCCAGGATTTCTGACTCCAGATATTGTATGAGCTTGCATTCAAAACCGTGGCCAGGGCTACAGTTATCTGAAGGCTTGAATCAGCTTGGTGGATCATATTGCTGTTGTATAAGAGTCCTCAGTTTCCTGCCATGTTTTCCTCTCCATGGGATTACTTCCTCTATTCTTACCATATAGCATCTGGCTTCCTCCAGAGTGAGGGATGCAAGAAAAACTATCTTTGAGACTGAATAAATGTTAAGATTGCCAGGAACTGTGCCCATCAATAAAACAGATACTTGTGGTTGGATAAACTTAAATCTGTTGACCAGATTCATTACCTTTAAATAAATTATAGATGGACAATTATCAAGTCGTGAAAGTGAAGATGATGAGATTTTCCGAAGAAAAAGTAAAAAAACAAAAGGAAATGTTTTGGAGTCCCCTGAGGTGAGTTGGTCAGTAATCACAGTAGCAAGATCATACAAAGTTTCTTGTTTCCCTTAAAACTTTTTTTTTAACTTTTTACTTTGTCTACTTTATCTAGAATCAGAAAAATAGCGAAGTTGATTCTCCACTTCAGGTTGTCAAAAAGCGCAGGGTTCCTCCAAACAGAGTGAGTAAATAACAAATAATAAATAGTAATTCAAATCTTTTTGAGATAAATATTACAAGAGAAATATGTGACTAGATGAGCATAGGTATGTTATGCTTAACAGAAAAGGATAGTTAACCCTCAGTGACTGGAATTTCTGTTTTAATTTTAAACTGCTTCAAAAAACCGTTCCTATTTTTGTCAGTACACTCCAGCAATTCAGGAAACATTGATTAAATACCTACCCTGTATCAACTGTGCAAGATGCTGGGGATAGTATAGAGTATTTCCGGGTAGTGTTTTAAGTGTATAATCTAATAGGAAGGATAGATAAGTAAATGGATAGTTTCCATATAATTTTTTACGTGATAAGAGAAAATGAAACTTAACCTAGACCTTGGGAGTTCTGGCAAGCTTCTTGAAAATAACACCTTATATAAATCTTAAAGCATACATATTTTAGGGGAAAAGAAGGGAGAAGGGAAGGCATTCCCAGCAGCTTAAAGAAGGATACAGAGCAGGGAAACAGCATCTCTTGTTGTGGATTGTAAGACAGAAAGTACCAGAAAGTAAAGCTGGAGAAAAATCTGGGGGAGAAATATCAATAACCTCAGATATGCAGATGACACCACCCTTATGGCAGAAAGTGAAGAGGAACTAAAAAGCCTCTTGATGAAAGTGAAAGAGGAGAGTGAAAAGGTTGGCTTGAAGCTCAACATTCAGAAAACAAAGATCATGGCATCTGGTCCCATCACTTCATGGGAAATAGATGGGAAAACAGTGGAAACAGTGTCAGACTTTATTTTTGGGGGCTCCAAAATCACTGCGGATGCTGATTGCAGCCAGGAAATTAAAAGATGCTTACTCCTTGGAAGGAAAGTTATGACCAACCTAGACAGCATATTAAAAAGCAGAGACATTACTTTGCCAACCAAGGTCTGTCTAGTCAAGGCTATGGTTTTTCCAGTGGCCATGTATGGATGTGAAAGTTGGACTGTGATGAAAGCTGATTGCCGAAGAATTGATGCTTTTGAACTGTGGTGCTGGAGAAGACTCTTGAGAGTCCCTTGGACTGCAAGGAGATCCAACCAGTCCATTCTAAAGGAGATCAATCCTGGGTATTCATTGGAAGGACTGATGCTAAAGCTGAAACTCCAATACTTTGGCCACCTCATGTGAAGAGCTGACTCATTTGAAAAGACCCTGATGCTGGGAAAGATTGAAGGCAGGAGGAGAAGGGGACGACGGAGAATGAGATGGCTGGATGGCATCACCGACTCAATGGACAGGGGTTTGAGTGAACTCTAGGAGTTGGTGATGGACAGGGAGGCCTGGCGTGCTGTGATTCATGGGGTCGCGGAGAGTCGGACACGACTGAGCGACTGAACTGAACTGAAGCTTTTGGAAGGCCTTATTCATTCTTTTGCTTACTGAATGAGTTTGAAAGAAGGGAAAGGAGTCCACAATGACTGTTTGATTTTGGCTTGGGCTTAGTTGGCAGATACGTCATGTTTTTAGAGGAAACAAGAAAGAGTGGTGAGTTCAGAGTTGAACATGTTCGAGTTTGAAGTCCATGTAGGACAGTAAAGTGACAATGTCTGGCAGGCATTGACAACTATGAAAATGTGAAAATTGGTCAGTGGGCACATCTTAAGGCTTTAGTATTCGTTTGTCATCAGTTTATAGCTGATAGCTAAATTTTGAGACGAGGAAATCATGTGTGTTTTAATTTTCTAATACTAACTAGTATAATTTGTGCAAGATTAATTAAAATTGCAATCAGCCCTCATTAACTTTGTATACTCATATAAAACTCCATTTAAAAAATTGTTTTAACTTGCTCCTTTATCTAAAACGTCTGATTGACTTACTAGAAGTGAATTAAAATATTGATAATGCTGATGTTCAATCCACCTTAACCTAAAATTATCCCTGTTACTTGAAGTTATTTTGATAAATTTCTTTTCATTATTTGGGTTGGTTGTATATTATTCTGTAAGAGACACTGTAGTAGGCTTCATAGTCAAAAGATTAGTTGTTATATTTTTTTCTTAGTTTGAAAGGACTTGTATATGTTTGAATTGATTTTGATAGCTATATTTATAGACAATTATTTTTTGTGAAGCCCTTCAGGATCTTTTAAAGGAAACAGTTAAGCTAAAAACATAAACGTTCATCAGATACATTCAATTTCATACAAAATTGAATGAATACTGTATTAGTATTACTTGTATTATCTGATTTATTACTTAGAATTATCTAACTTTTAAATTTTTAAATATGATGTATTTATGCATGGCTCTGAGTTGTAAGAGCATTTTATTTTTCTAACAAAATGTTCAGTCAACTAGTTAAAAGGAAAAAATGACAGTAGAAGCAACAACCCTTCAGAAACTCATTAAGATACAACACTTAAATTATATTTTCTTATGTAAGAATTTTATTGAATTATAGTTAGATTTATCATCTAGTGATGAGAGTGATAATTTCCACAAACAAGATCCACAATCAGAAGACTTCAAGGATCGTAAGAGTAATGCCAAAAGAAGCATCAAAGTCCGAAAGAGACAGAATCACCTAAAGGTAAACTTTTTTCAGTTTCTTATTTTTATATAAATATACTATATATTTTTAATTAGCAAAGAAGAGTAGATTTTACATAGATTTCTCTATAATTTCTTTATAGGAAAAAAACAAAACTTAAAAATTATTTTGATCCTAACTTTACTTTTTTTTACTAGAATTAAAAACTCAAAGTGTGGTTTCTTAGTTTCTCTTTGTGTTTTGAAGCTATTTTGCAATGTTGTGTTATTTTGAAGAACTAAATGAAGAAACTTTAGTGTACTGAAGATGTAACATTCAAATCAAAGAAAATATAGAGACAGAAGTCTGAATTTTAAAATATTTGCTTTTATAATATTTATATTGTTTTTCTTATCTATATCCAATATTCAAATTTTTGGAAAAGAATTCTTAGCACTTTTTTTTTCTGATCAGTCTTCTTGTGGCACTGTATTTTTCCTGGCAAAAATGAATTACCCTGAAAGACTCAAGAGACTTTATTAAAAAAACATTCAGCAAGCAGACATGCTGACCTGTAGTTTATTTTATTTATAACAATTAAAAGAAGACATTTTAAATAGATATGCTACTTTATCATTTCATCTCACAGTTTTCTATTTTTATTATTTTTTTCTTAAAAGCACTGGCAAGAAATCCATTTTCCAAAACCGTTTTCAGTTATTTGAGGACATTAAATGATTTTCTTAAAGGCACTTTCCTGTTTTCTTATTTATCTTAGCTCGCAGCTAGGAAGTTTTTAGATGAAGAAGCAGAACTTTCCCAAGAAGATGCAGAATATGTTTCATCAGATGAAAATGATGAGTCAGAAAATGAACAAGACTCCTCACTCCTTGACTTTTTAAATGATGAGACTCAACTGTCACAGGCTATAAATGGTAAATGATACAATAATACTTCTTTTTATTTTCATTTGCAATGCTTTTACTTAAATATTCTAGTCATTTTCCAAAGAACCTTGACTTTAAAGGGAGTTAAATTTGACGTGTGTAAAATAGTTGGTTATTTTCATTCAAATTCTGTAATTTTTTTTTTATGTGAGAGTTGCTTGTTTATAGGCTTCTACTAATTTTAAAAAGAAACAGTCTCTAGAGACCTGGCTGGCTGTTAGTTGTTCATTTAAATGAGTATTTAATACCTGGTATGTGCCTAGCGCGCTGTAAGGTTCTTGAGAAAGCTGTATCTGTGAACAAAATGGACAAAACCCCCTGTGCTTATGAAGCGTACTTTAGAATGGAAGAAGAGAAACAATATACACAATAACTAAATTATTTAGTGTAAGACAAATTACAGAAAAACAAAAACAAATTGAGTAAGATGAAGATTTGGAGTATCAGGGGTTGGGGTATTAAGCTGTAAATTTGAGTAAGGTAATTAGGGGTTGACCTCATTGAAGTGACATTTGTCCAAACTCTAGGAGATGAGGAATTCAACCATGCAGTCTGTTAAAACCAAAGCTAAATGTATTAAATTCGTCAAGTAAGGGAGACTACTTTTAGAGCTTGAGCAGGTCTTCTGTAGATGATTCAGACTGGCTGCAATGGAAATGGGAAAATAGTGGGCTTTTCTGGATTCTTATCTTTCACAAATCTTGCCATTATTCTGCTCCTGCAGGGTCTCATATGACTTAAGACGGCAAAGTTTCCCAAGGTCCACGACTTAAAGAAGAAGGCTTTAAATACAGAGGTCTCAGTAGTGTGTTGCTGATACAGATATGATGGTTTATAGTAGAATCTGGTGGGAGACTGTTGATGCAAAGATGACCAGTGTAAAGGCCCTGAAGCAGGAGTATGCCTGGCTTGTTCAAGGGACACCATTATGACTAGAACTGAGGGGAAGAAGGGGGGTAGTAGGAAGTGAAATCAGAGGGGTAATGAATGAGCAGCCAACTCATGTTATTTTGTATCGCTCCAGCTTCTGTGTTGAGAATGGCCTGTCTGGGAACAAAGGTGGAAGAAAGGACCATATAAGAGGCCATGCAGTAATCTAATCAAGGAATGATGGTGGCAGTGAGAGAGGAGAAAGATTGGGTTCTTACTGTGTACAGCTGATGGGATTTTCTGATGGATTAGAGAGACAAAAAGCAATGGCACCCCACTCCAGTACTCTTGCCTGGAAAATCCCATGGACGGAGGATCCTGGTACGCTGCAGTCCATGGGGTCACTAAGAGTTGGAAACGAGTGAGCGACTTCACTTTCACTTTTCACTTTCATGCATTGGAGAAGAAATGGCAACCCACTCCAGTGTTCTTGCCTAGAGAATCCCAGGGATGGGGGAGCCTGGTGGGCTGCCGTCTATGGGGTCTCACAGAGTCAAACACAACTAAAGCGAGTTAGCAGCAGCAGCAGAGAGACAAAGAGGGAGTCAGTGGGCTTGAGCAACAGGAAGGACTTCAGTTGCTGCTGTTAGGAAGGTTGAAGGTAGCTCAGTTGTGATAAAGAATAGGGAGATCTGAAACTCCATTTAGACACAGTACTTTTTTTTTTAAGTATGTTTGAAATATGTAGAATTTCAGAGGTTTTTTTTTTTTTTAAAGAAAATCTCAAATTCCACATTGTATTTTTTTTCATGCCTCATTTCTTAGGTACTCTTTACTAGATAACTTTAAAAAATAATCGGCATATGATTCTCACATGAATTGTGCTTTGTGAAAAAAGCCTGATTCAAAAGGTTACGTACTATATTGTTGTTTAGTCACTAAGTCATGTCCAACTCTCTCCAACCCCTTGGACTGCAGCCTGCCAGGCTCCTCTGTCCATGGGATTTCCCAGGCTAGAATACTGGAATAGGTTGCCATTTCCTCCTCTAGGGGCTCTGCCTGACTCAGGGGTAGAACCCAAGCTTCCTGCACTGGCAGGTGGGTTCTTTGCCAGCGAGCTACCAGGGAATCTTGAATCTGGGATAGGTCAAAGTTAAATACTTCATTACTTTTCATTTAAATAATTTTGGTATTTGAAAATTTTTTTATCTTTATACAGATTCTGAAATGAGAGCTGTTTACATGAAATCTGTGCGAAGTCCATTGATGAGCAATCGATACAAAATGGTCCATAAGAAACATAACAACATAAACATTTTCTCCCAGGTATGAACTATAGAAATATAGTGGAGAATTTCTTGGTGGTGATGTTGGAATATATTCCTGTTAATGAAGCCTTCATTTTGTTTCTAAAACTCCATCAGAACTATTTGCAGTAGTTTCTGCCCTGAGTAAGGAAGATGGACTATGTGAATTCTCAAAATCCCTTTCAGTCATAATTTGATCACATTTTCCTTTTGTTAACTTGAGCTAATTAGAATATACTCTGAATTTGTTTTCCAATTAGAATATTTAAAGGAAGTGAATAGAACTTTATCATCTATTAGTTAAAATTTTAACTCTTCTGTTGTCATATTTCTCTTAGAAATTATTATTCCCATTAAAATGGCATATCACAAAAATTATAAATTAATTTTCATTTATGGAATAAATTTTGTATTAGTCTTATTTGTTCATAAATTGCCATATTCAGCTCAGAAATATGGGCATTTTTTTATGATCATTCATATCTCTGTACTTTCATTGTATTTATTATATAGTGTTTTATGAATTACTTATCACAGCATTTTATGAATTACTGTTCATTTTTCTGGCTACTTGCACTGGACTATAAATTTCTAGAGGGTAAATCATTTTTTTTTTATTCCCAAACTTCCCATTTTCTTCCATTAAAGAATATACTCAGAAAGAAGATGTTGTATATATAAAAACTGGAAGTTTACTCAGCCATAGAGAAGAATGAAATTTTGCCTTTTGTGACCACATGGATGGACCTAGAGGGCATTATGCTAAGTGAAAGAAGTCAGAGAAGGAAAAATATTATATGATTTCACTTATATGTAGAATCTGAAAAATAAATGAACCACCTTAATAAGGAAATCATACACACAAAGAACAATCCGGTGGTTGCCAGAGAGGAATGGTGGCGGGGAGAGAAATAGGTGAGGGAGATTAAGGGATACAAATTTCCAATTGCAAAATAAATGTCATTCCTATGAAACATACAGTGTGGGGAATATAGTCAATAATTATGTAATATCTTTGTACAGTGGCAGATTGTAACTAGACTTATCCTGGTGATCATTTTGAAATATATGTTATGTAACAGAACTAACATCATGTTGCAGGTTAATTATACTTCAAAAGCAAACTAACTCATAGAAAAGGGGATCAGGTTTATGGTTATCAGAGGCGTGGGCAGGGGATGCTGTAGGGAAAAGGGGAATTGGAAGAAGGCAGTCAAAAAGTGCACACTTCAGTTGTAAGGTAAATAGGTACTTGTGATGGGCTTCCCAGGTGTCGAGGTCAGTAAAGAATCCTGCTCAGTGCAGGAGACACAAGAAATGCAGGTTCAATCTCTGGGTTGGGAAGATCCCCTGGAGGAGAAAATGGCAACCCACTCCAGTATTCTTGCCTGGAAAATGCCATGGACAGAGAAGCCTGGCGGGCTACAGTCCATGGGGTCACAAAGAGTCAAACATGACTGAGCATTCATGCAGGCACAGACCTTGGGATGTAATATACATGATAAATATAATTAATACTGCTGTATGTTAAATATGAAAATTGTCAAGAGAGTTCTCACCACAAGGAAAAAGTATGTTTTTCTATTTCTTTAATTTTGCTTCTCTATGAGATGAATGCTGTTCACTAAATTTATTTCATGATGTAGCAAGTCAAATCATTATGCTGTACACCTTAAACTTATACAGTGTTGTATGCCAATTATGTCCCAATAAAACTGGAAGAAAAGAAGAATATGCCCAATAAAGAGTCAGTTGAGCAAGTGACTGGATTAATAAAGTAAATGAAATAAATATTCAGAGAGATATCTTGAACTTAAAATAATATGTTAAAAACATGCTGGTAAACTTTACTTTATAAAGTTTATTATACTCTTATTTGTGTTTTTATTGTAGATTCCTGAGCAAGATGAAACCTATCTAGAAGACAGTTTTTGTGTTGATGAAGAAGAGTCTTGTAAAAGCCAGTCAAGTGAAGAAGTTTGTGTTGATTTTAACCTAATAACTGAAGACTGCTATACAAGTGAGAGTAAAAAATATAAAACCCGACGTGCAGTAAAGCTGAAACAAATGAAGACGAGACAAAATCGTGCACGTTCACAAAATAAATTATCCAGAATTATTTTACTGGATGATTCAAGTGAGGAGGAAAACGATGTAAAGAATAAACAGGAATCCAGGATTGTGGTTACCCCAAGCACAGTGCCTTCTGGGTCTTCATTGCAGTCCAGGGACCACTCTAATCCAGTTGGTAATCAATTGCTAAACCAGAGACAACAGACACCACCTAATTTAAAGGTTCCCGTTTCTGATGTCTCGGACTTCAAACCTCAGAGTCATACTAACATGGAATCTGTCTCATCATTGTTCACTACTGTCAGCGCACAGAAAGACTGTAGAAAGTTTCCAGTTCAGTTGAAGGTATGAATCAAATCAGAAAAAAAACCTTCATGCATTTACCAAAAGGTTTTTTTGTTTGTTTGTTTTCCTTTCTTTTGTGTTAAATAACAAAGAAAAATTAACAAGTAATAGAATTCTTCAGACTGGAAATCAGCATACTAAATTATATAGCTAATTCATAGTATGCTTGTTTTTTTTTAATGTGTTAATAACTTTCTTAAGAACACTGTAAGGAAATGTGCTTATTTTATAAAAAGAATATAGGAAATTAGCCTCTTGCAAGGTTACAGAAATTACATGCTCAGAACTAGTTTCCCCAGATTAATTTTTCTTTCCCTCTCTGAAGGCTTCAGGTATGTAACTCTCATCTACTTACTGGGGAGAGGAGGTTAGGGGCCTTATTTTCTTTCTTTGAATTTCTTTCCTTCCAGAATGGTTATCTAGTTTACTTTCTAGCTCCTCTTTATTTTACTATTGCTGAAGTAATCCCCAAAACTATTTTCAGTTTTTAGGAGTTTATAGTTGCAGTAATTTTGCTAAACCAGGGGTTAAAGTGACAGTAATAGACCTAGACCTAGATTTCTGTTGCTGTCTTACTCCGGGTGTATTAGGCCATTCCACCCGAGCAACATGCTCCAGTGTCCGCCCAGTGGCCCTCAGATCGGCATTTCTATACATTATCTCCAGACTTTTTTTTTTTCTTTTTGCATGAAAGTATTTCTGGAAGGCATAATTAGATAAAGTTGACTAGATTGTCTTATCAATAGATTCGAGAACAACAAAGTACTTCATTTCTCTGAGCCTAAGAATTATCAGCTTCAGTAGAAAGATAGTAATCCCGAGGGTCAAGGTAGGTAGTACTTGCACAATACTTTGAAAACCAGTAAGCACTCTCTGCATTTCTACTTCAGCATGCTCCAACCAAAAAACGTAGATACACCCTAGTAATATTTTGAGGACTGTGAAAAAGGGTAAGTAGATTTTTACAGAAGTCTATTTTAACTTCTGTCCCACGGGGTCGCTAAGGGTCGGACACGACTGAGCGACTTCACTTTCACTTTTCACTTTCACACATTGGAGAAGGAAATGGCAACCCACTCCAGTGTTCTTGCCTGGAGAATCCCAGGGACGGAACAGCCTGGTGGGCTGCCATCTATGGGGTCACACAGAGTCGGACACGACTGAAGTGACTTAGCAGCAGCAGCATATAGTGCATGGTATGATTCTTCTTCAAATTAGGAGGGGAAAGAATTTGAGGTAAATTTGAAAAGACAGAAAAATAAACTAAATATCCTGTCAAAAACTGTTAGATACTGAAAATGTGAATATTTGTCTGTCATGTATATTATATACACAGTGTTCCTTGTTCTTCACTTGCCTTTGTTTTTAGTAGGTTTTTCCATAGGAAATTTTAGCTTTTTTATAGAGTTCCAATTTTTTTCTTTATAATTTCTGACATGTGTTTAAAAAGCCATCTTGTATTCGAAGATAACTAAATATTTCTAATATTTTTTGTTTCTTTAGTGTCATTTCTTCCTTCATTAGATTTATTCTTTTTCTTAAAAAATTGAATATTAAATGCATGTTAAAGATTATTCTGAGTGATTAGCACTTCCTCTTTAGCTCAGAATATAGAAAGCTGGAAAGAATGTTGCTGTCATCCTTGCAGCAGCAACAACAACAAAAAAAAGCCAGATAATCTACAAAATCATGTTTATTTGGATCTGAGGTTGCATGGCAACCAATTAGCCTGATATCTAAGGAAAGACAAATGCCTCCAAGGAGAGATTTGCTGAGTTGGAACAGTCACTGGACATTGTACAATCTAGTAAGGAGACCTCAGCTAAAACTTTAATGAATTGCTGGTCATCAAGTGTTCACAAAAAAGATTGAGAGAGGAAACCTCCTTCCCAGTGCAGGCTGTGGGCAAGTGACGAGCAGCTGCTGTGGGAAAGGCACCAAGCCCCATCTAGTTCCTTCTGCCAGCGTTCCCCTGTGGAACAAAAAGCATTTAGCCACTGGGGGAAGAACAACAAACTCTGTAGTCCCCAGGGCCTAGGTGAAGACCCTTTGCAGAGGAAGGAAAGGAAAAAGAGAAAAACTAGAATTAAGGAGAAGAGAGAGCAAGTAGAAGATTTAGTTGAACTGGCAATGGCTGAGGATTTTCCAAAAGTAATGAACTTTGGCATACAAGTATCTGAGGCTTTGTCATGGGTATGTTACCTTGAAGTGGAATTCCTGGGCCATATGGTAATTCTTTAACTTTGTGAATTTGCCAAACTTTTCCAAAGTGGCTGCATCATTTTCATTCCCACCAACAATGGGAATGTTGTCTTATCAATAGATTCGAGAACAACAAAGTACTTCATTTCTCTGAGCCTAAGAATTATCAGCTCCAGTAGAAAGATAGTAATCCCGAGTTACTATCCCAGTTTTTTTCACATTCTCATCAATGAATTTTCCTTTTAGAAAATATCTAGCCATCCTACTAGGTGTTAAGTGGTAGCTAGTGGTAGCTTTGGTCCTGTTGAAGGAAGAAGAAAAAGTATCAGTGAGAAAAATCAGCCTAGGTGTTAGAAGTTTATGGCACCAACATATGTGTAATTGATGGTGATTGATGTTTTCCTCTTTTCAGGGTGGTAGAGCTCTGAAGGATTCTGGCACTTCCATGCCATGCTGTTCCAACTCAAGACCACATTTGGCTGACACACGTGCTTCTCTAAGACTGCCCCAGGAAGGCCACAGAACTTGTATTCTTGTAGATAGTCGTGAAATTGTTTCTGGTTCAGAAGTAGTTTCTTCCTTAAGAGCAATTCATGGCTTACAAATAGAGGTCTGTCCTCTTAATGGTTGTGATTATATCGTGAGTAACCGCATGGTGGTGGAAAGGAGGTCTCAGTCTGAAATGTTAAATAGCATCAACAAGAACAAGCTCATCGATCAGATCCAGTACCTACAGAGCATGTTTGAAAGAATATGTGTGATTGTGGAAAAGGACAGAGAAAAAACAGGTTTGTATTTTTATAAGGCTGTAAAGGAACTTGACTATTATTTAGTTCATTATTCTACTGTCAGGATGTGGTAGGCTCTTAAAATGTGAATACCTGACTCATGAATATTTACATAATGTCACAATATTTTTCATTAGTCCCTGTGTTTAAATGCAGCTTACGAGAATTGAAGAGGGTGAACTGAAGGCAAGTGAACCAGTCATAAGTCTTTATCTGGGAGGATCCCTGGGAAGGGTACCAGAAATAAGGTAGCAGTGTGGGAGAGGAGGTTTCAGGAGTTTAAGAAGGTAGAATTAGCAGGAGTAAGTGGAAGCAATCAAGAATTACTCTTGAACTGACCGGTTTCTTGATTACTGGGCAGTCAGGTAGTGGTGCTGTTCTTTGAAATTATGAATATGGGAGAAGCAGCAGATTTGAGAGACTGAAGAGGTGTTTAATGTTGAATACGTTAAGACGGAATTCTCAGTGGGTCACTAAAATGGGTACCTAGGATATTTTAGAAAATGCAGGCTTGGAGCTTCCGTTAGGAAGGGAGTTTTATGGATAATGTTTAACTGTATAGGGCGTCCCTGAGACTAGTGAAAAGATCATAGGATATGGAATCAGAAGAGGCAATGAGTTCTGGTGTCTTCTATAGCTATGTGACATTCCATTTGACAATTAACTCCTCTGAGGAGTTAATAGCATACTTCTCCTAGTCATCCCATGGTGTTACAAGAATTCAGTGAAATCATGTAGCTGAAAGCCACTATGGAAGAATTCAAGGATTATACTCATTACGTACATAAAAGGAAATAATGTTTATGTAAAACATTGGTTCCGGAATTGAGTGACGTACCTTTTCATCACCACTGTCATTATTGAACCGTGTGATCATGAGTAAGTCACTCTATCTTTCAGTAACCCCAATCCAATCTTTTTTTTTTTTTTAATTTGACAAATGAGGGCTTTAGATTATATGATCTTTTGGGTCTTTCTAGTGCTAAATTTCTATAATTTACTTTATACTAACATGCCCTTCGGAGAAATCAATGGCAAGCCACTCCAGTACTCTTGCCTAGAAAATCCCATGGATGGAGGAGCCTGGTAGCCTGCAGTCCGTGGGGTCGCTAAGGGTCAGACACGACTGAGCGACTTCACTTTCACTTTTCACTTTCACACACTGGAGAAGGAAATGGCAACCCACTCCAGTGTTCTTGCCTGCAGAATCCCAGGGATGGGGGAGCCTGGTGGGCTTCCGTCTATGGGGTCACACAGAGTCGGACACGACTGAAGTGACTTAGCAGCAGCAGTAGCAGCAGCAACATGCCCTTTATAAAGGAAATAGATTTGTAATAAAAAGGAAAGTAATGTGACAAAAGCTGTGGAAAAACTTTTTTTTTTGGCATAAGGAAGAATGCCAAAAGAAGAATGTAGGTAGACATGGAAAGGAAATGAATGAGGAGAGTAGGGAAGAGTTAAATTAACAGGCAAGAGTTAGAGATATTATAATGGGTGTGGAATGTATTAAGTTATCCTTGAAATAAATACATAAGAATTTTATATCTATTAGAAGTATTACTAAGTGAACGCTTCAGCAATGCTAACATTCTGAATCTGAGAGATGAATAATATGGCCTTGGCCATCAGGAATGAGTTATCTAGGAATATACTTTCTCCCCTGTCTACTTACCTTGTTGATTCTAATTTAATACACTTATAAAGAAAGTTTTCCCTATTTTCTCTCTCAGATATTTGAAAATCACTTTAAATCTTTAGCAGAAGGATTTCTCATTAAGCACTAGTTTGCTTAATGATGTAGATCTTGGGATTTTAATAATGTATTAACAGTTCTACTTAATGCAAGTTACTAAGGTTTGCATTTTCTTAAATATAAAATATTTAGGAGACACATCCAGGATATTTAGGAGAACAAAGAGCTATGACAGCCTGCTGACTACCTTAATTGGTGCTGGGATCCGAATTCTTTTCAGTTCCTGCCAAGAAGAAACTGCAGATTTGCTAAAAGAATTGTCTTTAGTGGAACAAAGAAAGAATGTTGGCATTCATGTTCCAGCAGTGGTGAACAGTAATAAATGTGAAACTCTTCAATTTTATCTAAGTATTCCCAATATAAGTTATATAACTGCACTGAATATGTGTCACCAGTTTTCATCTGTGAAAAAGATGACAAACAGGTATGTCTGTTTTAGTATTTTTAAATGGTTATTTAAAATTGTTCTAAGAGGGATTTCATTGGAATTTTCATTTTTTAAAAGTAAAGAGGTGTAGTGCCAGTTAGATTCATTCAGTAAAGACTTTGCTTGTCACCTCATTAAGCTGAGGACATTAATGGAAGGAGAGGGGGGTAAAAAAGGTAAGCATTGTATTTGTAGCTTAGAGCCCTATGGGGAGATAGACAGCACTTACATTTTGACCTTGCATTCTAACATTTCTGGGCTGTTTAGTTCTGTAACTAAAAAATTGTTCAAGTTGAAAGTTTTACTAGGTTTTAATGACTATATTGCTTGAAAATCAAATGAAGATATTAGCAAATAGGTTAAACTACAGGCCCAAATAAGATGTTAAAGTTATCATTTTAAATGATTTCAAATATAGGAAATAAATGTGCTTTTGTTTTATTTAAACCAATGCTAAACACACTAACTGAATGTAGAAATCTGGGAGGTGGGGGGAGTTATTTCCTTAAAGGCTTTTGTTTGGTGTTCTGTAAACAAGAATATTGAATTTTTTAAGTCAGAAGTTCAAGTCTATTTTTGTTTATCTTTCAGCACACCTCAAGAAATTTCCATGTATGCACAAGTAACTCATCAAAAGGCTGAGGAGATCTATAGATATATTCACTATATATTTGACATGCAAATGTTGCCAACTGATCTTAACCAAGGTAGTACTGAATCTGATGCGTGATCAGACTGCTCAGGTTGTGTTATCAGAGAACAAGACAAAATGCACCAATAATCATTGCTGCAGTTTATGATTATCAGTTTAATAGATATATATGAGAATATCGCCCTATTGTTTTATACTGTGTACATTTTTATTTATATAGAATATGTAAATTATTGAAAACATGTTTAATAATTATTTTGGTTAGATAATGAAACTTTCTTATTGAATAAAAAGTTTATTTAAGGTGCTGTTAAGAAAAGCTAGAGTGAAAGATGTATTTTAGAAATTTTCCAAAGATTATAGTGCTGTCATTGTCATTTTTAGCATTATAGGTTGATGTATCTGCTGCCAGCTTAATGGTTGTAAACATTTTTTCCTATACATATACAATATTGAATAGGAATGGGTGGTAGGTGTATTGTGAGATAATGCCCCAGGAACTAGGAAAAGTAAAAAATTTAACTGAATCCTCAGTTCAGTCACTCATTCGTGTCCAACCCTTTGCGACCCCATGAATCACAGCACGCCAGGCCTCCCTGTCCATCACCAACTCCCAGAGTTCACCCAAACCCATGTCCATGAGTTGGTGATGCCATCCAGCCATCTCATCCTCTGTTGGCCCCTGCTCTTCCTGCTCCCAATCCCTCCCAGCATCAGGGTCTAGGATGGACTGGTTGGATCTCCTTGCAGTCCAAGGAACTCTCAAGAGTCTTCTCCAACACCACAGTTCAAAAGCATAAATTCTTCAGCACTCAGCTTTCTTCACAGTCCAACTCTCAAATCCATACATGACCACTGGTAAAACCATAGCCTTGACTAGATGGACCTTTGTTGGCAAAGTAATGCCTCTGCTTTTTAATGTGCTATCTAGGTTGGTCATTTTCCTTCCAAGGAGTAAGCGTCTTTTAATTTCATGGCTGCAGTCACCATCTACAGTGATTTTGGAGCCCCCCAAAATAAAGTCTGACACTGTTTCCACTGTTTCCCCATCTATTTCCCATGAAGTGATGGGACGGGATGCCATGATCTTTGTTTTCTGAATGTTGAGCTTTAAGCCAACTTTTTCACCTGCGTACAGGTTTCTCAAGAGGCAGGTCAGGTGGTCTGGTATTCCCATCTCTTTCAGAATTTTCCACAGTTTATTGTGATCAACTGAATCCTGCTGCTGCTGCTGCTAAGTCACTTCAGTCGTGTCCGACTCTGTGTGACCCCATAGACGGAAGCCCACCAGGCTCCCCCGTCCCTGGGATTCTCCAGGCAAGAACACTGGAGCGGGTTGCCATTTACTTCTCCAACCTGTGAAAGTGAAAAGTGAAAGTGAAGTCGCTCAGTCATGTCCGACCCTTAGCGACCCCATGGACCACAGCCTACCAGGCTCCTCCATCCATGGGATTTTCTAGGCAATAGTACTGGAGTGGCTTGCCATTGCCTTCTCCGCAACTGAATCCTAGCAGCTGTCAAATTCTAGTAGTATGAACTCCAGTCTATACTACTTCTGTTGTTGTTGTTTAAATATCCAAGAAGTGATATAATGGAGTTGGAAAATTTCAGTATAGGTTGAGCTGTCAAATGTAGGCTGTCATTGTGACCCATTACATTGCATCTGTGATGCTACTAATATTTTAAGATGGTTCCGTATTATTACCTGCAACATGAGTCCCTTCCTTCTAGTCAGTGTAGTGCTAAAGCAGTCTTTAATTATGGATATATGTTTTCCCCACTTAAGGTCCTTTATTCTCTGTTTGCCTTATTTTTCTCTCCCATTGTTGAATCAACCTGACAGCAGAGGGTTTCACTTAGACTTGGCGTGGACTTCAAAGCTGACCTAATTCAGATTGCTTGTCTCTTTCCTATCAGATGATGAAAGTGAGACACAGAAACAAGTGACTTACTCAGGTATAGGCTGGGAAATCTAGAACAGGAGCCCAAGAGCTAGATAGTTTTCTTTCACTAAAAAAGCTACTCTGATTGTGAACTTAGTTCCTTTGGGATAGTGTAAATTCTGAATAATTCTAAAGCAGTTGATCTCATCTTTCTGCTATTCAGTAATTTTGTCAAATTTTTCCTTTACAGAGTAAAGGAAGTGATATAAATTATTGGCTGATGTGCAAATTTGATTATATCTCTCAGGTTCAAATTCATCCTTTAGTATCTCACCATACTATGGCAAAGTGGATTTCTGAGCATTTCTCCCTAGTGAGCATGATTCTAAGCTCTGTCAGGTAGGAGGAAAGGGGCTTCTCTTTCTGGTTCCAGTGTGCTGTGCTGCTGCTTCTCACACTACGTGGTGTCAGCGGGTGTGTTGGGTAGGGCCGTCTGGTGGAACTCTGCCCCAGCTGCACCAGAAGCGTGCAGCCCCCTCAGCAACCTCACACTGCCATGGACTGATGGCTTCCCTACAGCCTCTCTCATGCAGACACCAGTGTCCTCAGATTCTGTGTGTGCACGCTGCAGACAAAGTGTTTCATAAATTGACATGGTTTGAGGGACATAACTTAGAGGATTTCATTTACTTATGCTTGCTGGGTAGAGAAGTCTATCCATTTTTAAACTGCAACAGCCTCTTTCTATATTCCCACAGGTTGCACTTATCAACGCTATTGTTTATCAGTCCATCTTGTCTACCTTTGAGCCCTCAAAGTCTTTCTCTTCCAATTTTAAGTCTCCTTTGGATGTTACCTTAAACCTTACTAGTTTATCTAATGACCCAATGGAAAGAAATGGGAATAACCTGGTACCTGGCAGGTGGGATAAACAGAGACTTGATAGGTCACAGAGACTCTGGGGAGTGGGGGGGCACTGTAGTTGATGCCGAGTGTACGCTATTTCAAAAGACCCTTTTTGTTTCTATTATAGAACTGAACTACCTTCTAATTCCTAAAACACTATCCATGAACATCAAACAGCACATTATTACACGAGGTATTTGCAACCTAAAGTTCTACAGTAGTTCTTTTAGACTTACTCTAACATAACCCTTTCATTTTTTTCATCCTTCACCTAGCAAAAATATTTGTGGCAGAAACTATCATGGTAGTTTAAAGAGAATGATCTCACTTTACCTGCACTATTCTTTTTAAATCTTGTGTTTCTATGAATTTTATAGTTCTTTAGTAGCCGATCATTACTGACTAAATTCTTAAGAAACAAATGTATTTTTTCTATAAGTTCTGATATTTTTCAAGGAAAGAGCTGAACCGTTAGCCAGAAAGGTCATTTTTTTTCTGTGATCCAACAGTTAGAAAAACCAACCAAAACACAAATATTATAAAAACAAACTTACTTTATTTGACAACCTAACTGGAAAGGGTGAGTGATAAACAGAGGGAAAAAAATTTTCATGTCAAATTTAAAACATAATGGCAGAATATGCTAAAAGATGTTTATTTCTAAAGAAGCTGTCCAAAAGGAAAACAGTGTTTACTATGATATGACATAGTAACTTGACTTCTTACAGTAGATCTGTAACCTGAATATTTTGTCTAATCCAGCCTTTTAAATACTGAGACCAAATTTTTGCTATGTCTGCTTAAAAATACAACAAAATGTTTTCTCATTCTACTTAGCTTGTCAAATGGTTTAAACAACATGTAATTAAAACATTAGATCTGACTTGTATAACAAGTGGTGACAAATGCTAATCTATAGTTTTCATGAACTCAGTAGCTACAATCTATATTCTATTCTTCCCCATCTCTCCATTTAATGATAGTAATATTTTCTTAAATGCAAAAAAAAAAAGAAAACCTGTATAGAACATGATTTTCTTAAACAGACTAAGATGCTTATGAGACATAAAATCTGAAACCTTTGAAAAAGTGTGCAGTTTCTATAAAGAAAATATATATATATATACTTCAGATGAAGACACAAATACACTGTCTGCTTCTTGATAAACGTCCTGGACGTGTGCTCTTATTTATACTATGCAGAATCAGAATTCGAAAAATAATAATCGTTCTCTTCTTCATCTAAAGACTCCATAGCCTTTGTGAAAAGTTTTCCAATACCAGAGTTTTCTGCTAATTCTGTAACGAGAAGAAGATTAATATATTCCTAAAAGCAATTTTAAGGAAATTGAAAATAACTATAGGAAACAAATTGATAGATCTGCCCACTTGAGAACAATTAATTTTAATACTGTGTTAATAAAGAGACTACCCTACAGTAGAACAGAGCTACAAAAGAGAAGTATATTACCTTTGTTAAATTGTGTTTTTCTTCTTGATGGTGGAGTTGACAAATCAGTTTCAATCTACAAGAAAGTTCATATTAGCTAAGTGAAAAGTCTTCCAATACCACAGTTTTCTGCTAATTAACCTCCTGTGAAGCCTGCTTCAAACGTAGACAAAGTTCAGCATGCTTTATCCCAAAGGAAATATTACAAACTAATGCTGTAATGGTTAAAGGATAGCACCTGAAAGTTGCCAAAATCAACTGAATACTTATTCCATTCCATAACACTAGCAAAATTTGAGTTCTCTGTACTTTAAATTCTTGGCTAAAATAGTAATTCGACATATATGACAAGTTTCAAGTGTATAATGCATGCTTATGTACACCAGTACCTTTTAAACTACTGGCCAAGGTATCTTTTAAAAATGAAAGGGAATAGGATAGAAAAGAAAATATGACAGCACAGGCAAGACAGAAGTGACAAGATATAATCAAAGTCCTGATAGGAAAATCTGAAAACTAGGATATTCTACCCAGCAAGGACATAATTCAGAATAGAAGGAGAGATTAAGAATTTTACAGACAAGCAAAAACTGAAAGACTACAGTAATGCTAAACATATCCTAAAGGAAATAGTGAAAGTTCTTCTCCAAACAGAAGTAAGAATCTACAGGAAAGAGAAAATCACAACTGGAAAGTAAATAAGCCAGGACCAGATTTTTTTAAAAAAATCATGAAAGCAGTGATAGCCACAATAAACAGCAAAGGGATGAATATGAAGATGTAAAAGAGGACATCAAAATCATAAAACGTAGGGGAGGAGAGTAAGAAAATGTACATTTTTCCCCCCAGAATATGTTTGAGCCTGTATTACTACCAGTCTAAAGCAAGTAGATACAGGAAGGAATTAATACACTTGAAAAAGAAGGTAACCACAGATCAAAAACATACAGCAGATTCATAAAAACCAAAAACAGAACACAAACATAATATGAAAGACAGCCATCAAACCACAAAAGGGAAAACAAATGGACAAATATGAAAGTACAAAACCAACAGGTTAAACAAGGTTTAAAATGGCAATAAATATATCTATCAATAATTACCTTAAATGTGAATGCACTAAATGTTCCAGTCAAGAAACACATGTGCACCCGTGGCTGATTCATATCGATGTATGGCAGAAACCATCACAATATTATAAAGTAATTATCCTCCAATTAAAATAAATAATTAAAAAAAATAGAATGGCAGATTGGATGAAAAAAGAACCTACGGCATGCTGCCTACAAGAGGACCCACTTTAGGACACATAGGACATTTCATGAAATGGAAATGAGAAAAAGGGAGGGGGTGATACTCATATCAGATAAAGTAGACTTTAAAACAAAGGCTGTAAAGAAAGAAGGCAAGCTACTAGAGCTATTGTAATGACAAAAGGATCATTACAATACAAGAGGATATTACAGTCATCAACACTTATGCACCCAATAGAGGAGCATCCAGATACATAAAACAAATACTAATAGAGCAGAGACATCCCTTTGCTGACAAAAATCCACATAGTCAAAGCTGTGGTTTTTCCAGTAGTCAGGTATGGATGTGAGAGTTGGACCATAAAGAAGGCTGAGTGCCGAAGAATTGATGCTTTTGAACTGTGGTGATGGAGAGACTCTGGAGAGTCCCCTGGACAGCAAGATGAAACCAGTCAATCCTAAAGGAAATCAACCCTGATTATTAATTGGAAGGACTGATGCTGAAGCTCCAATACTTTGTTACCTGATGCGAAGAGCTGACTCATTGGAAAAGGCCCTGATGCTGGGAGGGATTGAGGACAGGAGAAGGGGGCGACGGAAGATGAGATGGTTGGATGGCATCACCGACTCAATGGACATGGGTTAGAGCAAACCCTGGGAGATTTAAGTAAAGGACAGGGAGGCCTGGTGTGCTGCAGTTCATGGGGTCACAGAATCGGACGCGACTTTGCGAGTGAACAACAGACATAAAGAACTGACGGGAATACAGGGATAGCAGGAGACTTTAACACCCTACTTACATCAGTGGACACATCTTCAACACAGAAAATCAACAAGGCAGTGGAGATCCTAAATGAGATGACATCATCATGATCCCCACCTCACGTCATATATTAAGGAGCCTGGAAAGCTCAAGTCGCTTGCCTTGTCATAAAGCTGGTGTGGAGTCAGACTTGGAAATCAGAACTTTTAATACTAAACCCTTTGCTCTATCCTGACCTAGTGGCTATACATGAAGCCAAAATTTCATTCTTGTAAGGAATGTTGAATTGGAAAAAGGGACTCAGAAACACTGAGAGGGAGTTTGCCCACATTTTCGATTACAGAATAGAAGTTTCTTTTGAAGAATTTAGTCTCCAGGCTGATTTTAAACCAAGGTTCCCAGAGGTATCGACCATTTCCTGTGGACAAATAAAGCTTATAAAGATTAGATCTGGTTAGGTAATCCCAATGTTTCAGTTTAGAGACTCTCTGAGAGGAATTATACTCTAGCAGGTGTGCTATATACATACTTCAACATGGGTGAGGGGGAAAAAAAGATGGCCATAACCTGGTTTGAAGGAATACGTCCTCAGGGAATAAGGTAGTCTCCTGTTTTACCCCATACATTATCATTCTCTAAGACTGACTATTTACTTTGAAGAAATCTGAGGTGAATTAGCTTTTCCTGAATACTTACAGTTTTATCTGGATATAAATTATTCAAATTAAATGAGAAATTAAAATTTAGATCACTCAAAGGCAATATTGAGTTAAAATTTTTCTGTAATTAGATTTTAAATATTGAAATACATACAATACACACATATAAAATCAAGTAGCTGAATCTGAAAAAATTTGAAAGTCATTTTGAATCTGTATTTAATGAAATTTCTTGCTCCATGGCAATCAAAAGTCAATCAGTATGGATTATTCCCCAATCACTGAATAGATATTATGCTTCTGTGTCTTGCCTGAAATGTCCTTCTCTAACCTACATGTGTTTCTCCCACCCTGCCTGACTCCTCAAATGAAAATTCTCACCTTACTGAAATGCTCCAGTATGGCTATGAACTGCCATCTATAATCCTATAGCACTTACGTGCTTACCTCACTCATAGCCTCATAATTTACTTATAAGCAATATGAAGGCAGGGGTTGTTACATAACTTATAGCTCCAACAATTTGCCAGGTATTATAGTTGTTCAACAGATGCATGTGTGCTCAGTCATTTCAGTCGCGTCCACTCTTTGCAACCCTATGGACCATAGCCTGCCAAGCTCCTCTGACCATGGGATTCTCCAGGCAAGAATACTGGAGTGGGTTGCTATGCCGTCCTCCAGGGGATCTTCCGACGACCCAGGGATCTAACGTGCATCTCCTGTGTTTCCTGCACTGCAGGCAGATTCTTTACCGCTTAGGTACTGGGAAGCCCCGACAGAGAAAAATACTTACTGTTTTTTTCTTGATATTGCCCCAGGTAGTGCCACCTTTACTTTTACGGGTTTTTTGCATACGAAAAACATATTTATCACAATCATTCCTGTTTAAATATAGAATAATTTCAAATCCACATTAGTCACCATACTTTAATCCACAGGTTGAACAGCAATTGACAAAATTAATTTAAAATGTTTCCATACATTAAAAGTGTATTTTATGTTCCATTTTTAAAAAGACAATCGGGTACCGATGGAGATGGACAAAATGCTTCAACCCTATAAGACTGTTCTGAAAAATGATGGTTTACTCATTGTCCACTGTCCCATCTGCTCTTCCCAGTCTCTATCTTGCTGCCCGTCTTTTCTAAAACTCACTGAGACATCTTGTCCATTGACTCCCTTTTGTTATACCTTTCACTCCTTTCTCTTGTTCATATCTTCCTTCCCTGTCCAGGTTGAATCTTAAAGTTATCACTTTAAGGATATGCATGGTGATGAAAACTCTCCATTAATTTATGCCTTCCAACTGTGTTAAGATTCAATTTGGCTCATAAGCCTTTTATTTATACCAACTAAGACTTTAAAAAAAATTTTTTTTTAACCTTACCTCTTTCTCCTCTTATCCTTAGCAAATACACCTGACTCATAATTTATAGATGAAAACCGAAGCCACACAGAATGTTGTTCTCAGTTTCCCCAACAATTACTTAGGACAAATTTTCTCGCTAGGCTTCAAGTTCCTTTATGATTGACTATCCATTCCTTTATGACTGTCTGGCAGCCTTAAAGGTATGACGTGTAAGAAGTCTGTAAATGTGTGACATATATCAAGACATTACTATGAACCGCAAGCACTGCTGCACAGTGCGTGAACGAGTCTAGCCAGCTGTTCAGGATCGGCGCCTCATAAAACCACTGTCCTGTAGAGGTACTTTGGGAGTGATATATAAAATACTGCTGCAATGCTTAAAATTGTTATGAAAAGGAAGCTAACTACTAGAGTCGGTGAAGTCTAGAGATTAAAGAGGTCTAGGAAACTCGTTTTTTAAAAATAAAGTTTTACGAAATATATTCTTGGTATGAGTCCATCTTGTGCTCTGTAAGGAAAAAAAGCCATTTTCCATAATTGTGAAAGTGATATATGTTAAAAGAAACAGTATCTCAATCCACATCAGTGTAATCCTACAATCTACAGATAATGGCTGGTGTTTTTGGTTAAGTAATTTCCTATCTCCTGTGAATACATGTTACAAAACTGGGATCATACTGTATGTAATGTAGTTTTATTTCTTAGCTCTTAAAAATTATTCACTGAACATTATTCCGTATCATTAAAATTTATTGAAAGCGTTATTTAATTCTTTTAAACTTTTATTGGAGTATAGTTGCTTTACAATGTTGTGTTAGATTTTACTGTACAGCAAAGTGAATCGGCTACACACACACACACACACACACCCGCCCCGTTTGAGTAGAGTTCTCTGTACTATAGTGTAGTTTCTGATTAGCTATCTATCTTAAACATAGTACCAATGGTGTATATATGTCAATCCTAGTCTCCCAATTCATCCCACCACCCTCCCCGCTTGGTATCCATGTTTGTTCTTTACATCTGTGTCTCTATTTCCCTTTGTAAGTGAGACCCATCTATATCAGGAGTTCCCCAAGCAGAGGGCCTGGGACTTGTAATGGTCCATGACCTGTTAGGAACCAAGCTGCACAGAAGGAGGTGAGGGACGGGTGAGTAAGTGAAGCTTCACTGCAGTTCCCCATTGCTCACATTACTGCCTGAACCATTCCACCCTCCACCCATCCTACCAGGTCCATGAAAAACTGTCTTCCACAAAACTGGCCCCTGGTGCCAAAAACTGTTGGGAACTGCTGGTCTCTACCAATTTTTTCAGATCATACAATATTTGCTTTTCTCTGACTTATTTCACTCTGTATGACAGTCTCTAGGTCCATCCTTGTCTCTATAAATGACCCAATTTCATTCCCTTTTACGGTAATATTCCATTGTGTATATATATCACATCTTTATCCACTCCTCTGTTAATGGACATTTAAGTTGTTTCCATGTCCTAGCCACTGTAAATAATGCTGCAGTGAACATTGGGGTGCATGTGTCTACTTGAATTATGGTTTTCTCTGGGTATATGCTCAGTAGCGGGATTGCTGAGCCACATGGTAGTTTCAATTTTTAGGTTGTTTTTTATTTTGGCTGCACCATGCAGCATGTGGGATCTTAGTTCCCTGACCAGGAATCGAACCTGTGCCCTCTGCATTGGCAGCTCAGAGTCTTAACTACTGGAATGCCAAGGAAGTCCCTCAATTTTTAGTTTTTTTAAGAAATCTCCATGCTATTATCCATAGTGGCTGTATCAATTTACATTCCCACCAACAGTGAAAGAGGGTTCCCTTTTCTCCACTTCCTTTCCAGCATTTACTATCTGTAGATTTTTAATGATGAACATTCTGACTGGTATGATGTGATATCTCATTGTACTCTTGCTTTCGCTGATAACTAGTGATGTTGAGAATCTTTTCATGTGTTTGTTGGCTACCTGTATTGAAGACATCATTTTAAATTGTTACATATTATTCTATTATATGGTCAAATCCTAATTTCTTAACTTTGCTTATTACTGGACTGTTAGGTCAGTTTCCAAATTTCTGTATTGTTTTGTAATTAACATCTTTGTTCATACAAGTATACGCTCATACCTGCCCAACCTCATATTTCCTTAGAAATAAAATTCAAGGGCCAAAGGAATGAATATTTTAAAACTAGTGATTTGGCCAAAGTTCTTACCAAAATCTGTCCAAAATTATATGCACCACAGAAATTAACTCACACACTTATGGTCAATTAATCTTTGACAAAGGAGGCAAGCATATACAATGGAAAAAAGACATTCTCTTCAATCCATTCCGTTCTGTCGCTCAGTCGTGTCCGACTCTATGCAACCCCGTGGACTGTAGCCTACCAGGCTTCTCCGTCCATGGGATTCTCCAGGCAAGAATACTGGAGTGGGTTACCGTTTCCTTCTCCAATTCTCTTCAATAAGTGATGTTAAAGTTGGACAGCCATATGCAAATCAAGTTAGAACACACCCTCACACCATGCATATAAATATGGCTTAAGGACTTAAAAGACATGATACCATAAAACTCCTAGAAGAGAACATAGGCAAAACATTCTCTGACATAAATCATACCAGTATTTTCTTAGATCAGTCTCCCAAGGCAATAGAAATAAAAACAAATTTAAACAAATAGGACCTAATCAAACTTACAAGTTTTGGTACAGCAAAGGAAACCATCAACAAAACGAAAAGACAGCCTACAGACTGGGAGAAAATATCTGCAGATGGTGTGACCAACAAGGGTTAATTTCCAAAATATACAAAGAGCTCATACAACTCACCAAGGAAAAAACAAAACAACCCAATCAAAAAATGGACAGATGACCTAAAGAGACATTTTTCCAAAGAAGACATACAAATGGAAAATAGGCACATGAAAAAATGCTCAGCCTCACTAGTTAGTAGAGAAATGCAAATCAAAACTACAATGAGTACTACCTCACACTGGTCAGAACGACCATCATCTAAAAGTCTACAAATAAGTGGTGGAGAGAATGTAGAGAAAAGGGAACCCTCCTGCACTGTTGGTAGGAATGTAAATTGGTACAGCCACTATGGAGAACAGTATAGGGGTTCCTCAGGAAACTGAACAGAGTTGCCATATGATCCAGCAATTCCACTCCTGGGCATACATCCAGACAAAATTCAAAAAGATACATACACCCCCTATATTCAAAGCAGCACTAATCACAATAGCCAAAACAAGGAAGCCACCTAAATGTCAATTGACAGATGAATAGATAAAAAAGATATGGTACACATATGCAGTGAAATACTACTCAGCCATAAAAAGAAGCATGAAATAGTCCCATTTGCAGCAACATGGATGGACCCAGAGATTATCATACTAAGTGAAATCAGACAGAATGACAAATAGCACATGATATCACTTGTGTGTGGAACCTATGACACAAATGAACCTACCTATAAAACAGATACAGACTCACAGACATAGAGAACAGACTTGTGGTTGCCAAGGGGGAGAGGACTGGGAGGGAAATGGATTAGGAGTTTGGAGTTAGCAGATGGAAACTATTATATATAGACTGGATAAATAACAAAGTCCTACTGTATAGCACAGGGAACCATATTCAATATCCAGTGATATGCCATAATAGAAAATAATATTATATATATATATATATAAAACTGAGCCACTTTGCTGTACAGATGAAAATGACAACACTGTAAATCAACTATACTTCAATAAAATAAATTCTGAGGTATTTTAAAAAATTATATGCTTAATATACTTTCATGTGTAGTAAATACTTATTCAAAAATAAATAAAAAATAATTTCTAGGATTGCTAGGGAAAATTATGGTTTTGCTGAGTAAATGCAAATTCAAATTTTCATGAGAATACTGAATGGTTTTTCTTCCTCCCAGTTTTAATCATATGGCTTCGCTCTCTCACACCCCATGAGAACGGCTCTTATCAAGATCAGTGCTGGCCTGCTGAACTGCCAAATGAATAGTCTATTTTTAGGCCGCCTTACCATTTTCCATTTTCTCCCCATGTTATTTGATTGGAGAAGCAAATGGCAACCCATTCCAGTATTCTTGCCTGGAAAATCCCATGGATGGAAGAGCCTGGTAGGCTACAGTCCACGGGGTCACAAAGAGTCGGACACGACTGAGTCACTTCACTTCACCATTTTCCATTTTCTCCCCATGTTATTTGATTGTTGGCCACCCATATCATTTCTTATTTTTATTTATTTATATTTCAAAATAACATTGATATTCACATAGTGTGGAATTCAAAAAGTCTTTTTTGTCCCAGGTTATCTTAGTTCGTCTCCTGAAAGATCACCAATGTTTTCAGTTGCATATGTATCCTTTCAGAGATATTTGATCAAATAAAAGCAATTATGTGTGTGTATACACACATATACATACAAGGATACACACACACAGAGCCCCTATTTACACAAATGATAACACATTAACTACATCTAACGGTTTTCATTTATTTTTTGGCTATGCCTGCGGCATGCAGATCTTAGTTCTCCCACAAGGGATCAAACTCATGCCGCCTGCACTGGAAGTTGTGGAGTCTTAACCACTGGACTGCCAGGGAAGTCCCCCTTTTTTTCATTTAATATATCTTGAATATCTTACCATAAGTACATAAAGAATTTCTCATTAATTTCTGTGGCTACATAATGTAGCAGAATTTGATTGGTCCCTAATCTATGGACATTTGAGTTGTTTCCAGCCTTTTGTCATTATAAGCAATACTGCAACAAATTAGCTGTACAATCACAATTCTAGAAGTAGGTCTGCTAGGTCAGAGAGTACATGAATTTATAATTTTGATAGATAGTACCACTTTCAGGGAATGAACTAATTTACCTTTTCACTAATAATGTATGAGAATGGCTTTCCTGTTCTTGTTAATTTGTAGGAGTGTTATAACAGGGAAGTTAGCCTTTTTTCTTGTGGTAAGTTCCATAAATTCTTTTCTCAGATTTTCATTTGTCTTTTGACTGTTTATGATGGTTGGTACTAACTGAAACTTTATTTTCTATATGGTTGACTTTATCATACTTTTTGTTAGTGGCTTCTGGGACTTCTAAGATTATGAAATAATTCTCCACGGTTTTCTAAAGATATATTTTATAGTTTAATTTTTACAGGCTAAACTTTGACCCATTTGGAATTTATCCTAATGGAGAGTGTGACTGTGTACTGACAATACTGAAAACACCTCTACTTGCAGGAACTATCCATCTTTGACCTCTAGGAACCATTCTTTCTTGTTTTTTTAAAAATAATGATGACTTCTCTAATTACTGACATCTACTGAACCAAGGTCCGTCTAGTCAAGGCTATGGTTTTTCCCGTGGTCATGTATGGATGTGAGAGTTGGACTGTGAAGAAAGCTGATCGCCGAAGAATTGATGCTTTTGAACTGTGGTGCTGGAGAAGACTCTTGAGAGTCCCTTGGACTGCAAGGAGATCCAACCAGTCCATTCTAAAGGAGATCAATCCTGGGTGTTCATTGGAAGGACTGATGCTAAAGCTGAAACTCCAATACTTTGGCCACCTCATGCGATGAGTTGACTCACTGGAAAAAAGAGTCTGATGCTGGGAGGGATTGGGGTGGGAGGAGACGGGGACAACAGAGAATGAGATGGCTGGATGGCATCACCGATTCGATGGACATGAGTTTGAGTGAACTCCGGGAGTTGGTGATGGACAGGAAGGCCTGGCGTGCTGTGATTCATGGGGTCGCAGAGAGTCGGACACGACTGAGCGACTGAACTGAACTGAACTGTCTTCAACTCATGGGATGTTAAAAGCTGATGCAGAGAATTACAGTACCATATGCACAAATACTTACCTGTTTATAGAGTCTAGCATGCCAGGCGTGACATGATGACACTGAGGAGTTTTTGCCAGTGGAAAGATAACTGATGATGGAGTTGTTGGATTTCTGTCCATATTTGGCATAATATCATCTCCTTCTTGACTGTCCTGGAAATTTGGTAACTAAAAAGCAAATATGTATTACCAACAGGCACCCCTAAAAACGGAATCCATCATTATCTCAAATTGTTTTTTGTGGGGAGGGATTATGTTATTCTCCTTCTTGTAATTTCACAACTGAGATAACTAAAATAACTAAAATATTAGTAGGTAGAGAACAGAGCCTTGGTCTCCAAAAAACTTAGTTTCTATTGTGTAAAATAGAAATGATGCACATTTCTAGTATTTTCTGTAGAATCAGAAAATATTTTAGGTTTTATGGTCTATACAGTCTTTGTCCCACTGCTGAAGCAGGAAAGCAGCCACAGCCAACATCTCTGTGGTCCAGTAAAATACTGTTTATAAAAAGAGCTGATATGCCAGATCTGGCCTGTGGGCCAAGTATACTGACCTCTGCACAGACAGAACAAAGCAAAAGTATAATTGATTTACTATTATGCTTGGTACTTAATAGATACTCAAGCAGTATTAAACATTTTGTGTGTATATATTTCCAATAAATAATTTAATCTTTTAATTAAAGTTTTACTTACCTTTATATTAAAACCTTAGAAAAAGTGGGCTTCTGTTTCTATTTTATTATTTTTGCTTTTAAAATACTGCTACTGTTATTAGTGTATAGGAATGCAAGGGATTTCTGTGTGTTGATTTTATATCCTGCAACTTTACTGTAATCACTGATTAGCTCTAGTAGTTTTCTGGTAGAGTCTCTAGGGTTTTCTGTGTAGAGGATCATGTCATCAGCGAACAGTGAAAGTTTTACTTCTTCTTTTCCAATTTGTATTCCTTTTATGTCTTTTTCTGCTCTGATTGCTGTGGCCAAAACTTCCAGAACTATGTTGAATAGTAGTGGTGAGAGTGGGCACCCTTGTCTTGTTCCTGACTTTAGGGGAAATGCTTTCAGTTTTTCACCATTGAGGATAATGTTTGCTGTGGGTTTGTCATATATAGCTTTTATTATGTTGAGGTATGAGAAATAATGAGAAAATAGAAAGAGAAATTAAGGAAACTATTCCATTCACTGTTGCAACGAAAAGAATTAAATACTTAGGAATATATCTACCTAAGGAAACAAAAGACTTGTACATAGAAAACTATAAAACACTACTGAAAGCAATCAAAGAGGACACTAAGAGATGGAGAAATATACCATGCTCATGGATTGGAAGAATAAATATTGTAAAAATGAGTATACTACCCAAAGTAATTTATACATTCAATGCAATCCCTATCAAGCTACCAAGGATATTTTTCACAGAACTAGAACAAATAATCTCACAATTTGTATGGAAATACAAAAAACCTCGAATAGCCAAAGCAATCTTGAAGGGAAGAAAAATGGAACTGGGGGAATTAGCCTGCCGGACTTCAGGCTCTACTACAAAGCCACAGTCATCAAGACAGTATGGTACTGGCATAAAGACAGAAATATAGATCAATGGAACAAAATAGAAAGCCCAGAGATAAATCCACGCACCTATGGACAACTTATCTTTGACAAAGGAGGCAAGAATATAAAATGGAGAAAAGACAGTCTCTTTAACAAGTGGTGCTGGGAAAACTGGTCAGCCACTTGTAAAAGAATGAAACTAGAACACTTCCTAACACCATACACCAAAATAAACTCAAAATGGATTCGAGAGCTAAATGTAAGACCAGAAACTATAAAACTCCTAGAGGAGAACGTAGGCAAAACACTCTCCGACATAAATCACAGCAGGATCCTCCATGACCCACCTCCCAGAATATTGGAAATAAAAGCAAAAATAAACAAATGGGACCTAATTAAAATCAAAAGCTTCTGCACAGCAAAGGAAACTATAAGCAAGGTGAAAAGACAGCCTTCAGAATGGGAGAAAATAATAGCAAATGAAGCAACGGATAAAGGATTAATCTCCAAAATATACAAGCAGCTCCTGCAGCTCAATTCCAGAAAAATAAATGACCCAATCAAAAAATGGGCCAAAGAACTAAACAGACATTTCTCCAAAGAAGACATACAGATGGCTAACAAACACATGAAAAAATGCTCAACATCCCTCATAATCAGAGAGATGCAAATCAAAACCACAATGAGATACCATTTCACACCTGTCAGAATGGCTGCTATCCAAAAGTCTACATGCAATAAATGCTGGAGAGGGTGTGGAGAGAAAGGAACCCTCTTACACTGTTGGTGGGAATGCAAACTAGTACAGCCACTATGGAGAACAGTGTGGAGATTCCTCAAAAAACTGGAAATAGAACTGCCATATGATCCAGCAATCGCACTCCTGGGCATACACACCGAGGAAACCAGAATTGATAGAGACACATGTACTCCAATGTTCACTGCAGCACTGTTTATAATAGCCAGGACATGGAAGCAACCTAGATGTCCATCTGCAGACGGAAGCAACCTAGATGTCCATCTGCAGACGAATGGATAAGAAAGCTTTGGTACATATACACAATGGAGTATTATTCAGCCATTAAAAAGAATACATTTGAATCAGTTCTAATGAGGTGGATGAAACTGGAGCCTATTATACAGAGTGAAGTAAGCCAGAAAGAAAAACACCAATACAGCATACTAACGCATATATATGGAATTTAGAAAGATGCAAATGATAACCCTGTATACGAGACAGCAAAAGAGACACAGATGTATAGATCAGTCTTTGGGACTCTGTGGGAGAGGGTGAGGGTGGGATGATTTGGGAGAATGGCATTGAAACACGTATGTTGTCATATGTGAAATGAATCACTAGTTCAGGGTCAATGCATATTATAGGATGCTCGGGGCTGGCATGCGGGGATGACCCAGAGGGAGGATAAAGGGAAGAGGGAGCGGGGAGGGGGGTTCAGGAGGGGGAACTTATGTAAACCCGGGGCGAATTCATGTCAATGTATGGCAAAACCAACCAATATAATATTGTAAAATAATTTGCCTCCAATAAAAAATTAATTAATTACAAAAATAAATAAGTAAATAAAATAAAATACTGCTACTGTTGCGCTTAGGACAAAACATAGATAGAACCTGCAATGATGGGGGGAATAATATAAAGGGCACAATGCCTAAAGGATCAGTGTTTTTGTGCAGAGAATACAGTAAGAGCCTCAGATGGCTCCCTTAAAATACTTCCTTTATAACCTGTCTAGGTAAAAAGGGGCCCCAGCTCATGTTGTCACTAAGTTCTCACTAAGCAGCCTTTTAAAACTGGATGATTTAACAACACTGTGAAATGGGGAGATGGAAAAATTACCCCAAGTGTGAGCCTTCCGAATTTTTTTCTTGCCTACTTTTTTCCCCTGTGAGCTTGATACTTTTTATTATTTCAGTAACATCTGAATGAGTTCTTAATTGGTTTTATATATTGCAAATATTTTATCCCAATCAGTGAAGTTTTTAGTTATGCGATTTTTTTCATTCTATTAGTATAAAACTTCTTGTATACATTCAGATCTGTCAATTTTATGCTGCCATGTAATCCCTCCTCTGAATTTACTATGCAGTAGGTAATAATCTATGCCTGTCACACCCCTTTTTAAAGTCTGCCTCACTGCATATGAATTTTAAATACATATGCTTGGCCTATTTCTGGGTTTTCGATTTGGTTCTTTAAGCATTACTTCTGAACCCCACTGAAGGGTAGAGCCTGGCCACTGAGGAGAACGGCATGACTGGCAGACTGCTTCTTATACTCTACTCTAGCATACATGTGGAGGCTATCTGTCCTTGGCCTAAATATTAGGGATGAACACTAACCCTAAATAAAAATGAAAGATACAAAAGTCAATATAAAAAGAAAACAATGATTTCTACATTTAAGACTCTTACCAGTATTCTTTGATGCTGCAAAGGTGTTGCACTGAAAAAATCATCATGGTCATCTTTTGGCAGCTGTTCAAGAAAATCTCTCATCTGCTGCTTCCTTTTAAGAGTTCCCACTTTGGCAGTTATCTTCATAGTTTCCTTATTATCAGCATCATCGATCTTGCCTTAAAAGTCAGCAAAAGATTTTGGTAAGGAATTGGTCTTTTACAGTAACTGCTCTATAAAGTTAACAGCCTTTGCAAAATCTAAAC
The DNA here is from genome assembly GCF_049115385.1 of Moschus berezovskii. Classification (NCBI taxonomy): domain Eukaryota; kingdom Metazoa; phylum Chordata; class Mammalia; order Artiodactyla; family Moschidae; genus Moschus; species Moschus berezovskii. The sequence continues at coordinate 15,127,486 of NC_142480.1, read as the reverse complement.
TGTGTATTCATATTAAATAAACTCAGCATCTGTTGTTAATATTTCCAAGCCTCCTATATAACAAATGACTATACTGGGATTCGGGCAATATGATTAGATTACAAAAATACTCAGGAAGAAATTACATTTGGATTAGGCAGGGTGAGGTTGGAAAGGTTCTTTACCTGTGAGGGAAGTTACTTCTCATATTTCCCTTGCTGGTTGTCTACCCTATTGTCTTGCTAAAATATAAACCTTATTGAATTAGGACAGGGATACTGAATGTTCCCTAAAGCTTTGTATAAGACTTCTTTGGCTTAAACCTGGCCAGGAATGTGTACTCCTGGGGACTATACAACTAAACTTATTCTTACGAGTTTTCTTATGAATTACTAAGGGACCCTAACAAAGTGGCCTCAAATTTAACTTAGAAAAATAACCCAGTTGTTGAAATCTCTGGATCCAACTGCAGATTTCCTAGAACAAACTCAAAAGCATAAGGCTGCTAAGGTTACTATTAATAGGTCAGACTTAAAAAAATTAAACAGATGATCTTTGGAGTTGTTTCCAGCTTTAAAATTATGAAAACAAAATCCACCTATTAGAAGACACATGGATAAATATAACTTACTTCTAATGAGTGATCAGAAGTCAATACTGAGAACCAGGAAAAAACTATTTGCTGTAAAGGTTACCGTTCTGGCCTTTGGGGTTGGCTGGCTTCTTCTTGGTGTCATGTTTCTGAAATCTTTTTCCCCGGGGATCTTCCATGTACTTCCTCTGGCATTCATCCGCATATCGAGAACCTACAGCCATTGCTACGTGTGACCAGAAACCAGGCTTGTGCTTTGGCAGAGATGCGACAGCACTACAGAAGACCAAATCCGGTTAGAGAACAAGAAATCCAACTCAATGAAAGTAACCTTTTATTGAAGTGAAGGGATGCCACTAAATCAGGAATTTTATCAAAATCATTCTAGATAACTATTTGGGAAGAAGTTAGTATTCCCTACACTTAATAATTCTTACTCTAATATGAAGATGTGAGTTGATGTATCTAGTAGATGTCTTCAATTTTGCTGTATTCTATCAAACCTGAAAAACTGTGCCCAGTCTTTCAACATATTTTCCTAAGTCCAGCTAAGCAATGATTAGATCCTTGGGGGTGAGAGGTGGGGGCTCTAGCATGATTAACTTTTCTGCACTAATGCACGAATCTTACCGGTGCTAAGTATATAAGAATACAAGTTTTTAGGTTCTATATACTCCAGGTTACAAACTCTTACAAAAGAAGTGTTATGCTGTTATGCTTCCTTTTACTCCATTTTAATTTATAGAATTCAGTATTTTATGTAGAGTACTTAACTGAGGGAAATGAAAATTGAAATAGAAAAAAATGAAGTCAATATAAGGTAGTTACCCAATTTAACAACTGAGTTACATTCTAAAATCTCATTGCAAATGATTATTTAGAACCTGGTTTACATATTACTGCCTCCCCAACTCCCAGTAGATTTTATATATTGTGATTAAGGCTGATATTAATAGTTCTGCCAGAAAAGGCCTATTTAACAACACCAATTAACCTATGCAGTGTCATGCTGGAAAAAATTTAACAACTAGTTCTCTGGGGTTAAAAAGCCCTGTTTGTGATGTTTGTCAACTTCCATATTGTAAATGCTTCTATTGTGGCTGATTTCACTACCAATTATACAGAATTTCTACCATACAGATATGATAGACATTAAAAACTTCAAGGGCACAGATAAGAAGAAAATATAGTAAAATATTTAGGAAGTGATGAGTTTAGAGTTTGTTTCTAGTAAATTTATTTTTAGTTTATGTAATTTTTAATAATGACTCTTTAACATTCAATTTGTAAAATTCCTAAATATTTGAGTCAACTTTTGTGAATAGATATGATCTAACTACAGAATACCACTTATTCCATATATAAAAGGAGAACAAATACTATGAGCATTGAAGTTGTTAATGAATGTTCTACTTTTGCATAATTAATCTTTCCACATGTGTTCTCAAGTGCAAAACTACAGGGAGGGGGCTCAAAGTTCCCTGTTTGTATATATGGCTAGCATTCAAGTCTCAGTTCAGTTCAGTTCAGTCGCTCAGTCGTGTCCGACTCTCCGCGACCCCATGAATCACAGCACGCCAGGCCTCCCTGTCCATCACCAACTCCCGGAGTTCACTCAAACTCATGTCCACAGAGTCGGTGATGCCATCCAGCCATCTCATTCTCTGTCGTCCCCTTCTCCTCCTGCCCCCAACCTTTCCCAGCATCAGGCATGCAAGTCTAGGATTGCCTAAAAGGACTAGTTTGTTATAGTAAAAATACTTAATCCATTTAATATGAAATCAGTCTGTAGTTAACATATCTCTAGTCAATCTAAGTAATTTAAAAAGGCAAATGTAATCATATTCCTCCAGTTCAGTTCAGTCGCTCAGTCGTGTCCAACTCTTTGCGACCCCATGAATCACAGCACGCCAGGCCTCCCTGTCCATCACCAACTCATAAGTTCTGTCTTTTCCAGAACATCATATAAATAGAATCATATAATATGTAACCTTTTGGGCTGGCTTTTTTCACTCAGCATAATACCTTTGAAATTCATTCAAATGGTTACAAGAATCAATAGTTTTTCCCTTTTTATTACTTAGTAGTTCATTCACTGTTAAGATTGTACCATGATTGCCTTTATGCAAACAGGGCTGTGAAAATCAGGAAGAGAAATGAGCTATGTAAAATCAATCTATAATGTTGTTTATGAACTTCTGGGCTCACACTGCAAATTTTGATATATTTTCTTCTTTGTTCAGTTCAGAATATTTTCCCTTTAGACTTCCTCTTTGACCCATGGATTTTATACAGGTGTGTTATTTATTTTTCCAGCACTTGGAGTATTTTTCTTTTATTGATTTGTAGTTTAATTTAGTTACGGCCAACAAATACCCTTTGTATAACTTCAGTTATTTTCAATTTTTTAAATTTTGTCTTATGATCTAGTAAATGTTCACCTTAGTGAATAGTTCATCTATCCTTGGAAAGAACATTTTTTCCCTACTGTTAGGTACACTATTCTAAAATGTCAGCTAGATACAGTTGATTGGTAATGTTGTTCAGTTCTCCTACACCTTCACTAATTCTCTGTCTGCTAGTTCTGTTAATTACCAAAAGAACACTGAAGTCTCCAACTATAATTGTGCATATGACTCTCCGGTTCAGTACTTTCCTTTCCTGAAGGACAGGGAAGCCTGGTGTGCTGCAGTCCATGGAGTCGCAAAGAGTTGGACACAACTGAGCAACTGAACAACAACTTTCCTTTTAGTTCTTTCAGATTTTGATTGTTCTATTTTGAGTTTCTGTTCAGTGCATACACATTTAGGATTAAGCCTTCCTCGTGAAATGACACTTCTATTATTTTGTAATATCTTGCTTTACCCTTGATATTTTCTTCATACTGAAATCTTTGATCAGTATTAGTATAGCCACTCCAGCTATCTATTGGGTTTGCATGGTATTTATCTATCCTTTCACTTTTAACTTGGCTATGTCATATTTGAAGTGTTTCTTTTATATGACACATAGTGGGATTGTGTTTTTAAATTCATTCTGACAATCTATTAAATGGTGCGTTTAAATTATTAACATAATTAATGCAATTGTTTTTCTTTGTTCTCCATCTTCTATTTCTCTTTTTCTGCCTTTTTAAAAAAGGGTTTTATCTATTATACATTTGAAGATATCTACGTAGTTTTTTAGTGGATGCTCTGACATTTACTATATACATACTGAACAGTCTACTTTGAATCAATATCTTACAGCTTCAAGTAAAATCTAACCATCATACAAGTGTCTTCCTCCTTCATTTTCGTGATAGTTATCTTCTGTATTACATTTACAAATATTTAAAAATTCCATCATACAATATATTTGCTTTAAACCATTAAACACTTAAAAGAACTCAAGAGAAAAATAGTCTATTACATTCACCCAAAGAACTGCCATCTCCTTCCTATTCCTCCATTCCTGATACTGCCTCTTTTCCTTTCTCATCTCTATTCTGCTACTGAGTCTACCCAATGAGTTTTTAATTTTGATTATCTCATTTTTCAGTTCTAAAATTTCCATCTGAGCTTTCTTTATATCTTCTACTTCTTGCTGAGACAATAAATTTCTGTTCAAGAATGATTGTTTTTAGTCCTGAAGTGTTTTTTATGAGACTGACATACTGCTCACTATGCCAAGAAGGCAGGTCTAAAGTGTTTTTATATACCTGCTTCAGAATCTTGTCAGATAATTCCAACCTCTGTGTCATGCCATCATTCACATCTTTTTGAATGAGATTATTCCATGAGAGTTGAAATTTTCATTGTTCTTTATATGTTAAGTAATTCAGGATTATTCCAAGGCATTTTGAAATAGGAAACTCTGGATCTTACGCTTTATGCTGGTTTGGTATGCTGTCGGGAGCTGGCAAGAGAGACCCCACCCATGACAAGGTCTTAGCTTGAGGAGCTGGCACGCAAGGCCGTCCAGACCTCTGGGGATTTCTCAGGGCCGCCCCATCATCTACTCCCGGGCCTCCGTCTCTTCTTCTAATGCTTGGTAGTCCTCTGTGCTTTCTAAGAATTCTGACTCCTGCTCAGATATCCCCCTTGAAGCCTTTGCATGGCAGCAATACAGTCCCTGAGGGTATATGGGCCCTATAAACAGGCCAGGAATGAAAAAAAAAATCTATATTTTTACACAGAACATTCTAACCCTTCTGGCCCTGTTGGGGTTATAAATGTCAATTTAGAATTTGGAATGCTTAGGACTGCACAAAGCGCCCCTAGCATAAAACTAAGTCTGCTAATGATAGGCCTAAACACGCCACAAGCAAAATAGATACAAAGCCTTTCACGAGTTTAGAAGGGCCCCTTAGAGTGAGATCTGGAGGGAGCTCATGAGATTTTGCCCTCAAGGTCACATACCAGTGCTTGCTGATATGTCTCCCTGCCCCCTGTCTATAGTGTGCCTGGGAATACACTAGAGGAATACATAGAAATAAAGGTTGATAACAAAATGAATAAGCATATAGTATTAGTGTAGAAAATTGTCTCTGCAGATGTATGGAGGTAGAGCCCAAAAACAGATACCACGCTACCTAGGGAGTCACAAAGTTTGCCCAGAACTGAGGCTCCCAAGATAAGGCTTGCTAATAGTTTTTACAGTTGACTAAGAGATACACAAATAAAGCCATTTCTCATGCCTTGTGGGCTTGATGTCTTAAGAGCCCATTGTTTAAGAGTTAGGGGTAAATGTACTGACTGTTTTAGAAGATGGTCTATGACTGCATTCCCGGCACAATTTTATCAAGACAATCCCTCCTCCCTTTTTAGTATTGCTGATTTTAGGGTATATAAGCACTGATGTAGGAAAATAAAGCAATCTTGATTCTATACTCTACCAAGACTCGACTCGCCTTTTTTTTCTTTCTTTTCTCGCCAACGCCGCTCATCCTGAGGGTATCCCTGGACTCTGCCAAGGCTGGACTCCGGTAGTAAGCTCACTAAGTCATGTCTGACTCTTTGCAGTCCTGTGGACTGTAGCCTGCCAGGCTCCTCTGCCCATGGAATTTTCCAGGCTAGAATACTGAGTGGGGTGCCATTTCCTACTCCAGGGGATCTTCCCAACCCAGAGAATGAACCTGTATCTCTTCTGTCTCCTTCATTGGCAAGTGGATTCTTTACTACTAGAGCCACCTGGGAAGCACCCTAAATATTCTATAGAGAATGTTAATGTTTTTGTTTTAGCAGGCAACCAACCTGGCTGTAACCTGAATTATAAATTCCAGTCAGTTTTCTGTGGTTGCAGTTTCAATGTCAGTTCTGTTTTCAAAGTTTTGCAGTGCTCTTAGGATATACTGCATGTTGGATACTGGGTGGATGGCCTGGATATTGGATGGTAGTCTACCATTTAGTTCAGTTCTCAAAGTCTCTGGTTATGCTGTTTAGGATCATATCCACAAATGGAAAACACAGGTTAAGTCCAAAAGCTCATAAACAACTTTCTAGGGTTACTTTCCCTATCTCGTCCCTCTGCAATTTTTGGTTCCCTAGAGTTGTTTTTTGCTTCTCTGGCAGAAATCAGGGGTTTTAGTGACCAGCTTTGCTGCACACTTTATACAGCTGCATCTTGCTCCAATGCCAGGGAGAGGACAGACGAGAAAACTGGAAAATTACTCTTAATTGGAGAGAAAGGTTCATACTTTCTGAATTTTACATATGTGTGGACCCCAATTGCTGCTGTGAAGTTTACCCCTGCTGGACTGGGTACTGGGTTATAAGAGAAAAGGGAAAAGAAAACTGAGAGATTTCCTCTACTGTTTCTGAGTGTTAGCAATCCCTTTTCCTGCTCAAGCCAGAACCAAAGGGCTTCTCTTTGAACTCTCTTTGTCTTGCCTCAATGCACACTTCCTGGTTTTAGGTGGTCTTGAGTCTAGCTTGGGGGAATATCACAGGAAAAACTAGAACTTCACTTCCAGTTTGGTGGTTCTTAAAATTCTAGTCTTTCCCAATCAACTGCTATTATTTATCTTTCTGCATCAACAAAAGCAGTTCCAAGCAATCTGTTCAGGTCTTTATACCTGCACAGAAGAAACAGAGTGGGGTATGCTTACTTATCTTACTGGGAACTGGCATTTCTGCAGTTCAGGCATTTCAAAATATCCTTAGGTGATCTGAATATACAGTAAAGGAAATAACGGGGGATACAGCTGAAAAGGATAACTGAGGTCAACCTGAAAAGGATAACTGAAGTCAACTATTGCTCTCAATGTAAGGCAGAAGAATCTTTATATAATTTGAAGATCAGTCAGAATCCAAGTGAAGGGTTTTGACTTGTTAGAACCATACAATACATTACAACTAATCTGGAGTGGTATAAAACAGATTAGTTACTCATATGAAATGAACAAAGTACAAATACAAAGCTACTTCCAAAGTTCAGGCAAAAGGCATTAAAGGTCTGAAAAAGAGTAGTGTCAAGAAAAACGCTACACAGGCATATCTCGTTTTACTGCTCTTTGCTTTACTGGGGTTTTATATTTTGAACAATTGAACGCCTATGGCAACCCCCTGTCAAGTAAGTCTATTGGCACCATTTTTCCAACAGCATTTGGTTACTATATGTCTCTGTCACATTTGGTAATTCTCACAGTATTTCAAAGTTTTTCATTATTATTATATTTGTTATGGTGACCTGTGATGTTACTGTTATATTGTTTGGGAGCCAAGACCTGTATGTATCTAAGACAGTGAATTTAACTGATAAACATGATTAAGCTTACTGAAGAAGGCATGTCAAGAGCTGAAAGCTAGGCTTCTTGCACGAGTTAGCCAAATGTGAATGCAAAGGAAAAAGTTCTTGAAGGAAATTAAAAATGCTACTCTAGTAAACACATAAATGATAAGAAAGTGAGACAGCTTTATTGATGATATGGAGAAAGTTTAGCAATCTGGATAGAAGATCAAACCAGTCACAAGGTTCTCGGAAGCCAAAGTCTAATCTAGAGCAAGGCCCTAACTCTCTTTAATTCTATGTAAGGTAAAACATGAGGAAGCTACAGATGAGAAGTTTGAAGTTAGCAGAAACTGGTATGAGGTTTAAGGAAAGAAGTCATCTCTGTAACACAAAAATGCAAAGTGAAGCAATAAGTGCTGATGTAGAAACTGCAGCAAATTAGCCAGAAGATCTAAGCTAAGATCATCAACGAAGATGGCTACACTAAACAACAGATTTTCAATGTAGACAAAACAGTCTTGTATTGGAAGAAGATGCTGTCTAGGACTTTTATAGCTAAGGAGGAAAACTCAATGATTGGCTTCATGCAACTAGGGACCTGAAGTTGAAGCCAGTGCTTATTTACCATTTCAAAAACCTGAGCAACCCTTAAGAGTTATGTTAAATCTACTCTACCTGGGATCTATAAGTGAAACAGCAACCCTAGAGGACAGCACATCTGTTCTGAATTATTTTATGCTTACTGTGGAAAGCAACTCAGAAAAAAAGATTCCTTTCAAAATGTTACTGCTCACTGACAATGCACCTGGTCACCCAAGAGCTCTGAGACAGAGATGTACAAGATGATTAATGTTGTTTTCAGCCTGTTACATAACGTCCATTCTGCAGCTTATGGGTCAAGGAGTAATTCTGATTTTCAAAGTCTTATTATTTAAGAAATATACTTCCTAGGGCTAGAGCTGTTCTCGATAGTGATTCCTCTGATGGATCTGAACGAAGTAAATTGAAAATCCCCCTGGAAAGGATTCACCGTGAAGATACCATGAAGAACATGTGTGACTCATGAGAAGAGTCCAAAACATCAACATTCACAGGAGTCTGGAAAAAGTTGATTCCAACCTTTATGAATGACTTGAAGGAGTTAAAGACTTCAGTGGAAGAAGTTACTGCAGATGTGATGGAAATAGCAAGAGAACTACAATTAGAAGTGGAGCCTAAAGATGTGATTGAATTGCTACAACCTCATGAAAAAACTTGAACAGACAAGGAGCTGCATCTTAAGGATGAGTAAAGAAAGTGGTTTCATGAGATGAAATCTACTGAAGATGCTGTGAAGATTGATGACATGACAATAAAAGATTTAGATTATTATATAAACTTAGCTGATAAAGCATTGCTGAAATGACAATAAAGGATTTAGAATATATAAACTTAGTTGATAAAGCAGTCACAAGGTTTGAGAGCATTGACTCCCATTTTGAAAGAAGTTCTACTCTGGGTAAAATTCTATCAAACAGTATCGCATGCTACAGAGAAACCATTCATTAAAGGAAGAGTCAATCAATGTGGCAAACCACACTGTCTTAAAATTTTAAGAAATTGCCACAGTCACCCTAACCTTCAGCAACCACCACTCTGGTCAGCAGCCATCAATACCAAAGCAAGACTCTCCACCAGCAAAGGAATTACAACTTGCTGAAGGCTCAAATGATAATTAGTATTTTTAAGCAACAAGTTATTTTTAAATTAAGGTATGTGTGTTAGTTGCTCAGTTGTGTCCAATTCTTTTTGACCCCATGGACTGTAGCTTGCCAAGCTTCTTTGTCTGTGGAATTTTCCAGGCAAGAATACTGAGTGGGTTGCCATTCCTTTCTCCAGGGGATCTTCCTGACCCAGGCATCAAACCTGGGTCTCCTGCATTGCAGGCAGATTCTTTACCATCTGAGTCACCAGGGAAGCCCAATCAAGGTATATACAGTGGGGTTTTTTTTGATACAATGTTATTGCATACTTAATAGACTACAGTATAGTATAAACATAACCTTTAGATGCACCAGGAAGCCAAAAAGTTAATGTGACTTGCTTTGCTGAGATTTTCACCTTATTCCAATAGTCTGGAACCTAATTCACAACATCTCCTAAGTATACTGGTAGCTTCATGACTTTTTAAAAGATTAAAAACCTGTAATAATAAAGAGTTTAAAGCTAGCTGACTAGGAGAATTACATATTAAGAAACAGGAATGTAGGCAAAGTGGACAGACAGAAGAAAGTTTGGCTTTTGACATATTAAGTTAGCTGTGAAAGTTGCTCCATCATGTCCAACTCTTGTGACCCCATGGACTATACAATCCATGGAATTCTCCAGGATTACTAGAGTGGGTAGCCTTTCCCTTCTCCAGGAGATCTCCCCAACCCAGGGATCGAACCCAGGTCTCCCACATTGCAGGCGGATTCTTTACCAACTGAGCTATCAGGGAAGCCCCAAAGTTAGCTGTAGGTGAGATTTATATAGAGATGTCCAGCAGGCAAAAGGAAATACAGACCTAAGTACAAGAATTCAGAACTAGAGACACAGATTTGGGAGTCTCTGTACAAAAAAGTAGAGCTTTGGAAGGAAAAGATCACTGAGGAATACACTTTGCTATAGAGCAAGCAGCCAAAATCAAAAAACTTTGGAATATAAGAAAACTTCTGCCTGAAAATAAGACAGAAGGAAAATTTAGGAAATGGAGAAAGGAAGAGTATAGTGGCACAAAGATCCCTTAGGAAGAAAAAGTAGATTTGAAAATGAATTCTAAATGTTATAAAGTTGAGGGTACACAAGAGAACGGAACACTAAATGTGGTATGTTTTTATGTTATTCTTCTCTCTCTCATCAGTGACATCTTCCTATCTTCTACTGGATGATTTCCATCAGCATACCACTGTCCTCTGGCCTGACTCATCTAATAAAAAGCAAGCAACTCAACATACATGTTCCCTTACCGCCTCACTCTCTTCTATCACTGTGCCTTCTGTTCCCCATCATTGCCACGTCTCTTCTGTTGTCCATCTAGGTTATCTTTACTGTCACATGCACTTTTCATTGCTCGACTGTGACCTGGCTTCCAATACCAACTACCACACTACTGAAAATGCTTTTCAAGTATATGTAGCCAAATCCAATTCTTACCATACCTGGTTTATCAAGCAGCACTAATTAAGAAACCCTGGACAAATCACCGAATTTTTGAGACTAATTTTTCATTTATCAATGAGGGGGAAAAGACTATTAAATAACATACAAATTTGGGTTCAAATTTAAGGTTTTATAATAGTAAAGTTAATTATAAAATATTCCTTAAAATGTGAAGCTAAGTGAGAGAGTTGCATTTGTCTGTTGAAATAGCTTATCCCTACTTTATTGAGATATGATTGAGAGATAAAATTGTATATATTTTAAATGTACATGTGATCATTTGATACACATTGTGATATGATTACCACAATCAAATTAATTAACATATCTGTCCCCTCAAATAGTTTTTGGGGAGGGAAGGAGGGGACTGTCTTGAAATATTAAATGGGAATGAAAAGAAAAGGTCACTTTCACTTTCTTCATATGTGAGCTGTAGATGGCCACCTAGTTAGATATTATCTGTATTCTCCCTCCACCTTACATAAATTTCAATTTCTCTTCAAGTGTCTTGGGATGACATTTTCCATTTTAAAGATTAGAAGTCATAAATTAGCCTCTTGTTAAGAGTTTTTATGTTATAAACTGTTTTGTGGCCACTCTAGATTTCAAAGTCAAATCGAACTACTTACCAATGAAGTTTCTGTAATTCTTTCTTATTCCATTCCTCATCCTGAGTAAAACCAGGCAAACATTCCAAGGAATCCCAGTTTGTCTTACTAGATCCCATTTTCTCGGTATTTGGAAGCTCATTACCAACATCAGGTTTCTGAAGATTTTCTTTAGCAGAACATTTAGCTTTCTTTTGTTTCATATAAAATTCATTTTCACTTTCTTCAGTTTCAGACATCACTGGGATTGTCCTTGTTTTTCTTGTGCTTTTTCTCTGGTGAACCACTGTTTCTTCAGTACTTATTGCTCTGGTTTTCTTAACAATCTCAGTTTTCCTTCTAAATTTCTTTCCTTTTTCACTTTCTTCATTAGACAAATCTGATGAGGACTGATGTTTGTCAAATGACACAGCTACTTGATTTTCAATTTTCTTCAGTTTTGATAACCTTGTATTTTTCTTAAAGTCAGAGGTGACCATTTGTTCCTTTTTAGGACTGGGTATTTTTATTTTGTGGTTGACAGTGAGGAAATCACGTTCAAAACAATCTTCCGTATTTTCACTATTATGGCCCACACTACACTCAAATGTACCTTCTAAAGTGTTTGGGGGCTTACTGACTGGACTTGTAGTTTCATTTGAGTCTGTTTTACTTTCTTTTTGAGGCTTTCCCAACGCAAATTCTGTTACTGCTTTAATGGTGTCAGATGACAGATTATAGTTCATGCATTTTTGCTCTATAATTTTTTTAGATTTAAGTGGTGTCATCAAAATACAAGGTTTCTTCTGATTAACAGTCATATATTTTCTTTCTTCATCTGAGAAAAACTGTTCTCTTGATGTTAGAATATCAACAGATACTTTTGATTCTTTAGTTCTCTCTTTAATTTCATAAGATAAAACCAAAGATCAAAATTTCAAATTAGAAACAAAATATAGGAAAAAAAATTCCACAACTATACTTTTTTTCCCCCCACAAACTCCATTTTACACACTTTACTGTCAAATTAAGCTTCCTGAAGCACTGGTCTGTTCAGATCACTGCCCCTTCAACTGTGAACATTTATTAATTTCTATACCAATCTGTCCACATGCCTCTCAGTAAACTTAGTGTGTGCAGCTCCTCTCATTGATCTTTATCAATATAGTTCTAATTGCTCACTGTACTCAATCTGAATGACATTCTGTTAATTCACTGTTTCTCAACTTTCATCAATCTCATTCACTCTACTTGGAAAATTTCCTCCACCTACTATCTACTTCAGTTCTGTTCTATAACCTGCTTCATTTCTGTTTTCCAACTCACCTATCCACAAACTTTGTCCTGATTCCCTCAACTGAATGAAAGCTTTCCTTCAAATTTCCAGAATATTTTCAAATAATATCATGTTTGACAATGTGCCCTGGGTTATAATTAAATACTTGTCTTTCAACTGAAAAAAAATTCTTAATGGTAAGAACTTTGTTTTTATTTTTGACTTGAAAACTACTTGGGTTACTAAAACCTTACTAGGTATAAAATATATGGAACAGAAGCTATCCTAGTTAAGGAGAGTTAAAAAAACATGGAGCTCCATCTGTATGGCCCCATACTTATCACTAGTGGAGGCCACAGAGATACATTTTTGCTGAATCCCCCAAAGCTCCATGAAGAATCATAGGATAACAACCAAAACAGATCTTGGGGAAAGAACAGATCTTATACTGTGTCATTGGCTAAAGAAAGCAAATTAAAATGAGAGAAAGTTTGAAACTTTTTTTTTCCAGTTTGAAACTTGAGAAGCCAAAAGCCAAAACCCCTATTTAATTTCTAACTTTTAATTATAAAATTATAAATATGTACAAGTTTTAAATCATCATACCAACCATCATAGTTAAATACTCTAACAACCTACACATACTGTGTGCCATTTTACAAGATGAATGACAAAATGAAAGACTTTGGGAAATCCCGTAATGCTGGGGAAAAAGGAGTCTCTAAATTAAAAGTTCATGGAGAAGTGGCACTAATCAAAAGTAATCAAGGAAGTTACCATATGGTTTCTCAATGGAATCATATATTTCTAATTCCTCATATAAACATGATTCAAATGTTGAACTGGAAATGTGAAAATTTTGAACAAACCCTTTTTATTCTGGATATTTTTATTCATTTTTTAAAAAATTTTAATAAAGATTCAGACCATTCTGGATACGTCAACCTAAGCTGTATGAAGTTGGTAGTGTAAGTAGTATTATTGCCTCTTTACTTCTTTAAACACTTATAAATATTCCTCACTTCATTTCTTTTCATTTAGAAGTAGTGAGAAAAAAAAGGCTATTAAGCTGATGGATTTAAAGCTCAATATGAAATTTTAAACTTGCTAATGTGTAGAGAAAAGGCTCTTTAAATTCTGATAGGCAGGATTTCAATGAAATTACTCTGAAAATCCACATTTACATAAAATTAAGTTATGGTATTAATTTCATAGAAGTTTTACTTCAAGATGCACAATGGATGGTCCTTGCTTTTGAGATTATTACAGTATGGTGAAGGAGGCTGACATTACAATCATTTATAATAATACTGTCAGGTATATTATATATAATAGCAGTGATAAAGCACTTTAAAAAAGCAATACTATAACATATAGATTACAGCACTAAATATGCAAAACAAAATTTTAGGTAAATCATTAAAATATATATACACAATTACATCATCTTAAATTATCTTTGGCTGGCACCTTTGCATAACCTTAGTTGTTTAATGTTAGATGTGTTGTTTTTCTAACATATATTTTAGTGGTTTTCCCATGGAAAGTATAATGATAATAATAAAAATAATAGCACCATCAACTAGCACCATCCTAAATAATGTATGTGACAAGAGGACCTTGAATGTCTTAAAAGTTTCATAAAACAATGATCTAATGAATCACAGTGGGAAAATGATACATCCAAAACAGATTGCAATATTATCTTCCCCTACACTGAGCTTCTCAAGGAGAAGCATCTCATTTTATTCATCTTTTAAGTTCCCAATAGCTAACACAGATCAAGGTTCACAGAAGATGCTTTAAAAATGTTTGTTGAATGATTTTCCTGTGGACACAGCTGGCATGTAAAAAAGGTTTACCAAACTTTAGTCTTTTACTCTTTTAGCCTCAAATATTTTACCAATAATATTCACAATTTAACTCAAATTCCTGAAAAACAGTACTATAAGTGAAAGGAAGGAGTGGAGGTAGGGAGATGATAAGACCTAAGACTAAAAAAGAATAATAAAGTTAGATATACTTTTAGGGATTTTTAAATTTGGGAGTAAAAAAATATATAGTAGGTGCTATAGCCCCAGGACTCCAAAATACTGAAGACGGTTTTAGCAATGACAATAAGCAATATGCCTAATTTATAAGAAATAGGATGACTTGATAAAATGAAGAAGGGCTGAGAAAGAACTGGAGCTCCAGTTAAGGAGTGAACTTTGCAAGCATTCATCCATGTATTTAATTTATTCCTTTCTCTGTACTAGAAAGGATAAGCATATTTTCAGTGGGGACAGGGGAGTAGGTTGTGGCAGGAGTGGAGGAGTGACACACAGGTGCATCTATGTCCAGTATGGTGTTATGTTTTTGGCAGAAGCAGTCCTGAACTCTTGTAGTTCTGTAAAGCTCTTTGTTATAAGGTCAAGGTAGAAATGGCCTAAATTTATACAACATGGTCTAGTAACTTTTACTCATTATAATAGAAAAGGCTGTAAATACTTTATTTCATCTTGGGGTTGGGTGGATGTGAGGCAGATTATAGTTCTGGTAAAGAATTGACACAGAACAGTTCTGACAATTACCTTCATAGCAATGGTCATTCAGAAAATACATATCATTTCCTCCATGAAAACAAATTGGTTTCGTCTGACTAACAGGAATAATATTTAGCACAAAAATATAGGTATCTGTAATACAGGTTTGAGATAAGCTGGCAGCCTAAAACCTTGCATTTAGAAAACTGAAACAACAATCATCTTTCATTGCTATGTTTATCAGTGTCCTTGGTACTCTGATTAATTAAAAGGTATTAATTAATGAAGTAGGCTGAACGCTGACTATAGGTAATTGCAGTTTCTCCTCTTAACTAGTGAAAAAAATGGAAATTTTAGGGCAGTGTAAGTCAAGAACTCAGTACTCTATACACTGTAAACAATTAAACAATGTGGAGCTCATTTAAAAATATACCACAATAAGAACAAGAGAAGAAAAGAGCAAACATACCCAAAGAATCACAGTCAAGGTCATAAGTGGTGGTGGCTCTTTGGAGGACATCTGGGATTTTTTTCCTTGCATCATTTTTCATTGATTTTTGAATGTCAGGAACACATCTTTTAGCTTTCTGTTTTTGTCTGGCCTTTCCTTTTTCCTTCTCGCAAGTCCTAAAAACAGGTATAGTATTTTTTCCTCTAATATAGGTTCTCAAAAAACTAAACCCATAAATAAATAAATTCCCTCAGATAAAGCTTTTTTTCCCTAACAGATTACCTTTAATCTTTACATTATTTAAGCTCTAATGGCATCTATCCTTTTCCTCCCATAAAGAACTTATGCATGACATCTTAAGTCAAAATATTCAAATATGACTATTTAGTTCTTACTATCTTCACTCTTGTATTTCCTATTTAAGCTGATATAAGAAAATAACAGGACAAATTCTGCGAGCTGCCTGTTCTTGTAAATAAAGTCTACTGAAACACATTCATATCATTTCTGTACTGTCTATGTCACTTTTCCACTACAAAGGCAGAGTCGATTAGCTGTGACAGAAGCAGCGTACCCATGAAACATACCCATGTGACAGAAGCAGTATACCCATATGGGCGATACCCATATCGCCCCTTTACATAAGAAAACTGCTAGCCTCTATGTCATTACACTGTGATGAGATTAACTTATACAACCTAAAGAGTTTTTAAGGTCAAGAACTAATCAAATTCTTCTTTGTTTTCCCAGTGCAGATTCAGTCTGCTAAGCAGATGACACTTTGTAACTACCGAGGAAATGAATGAATGAAAACGGACCCAGAAAGTCAGACTCCTGTTTACAGCTACACGCCTCTCAGAGGGTGGGTGATTACGGATGACTCCTTACATATGTCAAAGGTTTAATTTTCCTTTTAGATTTATTCCACATGATAGAA
This sequence comes from Moschus berezovskii, assembly GCF_049115385.1. Classification (NCBI taxonomy): domain Eukaryota; kingdom Metazoa; phylum Chordata; class Mammalia; order Artiodactyla; family Moschidae; genus Moschus; species Moschus berezovskii. Next base: position 15,111,248 of record NC_142480.1, on the reverse strand, counting down.
GTTCCAGTAAAGTGTTACTGCCTCTTGAAAGTCTAAGATCAACGATAGCTCAAAATGGACATTTCCAAAAGCAGAAATTCAAAGCACTTTCCATTGGTTATATGAGTATATACATTTGTAAAGGCTCATCAAATTTTATACCTAAAATAGGTGGTTTATCAGATGTAAATTATACATCAGCAAGATTGTTTTTTCAAAAGTTAAAAGGTAGACGGACTTCCCTAGTGGCACAGTGGATAAGAATCCGCCTGCCAATGCAGGAGACATGGATTCCATCCCTGGTCTGGAAAGATTCCACGTGCCTGGGAGCAACTAAGTCTACATGTCACAGCTACTGGGCCTGCGTGCAGCAACTATGGAAGCCCGTGCACCTAGAGCCTGCGCTCCATAACAAGAGAAGCCACCACAGTGAGAAGCCCGCGCAGCGCAACTAAAGAGTGGCCCTCACTCTCTGTAATTAGAGAAAGCCCATGCATAGCAAGGAAGACCCAGCGCAACCAAAAAAAGAAATAACCTTTGTTTTAAAAGTTAAAAACTACTTTACCTTAACTCTTCTAAAAAAGTATCAATGTACTCTTTCCATTTTTCTGGAAATCCAAACATAAATTTCCTTATGAGATATTTTGGGTAACCTATTTAATGATAAACAGAAGTTATCTGAAAGCCTAGATTTTAAAGTGATATCATTCATTCATTAAATAATTTAAATATATATACTTAAATGCTTACTATGTGCCAGGCACAGTCATAGGTACTGAGGATTCAGCAGTTAACAACAACAACAAAAAATCTGCCTTCATGAAAACTGCCTTCTAAACAGAAAGCAAACCAGTAAGTAATGTATCTCATTTGTTAGAGTGGTCATTTATGCTATGGAGAAAAATTATGCAGTTAAGAGGAGTAGCGGTATCAGTGTGTTCATTTTAGGGGAGGAGAAAGGGGGCAGGCAGCATTCCAAAAAAAGGACAGACAAGTTCTCACTGAAATAGCATCATTTGAGTAAAGCCCTGAAGTACATGAAGTGAGCAATGTGGCAATATGAGGTTAAAGCAATGGAAGCAGAGGGAACAAAGTGAAAGGCTATGAAGCAAGAGTATGCCTCGCTTGGTTGTAGAACCACAGAGAGATCGGTTAAGCTGAAGTGAAATGAGGAGAGGCAAGAACTAGGAGGCCACTTAGTACTCAGATGGGTAACAGAAGCAGCTGGGAGAGATTTTAAAGCCTTGGGGTCATTTTATGGACTAGATCTTTTACTTTGGGTGAGATAGGAAGTTACAGAACAATTCTGAGTGGAGCAGCCAAAGAATATGACTTACTTTTTAACAGGACTGAATTAGCTGCTATTTTGAGAACAGTCTGTGGAAGTACAGGGAGAAGATCAGGTTTTTGATAAAGTAACTCTGAGACACCTGTGGACATCCTAGTGGAGATGTCAAATGAGCAGACAGAAAATAAGCTGAGTGGCTAGGGAAGCATTCTTCATTTGACACTTGTCAAAATATGAATGAAATGTAACCCTAAAGAAAGCAGCACAGCATTGAGTATAGAAAGAGCCCTAGTCTATTCCAATATTTAGAGGCAAAGAAGGAGAAAAGTAAGCAAAGAAACTATGAAGGAACAGGGAGTGAGGCAGCATGAAAATGTGGGATTCCAGAAGCGAAGTAAACGAAGTATTTCAAGAAGGTAGGTGTGATTACCGTGTCACGTGTACAGTGGATTTAGCAATGTGTGGGCCACTGGTGACTTTGATAAGGGCTGTTTCAGTGAAGAACTGGGGATGAAGGGGAGACTAAAGAGAATTCAAGAAAAAAGATGGAAAAGAATTCAAGAGGAAATAGATCTAAGTATAACGAATTGTCTGAGCTGTTTTGCTGTCAATGACAGCAATAGTGGCTGAAAGAAGTGTGGTTAAAAGAGGGTTTGCCCTCACCCTATTTTTTTTTAAGGAATAACTGACACACAGCACAGTGTAAGTTTAAGGAGTACAGCATGATGGCTTATTAATATATATCTTGCCAAATGATTACAATAGTTAATATCTACCCCATCTCACATAGATACAATAAAAAGAAAAAAAGCAGTTTTAAAATTTATAAATAAGAGATGAAGACTTAACATCTGCACCTCTCCTTCCAAATCCTCGCCCCACATTTTTACAATACTTTTAACTATATCAAAAATTGTTTGTATCATCATAACAATGTGACTGTTGTTCACTGCAGAACCCATCAGAATAATGATTACATACCCTTTCCCATGCTGTACCCTTCATCCCTGTGGTTCATTTATAACGAGAATTCTGCATGTTTTAATCTCCCTCACCTAGTTCACGCATCCCCTGATCCCTCTCCCTTCTGGCAAGCAACTGTTCTCTTTATCTGTGAGTCTGTTTGTGTTTTGACTTGTTCATTTGCTTTGGTTTTTTAGATTCCACATGCAAGTGGAACCATACAGTGTTTATCTTTCTCCGATTTCACTTAGGTTTTAAAACCTGTAGGTCCCTCCATGTTGTCACAACAGTAAGATTTCATTCTTTATTTAAGGTTGAATAATATTCTTTTGTATATGCATACACTTCATCTTCTTTATGCACTCATCCACCAGTGGATACTTAAGCTGTTTTGGTATCTTAGGGTATTATAAATAATGCTGCAGTGGACACAGGCGTGCATTTATCTTTTCAGTTAGTGTTTCTGTTTTCTTCAGAAAAATACCCCAAAGTGGACTGCTGGATTATAAGATAGTCCTACTTCTAATTTTTTGAGGAACCTCCACACTGTTTTCCATAGTGGTCATACCAATTTACTTTCTCACCAACACAGCATAAGGTTCCCTTTGCTCCATAACCTCACCAATGCATGTTATTTCTTGTCTTTTGGATAACAGCTATTCTGACAGGCATGAGGTAGTATCTCATTGTGCTCCTGACTTGCATTTCCCTGATGACTAGTGATGTTGAGCATCTTTGTTTGCCATCTGTATATCTTCTTTTGGAAAATTCAGCTCTTCTGCCCAATTTTTTAAAAAATTATTTTACTGCACCAGGTCTTAGTTATGGCATGTAGGATCTTTCATTGCAGCATATGAACTATTAGTTGCAGCATGTGGGATCTAGTTCCTTGACCAGGGATTGAACGAAGGCCCCCTGTGCTGAAGCATAGAGTCTTAGCCACTGGACCACCAGGGGAGTCCCCTACTCATTTTTTAACAGGACTGTTTCTTTTTTTGATGTTGAATTGTATGAGTTGTGTGTATTTTGGATATTAATCCCTTATCAGCAATGTAACTTGCAAATATGTCCTCCTACTCAGTAGGTTGCTTTATCATTTTATTGACAGTTTCTTTTCCTGTACAAAAGTTTTTTAGTTTGATGCTGTCCCATTTATTTTTGTTTTTGTTGCCTTCGCCTCAGGAGACAGATCTAGAAAAATATAGCTAAGGCATATGTCAAAGGGTTCACTATGTTTTCTTCTAGGAGTTTTATGGTTTCAGATCTTACATTTAAGTCTAATCCATTTTGAGTTTATTTTTGGACACAGTGTGAGGAAGTACTCTAGTGTGATTCTTTTGCATGCAGCTATCCAGTTTTCCCAGCATCATTTATTGAAGAGGCCGTCATCATTTCCCCATTATATTCTTATTTCCTCTGTTGTAAATTAATTGACCAAATACATGTAGGTTCATTTCTGGGGTCTCTCTTCTGTTTAGTTGATCTATGTGGCTGTTTTGGTGCCAGTATCGCACTATTTTGATTACTGTAACTTAGTAGCATAGTTTGAATTCAGGGAGTGGGATACCTTTAGCTTTGTTATTTATGTATTTAGGTGCTCCTAAGTTGGGCAACCTAGATAGCATATTAAAAAGCAGAGACATTACTTTGCCAACCAAGGTCCGCCTAGTCAAGGCTATGGTTTTTCCCGTGGTCATGTATGGATATGAGAGTTGGACTGTGAAGAAAGCTGATCGCCGAAGAATTGATGCTTTTGAACTGTGGTGCTGGAGAAGACTCTTGAGAGTCCCTTGGACTGCAAGGAGATCCAACCAGTCCGTTCTAAAGGAGATCAATCCTGGGTGTTCATTGGAAGGACTGATGCTAAAGCTGAAACTCCAATACTTTGGCCACCTCATGCGATGAGTTGACTCACTGGAAAAGACTCTGATGCTGGGAGGGATTATGGGCAGGAGGAGAAGGGGACGACAGAGAATGAGATGGCTGGATGGCATCACCGACTCGATGGACATGAGTTTGAGTGAACTCCGGGAGTTGGTGATGGACAGGGAGGCCTGGCGTGCTGTGATTCATGGGGTCGCAAAGAGTCGGACACGACTGAGCGACTGAACTGAACTGAACTGAAAGTTGGGCGCCTATAAATTTACAATTGTTATATCTTGTGTGTGTGTGTATTGATCCCTTTACCATTATGTAATTTTCTTCTTTGCGTTCTATTACAATCTTTGTTTAAAAGTCTGTTTTGTCTGATATAAGCATTGCTAATTTGGCTTCATTTCCACTTACATGGAATACCTTTTTCCATCCCTTCACTTTCTGTCATGTGTGTACTTTTCAATTTGAAAGGAGTCTCTTTGTTTTTGTATCCATTCAGCCACTCTGTCTTTTGATTGGGAGCATTTGGTCCATTTACACGTAAAGTTACATTTAAAGTAGCTATAGCTGTTTTATTAATTGTTTTCTGGTTGTGTTTGTAGTTTTTGTTCCTTCTTTTGATGACTATCTTTTGTGTTACGTTTGGATTCCTTTCTCTTTTGTGTGTATTTGTGTGTGTATCTAGTATAGATTTTTGGTTTGTGATTACCATGAGGTTAATATGTAACATATATATATAATTATTTTAAGGTGATGATCTCTTACATACAAATACATTCTAACAACCTTGAATTTTTACACAAAGGAGAGGTTTTTTTGTTTGTTTTGGTTTTCTCTGTGATAGAAGGGAGAATTACTAGAGTGATATTTTTGAGTAAAAGAGGATAGGAACTAAAGTATAAACAGGTTGACACAGATGGGAACATGGGAGGCCTGCCTAAAGCAGGTACAGATACAAGCAGATGAAGATGTGGCAGAAAAGTTCTCTTTTGATTGTTCCTGTTGCTCAAGTCTTCTCCTTGTTCCCCCACCCACCAAGCTGGGAGGGAGGTAGGAGAGATGTAGAAATATGAAATAGTCATCGAGGATCATGGGAGAATGAATGGATTAGGGACCTATAGTAGGATACCAGGTGGCACTGCTAAGTCACTTCAGTCGTGTCCGACTCTGTGTGACCCCATAGACGGAAGCCTACCAGGCTCCCCCGTCCCTGGGATTCTCCAGGCAAGAACACTGGAGTGGGTTGCCATTTCCTTCTCCAACCAGGTAGCACTAAGAGACCACAATTTGTTGCTGGTAGTCATGGATTTAAAGTAGATGACTCAGGTGTGTTTTTCTTTAGTCACATTAGCTGTGTACTATGCATAGACAGAAAATAAGATTGTATCAGGACTAGGGTTATGCCAGGCAGGTTCAACAAAAGAGGAATTAGGAAGCTAAATTATATTCTGATAGCCAGATCCTCACAAATAAGGAACATTTCATTTGAATATTTTTAAATAACTGGACTTAAACAGTCAATAACAGTAAATCATAATAAAGGATCAACATATATAACAGTTTTACATAATTCTGGCAGTATTTTTAAATTTTTAGTGTTGACATGTAATTTTAAAGCACCTAATTAAAAGCAAAAATATGGCTTGAAATATGGTTAATTATTTCACTTAGTAAAGTAATTCTTCCAATTAGTAATAACAATCATTACCTGCTTCTTTCATGGAAATTTGGTCTATCATTCCTTTTAGTACATAAATATTGCCTGATAAAGTTCTAAGTTTGTTGTGCTTAATCCGTTCTATGATTATATTACTGTGCCAGTATATGTTGGTGATGTCTCTAGGAGGAAAAAAAAGCTTAGTTAAAGCCAAAATATTCACATTTTACCAAGAGTCGCAATATACACATATAAGCATATAAATTTGTAACAGGAATAAATTTGAACTCCAGCTACAATGCTATTAAATCTAATTACAGAACATTTGAGGGTCAAACACTGCAACAGAACTCAACCTCTTGGCTAATGTGAACCTGAGTACCAAGAAACTGTACTGTGGCCAAACCATGTGGCTAGTATAAAATGTATCATTAACAAGAAATCAAGGCATTCTCTAAATATCTTGTGGTAATAAAGCTCACAACTTCGTGTGATGCCAAACCGCCAAAGGATGATTTCCCTGTCACTCTCCTCAGGGCCTATGCTGGGTTAGTTTTCATGCAGTTATATTGTTTGAATTATTCTACTCTTGTGTTTTTTTTCCCCCCGACATATACCCAAATGTCTTAACCTTCTCTTTAGAAAGTACCAAAAGAGGTTCCAACTGTGGAAAAACAAACTGCAGCATCAAACTACTGATCCATAAATCTACTCTTTATATTTCTTTACATGAAGACAAGAATAAATATAGAGAAAACAAAATTTTTAAATATATTAGATAAATGAACATTCTGATTCATTAGATTAGTAATAAACATTCTAAATATAAACATAGTAAATAAGAAAGTTAAAGTCATTTAGTTTGGGCAAATGGAATTAAATTCATATGTTATACTTTAACACAATATTCTCATCCTCTGTTCTTTTTCAGGCTTCCCTTGTGGTTCAGCTAGTAAAGAATGCGCCTGCAATGCGGATACCTGGGTTCGATCCCTGGGTTGGGAAGATCCCCTGGAGAAGGGAAAGGCTACCCATACCAGTATTCTGGCCTAGAGAATTCCATGGACTCTATAGTCCATGGGGTCACAAAGAGTCGGACACGACTGAGTGACTCTTACTGTTTTATTTAACAAATATTTAAATAGTACTCAAGCACTGTTCTCAAAGTCTTATAAATAGTAACTCATTTAACCCTCAAAATAATTCAAAAAGTAGGTCATGCTATCATCATCATTACACAAATGAAGAAAATGAGACTGAAAGAGGGTAAGTAATTTGCCTATGTCATACAGACAGTAAGCAGTAGTAATGCTGCTGCTGCTGCTGCTAAGTCGCTCAGTCGTGTCCGACTCGGTGCAACCCCATAGACGGCAGCCCATCAGGCTCCCCCATCCCTGGGATTCTCCAGGCAGGAACACTGGAGTGGGTTGCCATTTCCTGCTCCAATGCATGAAAGTGAAAAGTGAAAGTGAAGTCACTCAGTCGCATCCAACTCTTAGCGACCCCATGGACTGCAGCCTACCAGGCTCCTCCGTCCATGGGATTTCCCAGGCAAGAGTACTGGAGTGGGCTGCCATTGCCTTCTCCAGCAGTAGTAATGGGATTCCAACAAAGGCAATCAGTGCTGCCTCTGGATATTAAGGAAATGAGTGGGTGCAAGGCAAGCAAGAAATAAGGTGAGCAAGACAGATTTTATATACTCATAAACTTTCAGGTAAGTATCTTTAACAGTGATACAGTGTACTGATTTATTATAACCTTTTATTACATTTTTTTTAACCACTAAGAAAATTGATTTTGAAGAATAGAAATGGAACCAGCAGAGTAGCAGAACCAAACCCCACTTACCAAAGGATGCTTTCATTTTAGGGAAAACCATAAAGTGCCAGTGATGACTTAACATGTAGCTGTGTGGCACAGTGTTAAATAATTTTGATTTCTTTTCTGGATCAGTAAATACATATCTGGTTTTGGTTTTCCCAATTTAGATGTGAGACTCTGGACTGAAATGCATGTAGTAAATGTTAACTACAAGCAATCATTATCATTAAGCATATAATCCCAGACCACTTAATAGAACCTCTGAAAAAAATAAAGCACTATTTATACAAATTTGAGCTGTCACTATTTTAAAAATAATGTGAGTTAACAAATTTCTTGGAAAAGCAAGAAAGCTAGTTACAATCAAAATGGCCATACTCATTTTACTTTTCTGCCATCAGTTTATAACCTCGTTAGAAAGTCTTCGTTTTACAGCAAGATGCGATTTGTCATGCATCTCCTTATAAGTTCTTACACACAAATATCTTATTATAAATTTTACTAAAAGAATATTGAAAAGTTATACTTACGTCAGTTTTCCTTCTACACATATAGCAGTGTTATTATTGATGACTTTAATCATCCATTCCTGTAGCTGGACTACCTGATAAAGCATAAAATGAAATATATATTACTTCTTATTTTACTTGTACCATATGCATTAAAAATCAGTTTACATTAAATTAAAAGAAAAAACTTATACAAGTAATCCAAATGAGTCCTTAGTGTTCATCTTCATTAAGAATCACATTCTATTTTATACAGCAATGAGGTAAAAACTTATGCATAATTAAACAAAAGATGGAGAGAGAAACTGAAGTTGTACTGCAGTTTGTTCTAATAATACAATCCAGAATCAATTATACTTTAAATATTCTTATGTCAAATATCTTAACCACTAAGGTAAAAAGCCACTTAAAATCTTGAGGTTTCCATTAAAATACCAAAGCCACAAAAGACACAATAACTTCGAGAAAACAAGTAGTATGCATTTCACCATCACTCTTCTCCCTATATAATTAGAGCATTTATTGTTTGAAAAGTTGATTTGGAGTTGCATTCAACTTCCTATAAACTATAAAGGTGATTGCTAGTAATCTATATTTAGTATTCTATTCCAAAGCAAACATCTGAACAGTTCCTCTATCCATGGGATTCTCCAGGCAAGAATACTGCAGTGGGTTGCCATTTCCTACTCCAGTGTTACAACAGTAAAACTTCTCAAATCTTTAGATGCTATAATTTCTTTCTCTTTTAATTGCTCTGTTAATAGAACACCAAGAATCAGGAAAAAAAAAATTTAAGAACAAGAATACCTCAGTATTCATTCCCAAAGGGAGTTGAAGACTATGCAACTAGTGATAGAGCAAAATAAGACTTCATGCCTGGGTCTTCTTACTTTTAATCCACTGCTCATTTCACTAGGCCACACTGCCTCTATACTAAATATTACCAAAACCCAAAATGAACCTGTTAATGAGAGAGCAAAAGAGCTTATGCATTTAAAGAATGGGGGTGAAAACAAGTATTTATCTGCCTTAAAAGTTTTCCTACCTTAATTTTAACTCCATTTGTAATAGTTTGGCTTATACTTGGAGAAAGGTTCCAGGCATTTGTTTTTGATCTGCGGGGGTATTGTTATATGAAATTGTGGAGTTGCAAGCACAATTTTACAAGTATCACTTGTGGAACCTGGAAAATCAGTCTCTCTGTGCATTGTTTTCTCATTTCCTTCCTTAATTTCCTGTTTTGAAGTGCCTTCTGTTGTAATTTTACTATCACCAGAAACCAGTAATTGACCACCATTCTCAACATCAGGACCACAAAGAGTCTTAACAGTGGTATTTGGGGACTTTTCACAGGTAGAATCAATGTCTTCTAAAACAAATGTGTCCTTTTTGTATTTATTGGTTGCAACTATGTTCTCCTTTGAGTGAAGAATCTGTCTAGCCACCTGAGCTCTAGTTAGTGCCCTGTCTGCAGCTGCAACATTTTTATGTTCTTGGTTCAGAATTGGAAGCTCTGCAAAAAATACAAAACCAAACAAAATTTATAGATGGATAATATGAAAAGAGAACAACAGAAAAATTTAAAACTTTTAATTGCCTACACAGGGAAAATAATTATCTAGAACATTTAACCATATATTCAGATAACAAACTAAAAAAAAAACCAAAAAGCACTTTACCATAAGTTAAATTGTGCAGAGGCACCTTCTTTTCCTGCTGATATTCAATCTTTTGCTTGACCGGCACAAAATTATTATTGGATGATTCCAGAGGAACTTCTTGGACTGAGGTTGAGTTTTCTTTTTTTAAAGAAAGAAGTTGTATTAGTCAATAAGAGAAAAAAATGCCTTTAAAAATCTTGGAATAAAGACTTAAATTCAGTAATGATCAGACCAACAGAGAAATTTAATATATGACAGTTACATTAAGTTTTTGCCCTTTATTATTATCTCATATCTTCAATGCATTCTCTATACCTGTATTATGCTGAGAAAGAATTTTTTAAAAAAGTTCTCCACATTTCCTGCCAGCTTTAGATACAAGTATACTACTGGACTTAGAAGCCTAGAGATATGGAATAAAATTCTGGTGCTGCCACAAATCAGATATGTGTATGTCAAGGTCATATATCAAGTGCCATCCTGTCTTAAAAATTCTGATTTTGCTTCTGGTTGCTTGAAATTTCTAAAATGTGGACGAACAGTTGTAACAGATTTAAAAATCAAAATGTTGAAATTCAGTAGCAGACTAAGTCATAATTTATACTTCTTTGGCATCCCTTTAGCAGGCCTTCAAAGACACAAATTTGGTAGGCTTAATTACTAGACAAACAGGAACTAACAGCATTGCTTATATTCTGCTTTACATCCTAAACGGTTAAAGTTTTGTATCTTGAATAGAGAAATGAGTTTCTTTCACATAAAAAGGGGAAGGTAATAGACTTAAAATTTGTACCAGAGAAGGAAAAACTGAATTATTTTATATGTTTAATTTATTACACCTAAATATTATACCTGAAAAAACTGGTAGTGATTATACTTTAATATGTATGTTGCTTTGGCCTTAGAAACCTCAATATAAAGATTTTATTATAATGATGTCATAAAAGATAGGTAAGTGTCTATGTCTTTAAATCATTCTACTAGAAATGACAGGGCAATGTAGTACAGCTGAGTCGATAATTCAATCATATACAACATGATACAGAACACAGGCCATTTATTTCAGCTCAGGGATCCATGCAGAGACTCTCCAAAAGATCTCTGAAATTATATACAAAATCTGTGTTTGTATATACGTGTATTTTCTAGGAAGTCAGCAGATTCTCAAAGCAGTCAGTTATTTCTTCCTCTCTCTAATCCCAGTTTACATATAAAACATGCTAAAATGTACATTATCTCTTGCTTCTCCCTTTTCTCTTAGACTGTATGAGATTATTTGTATATTCACCTACCTCCATCCTAAACTCCCTTAGAAAACTGCTTTTGTGTCAAAATACATCACTGTCTTTGAAATGCAACAATATACCCACAATCTATTATGCAGCAGTTAAGAGCATGAGCTTTCTAATAGATATCTGTATTTAATTCTCAGCTTATCACTTAGTTACTACTTGTGAGACACATAGCAGACGTTATTTAAAAGCTCCATTTCCTAGACTATTAAATGAGCATAAATCCAGTGTTTGCTGAAAGGAGCAAATGAGATAATGCATGTAAAGTATCTTTATCAATTACTGGCTTCTGAAGTAACCATTCTGTTTTTTCTTCCTCATCTTCTCAGTGGCTTTCACTACTTTCTGCTCTTTATTCTAACTTCTAAATTTCAGGGTGCCCCACAACCTATCCTTAAATGTTTTCTCTGAAAACATTTCAACATACACAGTTTTTTCAAGTATAATATACTTACTCCTTGATGATCCCATCTAATCTCATAGCTTTAAATACCATTTAGGTACTAACAACTCCAAATGTATTTCTCAGGTAGGCCATTTCCCTAAATTACAACTAAATTTTTTCAACAGCCTAATTCACATCTACACTTCAATTTTTAACAGACATATCATAACTGACATGACAAGAAACATAATTACTGAGTCCTCAAAACTATTCCACCTCTGTCTGCCCCACCTCAGTTAAACTGCTCCATCGTTCCAGTTGCTTGAGAAAAAAAAAAAAAAAACCCAAACCAAACAAATCACCCAGGTTATCCTTTATCCCTCTCTTATATTCCACACTCCCATCTCTCAACATATATCTGGAGGGACTTCCTTGGTGGTCCAGTGGCTAAGATTCCACACACTCCCAACACAGGGGGCCTGGGTTTGATCCCTGCTCAAGGAACTAGATCCCACATGCCACAACTAGAAGATTGCATGTGCCACAATTAAGACCCTGTGCAGCCAAATAAATAAATAAAATATTAAAACAAATTACACCCCCCCCCCCCTACCCCCACCAAAACCAAAATCTGGAATTCAGCAACTCCTTATTATCTCCACTGCTACCACCTGACGAAGCCAATGCCATCTCTCACCTGGAATACTAAAATAACTATTTCAAATTAACAGCTAGAGTGATACTTTTAAAATATAATTCAGACTGTGACATTCCTCTGCTCAAAACACTCTAGTGGCTCCTTAATTTGCTCACAATAAAAACCCAAACCCTTATATTTACCTATAAGGCCCTTATAGGACCCTCCTAAAAGACACATTATCTGACCCTCTCCTTATTTATCACCTCCTCCCCAGCTGCCCACTCACTCCTTGGTAATCTCCTAGCTAGTCTGCATGCTTCTATTTCAGGGCACTTGTACCAGTCGCAAGATATCTATCTGTATCTATCGCTTCCTTCAGTTTTGTTGGCTCAAATACACCTTCTCATTGAAACACTGACCACCCCATGAAAAATTAAAACCTGCCCCAACTCTCCCCATCATGCTTACTCTGCTTTCTCTTTCCAGATCATTTCTATTATATTGTAAAAAAAATCCTTATTTAATGATCTGTCTGCCACCACCTGAATATAAGCTAGCTTCATCAGGGCAGAGATTTTTGTTCCTTTTGCTCACTGCTGTTCCCTGAGTACCTAAAAGTGTCAGACACAATAAACACTAAACACGTTATAGCTTTTTAACCAACACATAATAAAACTAACCTCTTAGTGAACTGTTTTCTGGCTGGAATGATTTGTTGTTTTCCTTTTCTTCACAGAGGTAGGTATGCTGTAATATTCTTTCCTCAGCTCCATTAGGAGTGAAACTTTCATTTTGTGTTGGTTCCAAAAAACTGTTTCTTGATGCTTGTTCTTGCTTGTTGCGTAGTACTTTTTCTTTCATTCTTTGAAATATTTTTCCTGGTGATTCATAGCTTGCTTTATTTTTAAATTCATCCTTGTTGGGCTTTATAGCACTGATATCAAGAGAACTGTTAGAGGTGGTAGCCTCCACTAGCATGGTAGACTGAAATACATTTTTATTATTAAAAACTGCCATTTCTACAAACTGACTCTTTTTATGATTATTCGGTTTTAAAGAGGATTTCTGATATTTCACCAAATCTTTTACAGGAGTAAGTGTGCCTGAAGGAATGCTGTCAAAAAAAATCGCATGCATGGGCATATTTCTCCTTTGAGAAGATGTCTCTGAAGACAGGTGAATTCCTGGATGTTTCAAAGGTGTTGCAATCATCTTGATAAACAGAAGCAACAAATTCCCTCCAACAGAAAATTTACTTAAACACAATTTTCAGGATAGACCTTCAGCAGGGGGCCAGAGGAACCTGCAGTTCAATGTGAAATCAACTTTTATCATGCTTCTGTGCAGAAAAAGTTAAGTTTATTTGCTTTCCATAACAACATTATGGAATAATGTTATTATTATTATATTGTTATTATTATTTCCATAATAACATTACTTTTACACAGTAAAAGTTTTAATTGGTTTATTATAACACTGAATAATCTATACCTCACAAAGCAGACTAAGATTTTATATTTTTGTTAAAGTTTCATTTATTATTTTTCAGTGCTAAACAGTCTGGTTTTTACATTTATTCTCTGCAAAAAAGCAGCTTCCACCAAGTCTTCTACTTCATCACTCTAAGAGCAGAATTTTGAATATTTGTTTTTGAAATTTACTTGAACCTCAAGTCCTGGAGGTTTCCCTGATCTATATTTGCAGCAAAAAACATTAAATGACAGCTGCATGTGGCAATAAATTAAGTTATGAAAAGATCAAGTTTCACAAATATGGTTTTTCCTTTTAGGAACTTAAATTTTAAGGCAGCAGCTACATGACATATACTAATGAAGGTTAAAAATCCATTCAGTTTTTAAGTTAATAGTCTCCAATCCTGATTTCTGTTATGCTGCAGAACTTTTTAATGGGAGATTTTAGTTTAAAAAAAAATGACCTCAAATCAAAAGTAAATTATATTCATTATAATTTTCTAAACATTTACTACTGCTTAGAATTTTTAGAGGAAATCATGTACTTGGGCATACATGGTCTTTGACTTGTTTTAGCTTGTTTCTTACATATAAATTTTATTTCCCACACCTAGAAATTTCTAGGTGATGAACCATACAGTTGCAGTCTGCTATACTTGGTAAATTAATACAATAATTTTTAAACCTAAAGGAGCCTAGAACTTATAAGTCTAGATTTACAGCATCTCTTATCACTGAATTTATAACTATTCCAATCAGTCTTTGATCATATAAACATAAGAAATGTATTTCAGAAAATATAAATTGATTCAGACCAGACATTAAGTATCTTCATCTACAGTAACTTCTGTAAGAAATAAATATGCAAGTTAAAAATTCATATACAGGCAGTTGTAAAATAACTTAATGTAGTTTTTTACAACTGTGTATTCTATAGTACTTTTTCATTTGGTGAAATTTTAACTGTTAATGTTTTTGGCATTGTGCTTTGTACCATTCATTAAGTAAAAATAAAAAAATAAAAATTCATATACAAACTACCATTTTATTTTATATTTTTATAAGAGAAGAAAAGAAGGAAATATTCCTCAATAACAAGAGCTGACAAAGATACCCAGTATCTTAGGAATGACACAAAACCCACTGAATTCAGCAAATATGTATTAGAGCATATACTCATGCATTTGGCAGGATATTAGTGACAGGAATTCTGTGCTTGGAGTTATAATACTCACTGGCCATTCAGTTTAAGTTCTCAAAAACAAAAATGAATAAACTGGGATAACTGCATGGAAAGATGGCAAAATATGTGCAGGTTTACACAATTTCATTTCTTCAGAACCTAATGAAATGCTCAACAATAAGTATAAACTGCTAATAAGTTAACAGAAATAAGAACAGACCAATCTGTAGTACAATAGTTTCTCCCCACCCCCCACCTTCTCCCAGCGGGACACATTCCAAGACCACCAGTCAATGCCTGAAATTATGGATAGTGCCAGAGCCTATATAAAATATGTTTTTCCTTTTACATACATACCTATGGTAAAGTTTTATTTGTAAATCAGGCACAGTTAAGGAATTAACAGAAGTAAAACAATTATGACAATATACTGTAATAAAAGTTATGTGAATGTCACCTCACTCAAAACACAAATTGAATGCCTTTTCCACTTCACTAAGCATTTTATCGGGGCTTCCCTGGTGGCTCAGAGGTTAAAGCGTCTGCCTCCAATGCGGGAGACCCGGGTTCGTTCCCTGGGTCGGGAAGATCCCCTGGAGAAGGAAACAGTAACCCACTCCAGTATTCTTGCCTGGAGAATCCCATGGACGGAGAAGCCTGGTAGGCTACAGTCCACGGGGTCGCAAAGAGTCGGACACGACTGAGCGACGGAACGGAACGGAACGGAAGCATTTTATCATGCACTGTGGCTATAACTTTTGCAGTTTTGGGGGTCAACCAGCAAAACCTTCATGCATTTCTTTTTCCTTCTTCACAAATAGGAGATTCATTTTTATCCAGACCTTAGCAATCTCAGCATACAATTTTTTTCCTCATTAAGTTAAAGGGTTTACCTTTTCACTTAAAAGGAAGCACTTTACAAATTTTCTTTGGCATACCCAAATTGCCAGCAGCACTACTCCTGTGATTTGAGACAATTATTAAGTAAAATTAGGGTTACCTGAACACAAGCACTATGATACTTCAACAGTCCATCTGATAACTGAGAGGACTGCTAAGTGACTAGTGCATGGGATATGCTGGACAAAGGGGTATTAACATCCCTAGAAGGACAGTGTGAGATTTCATCATGCTACTAAGAAAATCATGCAATTTATTTATTTTTAATTGTTTTTATTGGCGTATACTTGCCTTACAAAGTTGTATTAGTTTCTGCAAAGTGAATCAGTTATACGTATACATATATCCATTCTTTTTTAGATTTCCCTCCTATTTAGGTTCCTTCTAGGACTGGAGAAGACAAGGTGAATTCTAAAGTGGTATGTTTGTGCCTTCATTAAATGCTTAAAACTATTTGAAAAATCTTAAAATTTACTCTGAAAACTGACATGCTGATATACTAAGGGGAAAAAATGCTATTCATTCAAAATAAAGACTCAGGCATGGGAAAACTAGCTATGAGTATGAAAAAGTAGCTGTGAGTATCTAGAAAGCTAAACAACTGTTATCATGGATATAATACTGAATTTAACTTTTACTCTTCTTCCTAAGAAGACATAAAAAGTTCTAGGAATTTTCTGTTGTGGTAGTAATATTAATAATAATTATATTGGAATGGGTCAAAACTCCCAAGGCACACTAACCAAAACTGGGAGATAGAGTTGGGAAAAAATGAGAGGAATAGTAAGTTAACTGACAAATGATGTACTTGGAAAAAAGTGCAGCACACAATATATTGAGTTGGCCAAAGAATTTGTTTGGTTTTCCAGTAAGGTGGTTCTAGTAGAGCTTATTTGTCTTTAACTTCATTCAAAACAGTTCTGTCAGATTATATTGTGACAGCAGTCATTCACAATGCATTAAAAAAAAAAAAAAAGATTAGTGAACCTTTGTGTAGCCATTTTAATATTAAAAATGGAAGAAAAAGGTCACATTTTTGGCATATTATGTTTTATTATACAAGAAAGACAGAAAAACAACTGAAATGCAAAAAAAAAAAAAAAAGATCTGTGCAGTATATGGAGAAGCTACTGTGACTGATCAAACATCAACCCTGTCAAAAGTGGTTTGCAAAATTTTGCGCTGGAGATTTCTTGCTGGACAATTCCCCCTGGTGCAATAACCATTTGAAGTTGATAGCGATCAAATTGAGACATTAATTGAGAACAATCAACATTATGCCATGTGGGAGATAACCGACATACTTAAAATATCCAAATCAAGCACTGAAAATCTTTCGCACCAATTTGGTTATGTTAATCCCTTTGATATTTGGGTTCCACATAAGTTAAGCAAAAAAAAACACTTCTTGACTGTATTTCTGCATGTGATTCTCTGTTGAACTGTAAAACATTCCATTTTTAAAACAAATTGTGATGTGTGATGAAAAGTGAATACTGTACAACAATGTGGAATAGAAGAGATCTTGGGGCAAGTGAAATAAACTACCACCAACCATACCAAAGGCTAGTCTACGTCCAAAGGTGACGCGTCTGTGGTGGGATTGGAAAGGAGTGCCCTATTGTGAGCTCAAACAACTGCTCCCAGTTAGACCAACTGAAAGTAGCACTCAACAAAAAGCGTCAGGAATTAGTCAACAGAAAACACATCATCTTCCATCAGGGTAACACAAGCCTCCATGTTTCTTTGATGGCCAGGCAAAAACTGTTAACAGCTTCTCTGGGAAGTTCTGATTCATCTGCCATATTCACCAGACATTGCATCTTCAGATTCCTGTTTATTTCAGTCTTTACAAAATTCTCTTAATGAAAACAATTTC
This sequence comes from Moschus berezovskii, assembly GCF_049115385.1. Taxonomy (NCBI): domain Eukaryota; kingdom Metazoa; phylum Chordata; class Mammalia; order Artiodactyla; family Moschidae; genus Moschus; species Moschus berezovskii. Next base: position 15,093,744 of record NC_142480.1, on the reverse strand, counting down.
AGTCTCCTGGAGGACTATAAATGGTACGTGGAAGAGTTCTTTGCTCAAAAAGATAAAAAGTTTTGTGAAGATGGAATTATGAACTTGCCTGAAAAATGGCAGAAGGTAGTGGAATAAAATGGTGAATATGCTGTTCAATAAAATTCTTGGTGAAAATGAAAAAGGTCTTTCATTTATACTTGGAAACCAAAGGAACTTTTTGGCCAACCCAATAGATAACATTCAAAGAAATCAAATGAACCAATTTAAAGAAAGGATCAACATAAAAAATGGCCAAAGGACATGAAAGGCATTTAATAGAATACACATGGCCCATCAGTTCAGTTCAGTTCATTTCGCCTCAGTCGTGTCCGACTCTCCACAACCCCATGAATCACAGCACGCCAGGCCCCCCTGTCCATCACCAACTCCATAAATGAGTCAAAATGACACTCTTATTTTTCTAATAAATGAAGAGATGCAAATTAAAACTGAGACTTTTTTATCAGATTAGTAAAGGTTAATGTCAAAATATAGGTGTGCATGCCATTGATCAATAAATTACACTTAAAAGTTTGCTTACAGAAACATCTACGTAAGAATGCAAATATACATGTGGTAATAATATTCAACATCTATCGTATCTATGTCAGACACTACTTAATCTTACAGCAATTCATAAGAGTTAAGTACTGTTTTTATCCCCATTTTGAAGATGAGAAAACTAAGGCATAAAGTGGTTAAATAACCAGTCCAAGGTCCCACTGACAATTAAGAGCAGGACCCCAGTCTATTTGATTTCAAAGCCTAAGTTCTTAAACAGGCTGCTGTTCACTAAAGCACCGGAATAACTAGAAACAACATAGACGTCTATCAATATGGGACAAAATTCTGCTTTTGTCATCCATATAACGGAATTCTATGTATTCAATAAAAAGATATACATACAGACACACACATACACACTCTGACATAGAAAGTAGCTGGAATATACTAAATTTAAAAAGCAGCAGAACAGGACGTACAATTGAATTTCTGTTGGAAAAAAAAAAACACAGGAGTATATGCAAAGGGGAAAAAATCTGGAATTAAGATATTGTAAAAACTTTTACATAGCACTTATCTTTGTAGAGAGGGATGAAGGGGCCTCCCGTTTCCTAAATAATTTTATTTACATCTGAAAATGTTTGCAATATGTAATTTAATCAGAAAAAACACAAGCTAGATGGATAAATTGTGGATCCTGGGTTCCAAGGTGAAGAATCGGGTAGTGACGCACACAATACTCCTACTTGGTAATCTAATTTTTTTTTTTCTAGAAGTGACTTTTAGAACAAAAGCCTAGAGCGCTCACCACTGAAATCAGAGGAAAAGAGGTCTGCTCTCTTGATAAATACAGTAGACACGCAACAAATACACACCGAATGAACGAGTGGTCGTGATACCGCAGCCAAAGACAGAAACGTACAGAAGTCCGCAACAGCCCAGAAAGCCGAAGCGCTGGGACTGGCGGCGCCAGAGGGATCGGAGGCAGAAGCCAGGGCAGAGGGTCGGGGAGGCCGTACCTTGGGTGAAGAGCCTGGCTGGGCGAGACGGCAGCAGTCCGGGCTCGGCTTCGGGGCAGCGGGCGACCTGGGCGCCCTAAGATCGCGCCTCTGGCCCAAGTCGGCCCCACCCCTCAGCTCACCTTCCCCGTGAGGCTCCCTAACACGAGAACTATTAGGGAATTCAAATTTGAAGAGCCCGCCTTCCCAGCCGGCCCGGGATTGGCGCGCTCGGGAATTGCGTCACCGTGCGTCGCACTGGGACCCCGGAAGCCTGGGGGCGCTTCCCACTCCGCGTGGGCAATGCTGTCTCCACAAAAAGTGGGTAACCGCAAGCTGCGGCAGGTACTGGGCAGGCACCTCTAGTCGTCCTTGGACTTTGTTTCTTCTTCAGAGGAGCGCCAAGCTTCGCGTTTGGCGGCTCTTCCCGAAATGCCCTGCGGCAGGAAGGCCTACGTCAGACGCGCTGCTGCGCATCTTAAGTTTGGTCCTTCTCGGCTACCCTCTTGCCCTGTGTGAGAACGGTAATCGCTTTTGGTTGGTTGTTACTTCCAAGTGTGACGAATTAGCTTGCTGAATATGTTTAAGAGAGCTTTTAAGTTTTCTCTGGCCGTCAGGTATTTGAGGCCGAGAAGGAACGTTTTGTTCTTGAGGGGATAAGTGGACTAAATGCAAAGTTATATTTGCAATAGTTATACTTTTTAACCTAATCATCTCGAACCCTAAAAGCATTCATCTGACTGTTGAGTTGCGATGCAGTTTATTACAGTCGCGTTCAGACTTAGCCCTGCTTCCTTCGGCTCAGCGCCCCGGCACGACGCGTTGCGGGCTGGAAACTTGGTGTAGAATGCCTTGTTTCAGTCTTGGAGGAGGAGGAGCCAGAGGAGTAACTAGAGTTTTCAGCCTTAAATCCGTTCCACCTCCCGTCCTGCGTGTTCTCTTCATGGACTCCGCCCCCCTCCCCACCAAGTCGACATTTAGGACAGGAGAGTTTATTTTTTGCCTCATCCAAGAAAATTGTCAACATCCTAAGAATCATGTATCGCATTTGTCCATAAGACCGGACGGGAAAGTCACGTTTGAGTCCCTTCTCTAAATCATGTATCCATAAATCTTGTGCTCATCGAATACTCAGAATCTAAAATACACTTTTAAAACATCGAATGAGGGGCATGGCTGGGGCGCGCCTTCCAACTTTCCTCGCGTATCCCGGTTCTCACCCGCGTGGGCCTGAGGTCCAGGGCCCAAAGGAAAAAGAGGGCTATGTGCGAGTTTCTCCCTCAGCAAAACCCGACACCAGTGTTTTCCTTGGCCTTGCGGGGTTTGGCTTGAAAGGAGGCAATGCCCAAGATTCAGGCTCCAGGGGCAGGCCTGTAGGCACCAGAGCGGTGTTTAAAGAGGGGTGAATGTGGACCTAGATGGGCAAGCTCCTCCCACAGACTGACAGTACCCAAAGCCTAAAAGGCGAGACGCTATCAAGAATCCCGCCCCTGAGGCTAGCTTGCGCAAACGTAGAAGATCCACAAACAGCTCTAGAGCCTCAGGGGTGGAGCCGGAGGAGGACGCCAAGAATCGTTCTTTTTAAAAGCGCGCCCAATCACAAAGGACGTTCCGCCTGTTCCCCGCCTCCTAGGTGGGAGGACCCAATCAACGTCGAAAATGTAGGCCCGCCTATCTTGGTCCCTGCTGCGGCCGTAGGGCGTCTGGAGCTGCAGGTCCGCTCCGGTCTAGATGAGAGGGGATCGGCTGGGCCTGACGCCGAGTTCCACCCTGGCTTCCCGGGATGTCGGTGGCTTTCGTACCGGACTGGCTGAGAGGGAAGGCAGAAGTCAATCAGGAGACCATCCAGCGACTCCTGGAGGAGAATGACTAGCTGATCCGCTGTATCGTGGAATATCAGAACAAAGGCCGAGCGAATGAGTACCAGCATGTGTTACACAGAAATCTCTATTATTTGGCTACTATCGCAGATGCCAACCCAACCAGTGCTTCAAAAGCAATGGAATAGTCTTCCAGTTGGCTGTTGTGAGGAGTAATTGAATGTGATCTATTTCCTATGAAATGGACTTTTGCCAACTCAGCTGCTTAGAATGTGAATGGCACCTCTGTGGCTCTTTTAAAAATGTGAAGAAAGCTACTAACTTAACCATATTCTCTAAATATTTAATAATTAAGTGGATTCCCTCAATTAAGTTGACTCCAAGTGTCCTCCATCCTGAAATAAGTGTGTTTGGATAACAGAGATACAACGGGCATCTTCAAGTCAACCTTTTTAGTTTCAGCCTGAAGAGGAAAACTGAGCAAGTATTGGGCGATCAGCAGGAATTGAGATTTCCACTGAGACACAGCCAAATGGACATGTGACTGTTTCTCCCTCCTACCAGTTTGTGGTTGTGGACCTCTGACTACTCTTTTCATGTTGCTTTGAAATAAAGCTTGCCTTTCCACAGAAAAAAATAAAACATCGAATGAATGCAAGTAAGGAAAAGAAACCAGTTGAGGGTGGGAGGAGAGAAGCAGGTCTGCATAGAAATTTCTGACAGCAGCATAATGAGAAAATGGCTGGACATGGATTTGCACCAAATTTATGGGGAAAACCGGGTGGCGCTAGTGGTAAAGAACTCACCTGCCAATTCAGGAGATGTAAGAAACGTGGGTTCAATCTCTGGGTTGGGAAGATCCCTTGGAGGAGGGCATGGCAGTCCACTCCAGTATTCTTGGCTGGAAAATTGCAACAGAGGTGCTTCGTGGTATAGTCCATGAGGTCTCGAAGAGTTGGACACAACTGAAGGGATTTAGCAGACAAACCAAACTTGAAATATATGTTTAGTGAAATCTATGAAATACACTTTGTGGGATAGAGGGACTTTGAAAGACAGGCATTCATACTTAAAAACATCTGAAATAGAGGCATGAACGGTTTCTGTTCCTGATGAAAGTAACAACCATGGCTCACACTTTCAGCTAAAACAGGAACCTTTAACTATTAAGGGCAGACACTCAGAGTTACAGACTTTAATTTTTTAAATTAGCCACTTCTGTTTGAGAAGTAAGTAGGATCTAGCATGCTCCAGGGTGAACAGCAACAAGAATTTACATAAGAGTGACTGATAATTTTCCAAGAAAGCCTGAATAACACTTTGTGGATAAAAGTGCAGTGAGAAGATATATAGGCCGAGGGACAACCTTCATCTGTCCAATGGAGCATCAACATGCTGCCTTGGATGGATCCTCTTAAGTTTGTGTTTGCAAGGATAGGTGGGCTTTTTATGGTCAGAGCAAAACACCTGGAATAATCTCAATCTGTAACCCCTGGGAACAGGTACAGACCCACTTAGGGTGTAAAACAGACATAGTAAGAGAAGAGGGAATTCTTATGTTGTGTGGAAGTTGCAGTCAAGAGATCTGTCTCTGCTTAGCCTGGAAGAATATTCCCAGAACCATGGTAATATACTGTGGTCCAGTTGTATGCTAATTGACCAAATAGCATTTTGAGAATAATTAGAAAAAAGACGCTCTTTCATCAAGGCCAGGGATGATTTTACACTCCAGGGGACATTTGGCAGTGTCTGGAAATATAAATGTCATAACTTAGAAGGGTGCCACTGGCAGCTAGTCAGTAGAGGGCAGGAATGCTAGTAAACATCCTATAGTGCATAGGACAGCTCTTCCACTACAAAGAATTCTTAAATCTAAAATGTCAATAGTGCCAAAGTTGATAAATCCTGCATTTGGAAGATGTAGCCCTGAATTAGGATTTTAGTCTCCTCTCTCTCAACTATGTTCCCAGTGTAAGACACAACTATGCAACTACTGCTATCCTGTAGACTGAAAGGAGAGGTGAAGATTGAGTCAACAGGGAGGTTATCCAGGCTTCTTAGAGGAGGACCCTTCAGAAGAAAAGACTGCCAAGGAGATTGTTATGTGATAGAGACAACATACAAACACATAAACATACCATTACAAATTGTAATAAGTGTTATGACGATGTATCAGTTCAAGTCTTGCAGGAAGCCGACGGTAAGACGGAGTACAAGAGACTTTTTGGAAGATAAAGCCTGTGAAAGTTTAAAGAGGAGGAAAAAGAAATGGGCCTGGAAAATCGTCAGGCCTTGATACAGATCAGACATTAGTAAAAGAAAAAGGGAGAAGGAAGTAGAACTGGGCAAAGGGAGTTAAAGAGTGTAATACAGATTGACAAAGTGTTGGCTAACATAATCGGGAGTTTTGGGGTAACCTATCAGAGGAGGTCTCCAGTGGGCCAAAATGGGCAGGTCCTGAATTCCATTATGTTGGCCATGGGAAGAACACACTTTGGCTCAAAGGCTTTAATTTTTTTTTAAACTGAGATATAGTTAACATAATGTTATATTAGTATATAAAAGATTGAGGGCAGAAGAAGAGGGTGTCAGAGGATGAGATGGCTGGATGGCATTACCAATGCCATGGACATGAACTTGGGCAAACTTTGGGAGATGGTGAGGGACAGAGAGGCCTGGCATGCTGCAGTCCATGGGGTCGCAAAGAGTCTGATATGAATGGGCAACAGAACAACAACAAAACTATATTAGTTTCAAGTATACAGCACAATGATTTGAATTTGTATGTATTGTGAAATGATCACCACACTATGTCTAGTTAACATACATTAAGACAGATGGAAACAATTTTGTTTTTCTTGCGATGAGAACTTGTAAGATCTACCTTCTTAACAACTTTTAAATATACAATTCAATATTTTTAACTGTAGTCATCATATTGTGCATCACACCCACAGGACGTCTTTATTTTATAACTGAAAGTTTATACCTTTTGACCACCTTCTTCCATTGGCCCAAACCTGACCCATACCTCTGGCAACCACCAACCTGTTCTGTATGTCTCTGAGTTTAAATTTTTAAAAATTCACTATTAATTGTGAGACTATGCAGTGTTTGTCTTTCTCTGTCTGACATTTCACTTAGCATAATACCCTCAGCTCCACCTATGTTCCAAATGGCAAGATAGCCTTCTCTTTCACAGCTGAATAATATTCCATTGAGTATCCTAGTTCTAATTTTAAATTTTTAATTAGAAATTTTAAATTTCTAATTTTAAATTTTTGAGAAAAACTCCATAGTTTTCTATAGTGGCTGTACCAATTTACATTCCCACCAAGAGTGCACAAGGGTTCTCCTTTCTCCACATCCTTGTTAACACTTGTTAGTATGTTGTGTTAGTCACTCAATCACATCCAACTCTTGCGACCCCATGGACAGTAACCCGCCAGGCTCCTTTGTTTATGGAATTCTCCAGGCAAGAACACTGGAGTGGGTTGCCATTTCCTTCTCCACGACACTTGTTATCTCTTATCTTTTTTATGACAATCATTCATTCTTTTCTTTTTTTGGCTGCACTATGCAGCTTGTGGGATCTTAATTCCCTAGCCAGGGATTGAACTTGTGCTTTCTGCAGTGGAAGTACACAGTCTTAACCACTGGACCACCAGGGAAGTCCCATGATAATGTTTCTAACATAAGTGGCGTGATAGCTCACTGTGGTCTAAATTTTCATTTCTCTAAGGATTAGTGATGGTGAGTACTTTTCCCTATATCTATCAGCCATTTCTATGTCTTCTTTAGAAAAATTCTATTCAGTTTTTCTGATGATTTAAAAATCATATTGTTTCACTATTGAACTGAGTTCTTCATATATTTTGGAAATTGACCCTTTATCAGGTATAAGATTTATAAGTATTTTCTCCCATTCTGTAGGTAGCTTTTTCATTTTCTTGATGGTTTTCTTTGCTGCGCAAAAGCTTTTTAGTTTGATATAGTCCCACTTGTTTATTTTTCCTTTTGTTGCCTTTTCTTTTGGTGTCAAATCCAAAAAAATCATTATCAAGACCAGTGCCAAGGAGCTTACTGCTTGTTTTCTTCTAGAAGTTATATGGTTTCAGGTCTAATGTTCAAGTCTTTAACCATTTGAGTTAATTTTTGTATTTAGTGTAAGATAGTGTGTAGGGAATATGCTATGCACAGGCCTGTACTATAATTAACAGGGCTTCTTTGAAAAATAAGAGTGACTTTCTCATCACCCCCAGGTGAAGGGCTGGGTGCAGTAAAAAGTACATCATGGAAAAACATCTTGAAAACAAGATGTTGAAGAACTGATGTGACTGATGGAAAACCATGAGTGACTGTTCCTGTAACCTAAGCCTTGAGGGAGTTGCTGAGAAAGGTCGTCACTAGCTAAAGGGCTAAACAGAGTCATGAAAGGCCTGACGGTTTGACATTGAGGACTGTGTGTTGTATATCTGTATCCCCGATCTGAGATTGTAAAAAATAGATATCTCTAGAGCACATACAAGAAAGTAGATGTTAGCAATAAAAAGCATACAAGGATTAGGATCTGGGTTTTTGCCTGCGAATGGCATCAGCCCCCAGATCCCCACCTTATTTCTGAGTCTTGTTTTTCTTTATTCTTCTGTGGCACTGCTCTGTCAGGTCAGTTTGTTGTTGGGCTGGTCCTGACAATAGTGGTCCAATTTCATTCTTGTGTGTGTGTGTGTGTATTCTTTAAATACATATTCTTTTCATATATATATTCAGATTCTATGCCCTTAAAGATTATTACAAAATATTGAGTATAGCTCTTTGTGCTCTATAGAAGGTCCTTGTTGATTATCTATTTTATACGTAGTTCAGTTCAGTCACTCAGTCGTGTCCAACTCTTTGCGACCCCATGAATCACAGCACACCAGGCCTCCCTGTCCATCACCAACTCCCAGAGTACACTCAAACTCAAGTCCATCGAGTCGGTGATGCCATCCAACCATCTCATTCTCTGTTGTCCCCTTCTCCTCCTGCCCCCAATCCCTCCCAGCATCAGAGTCTTTTCCAGTGAGTCAACTCTTCGCATGAGGTGGCCAATGTATTGGAGTTTCAGCTTTAGCATCAGTCCTTCCAATGAACACCCAGGATTGATCTTCTTTAGAATGGACTGGTTGGATCTCCTTGCAGTACAAGGGACTCTCAAGAGTCTTCTCCAACACCACAGTTCAAAAGCATCAATTCTTCGGCGATCAGCTTTCTTCACAGTCCAACTCTCAAATCCATATATGACCACGGGAAAAACCATAGCCTTGACTAGACGGACCTTGGTTGGCAAAGTAATGTCTCTGCTTTTTAATATGCTATCTAGGTTGGTCATAACTTTCCTTCCAAGGAGTAAGCGTCTGTGTATTTTTCATCTTAATTCCTAATTTATCCCTCCCCCACTTCCCCTTTTGTAACCATAAGTTTGTTTTCTATGTCTGTAAGTCTATTTCTATTTTGTATTTAAGTTCATTTCTTTTTTTTCTTTAAGATTCCACATATAAGCAATATCATGAAATTTTCTTTTTCTGTCTGACTTACTTCACTTAGTATGATAATCTCTAGGCCCATCCATATTTCTGCAGATGGCATTATTTCGTCATTTTTCATGGCCAAGTAAATATATACCACTGTTGCTTCCTGGCCTACATACAGATTTCTCAAGAGGCAGATCAGGTAGTCTGGTATTCCCATCCCTTTAAGAATTTTCCACAGTTTGTTGTGACCTACACAGTCAAAGGCTTTGGTGTAGTCAATAAAGCATAAATAGATGTTTTTCTAGAACTCTCTTGCTTTTTCGGTGATCCAGTGGATGTTGGCAATTTGATCTCTGGTTCCTCTGCCTTTTCTAAATCCAGCTTGAACATCTGGAAGTTCTCGGTTCATGTACTATTGAAACCTGGTTTGGAGAATTTTGAGCATTATTTTGCTAGCACGTGAGATGAGTACAATTTGTGGTAGTTTGAACATTCTTTGGCATTGCCTTTCTTTGGGATAGGAATGAAAACTTAATAGGAGTTAAGCAAATAAAACTGGAAGGCTGAATGGTAAGCATGTGGGATATTGGAGTATCAGAGATAGGGGCATTCCTAGGTGTCTCTAAAGTTTAGGAAATAGTTATTGATATGGATAGCTCAGCCGGTTTAAGGCTGAGGTTAGGGTAACATGAGAGGCCTGATGGTACTAACTATGTCTGTAATGCTTACTGTAACCAGTATTTTAGTTATAGATAAATGTGAAGTGGGGTGTCTATGATTTAATATGATGGCTTCCCTGGTAGATCAGCTGGTAAAGAATCTGCCTGCAATTCAGGAGACCCCAGTTCAATTCCTGGGTTGGGAAGATCCCCTGGAGAACGGATAGGCTACCCACTCCAGTATTTTTGGGCTTCCCTGGTGGCTCAAATTGTAAAGAATCCACCTGCAATGTGGGAGGCCTGGGTTTGATCCCTGGGTTGGGAAGATCCCCTGGAGAAGGAAATGGCAACCCACTCCAGTAGTTTTGCCTGAAAAATTCCATGGTCGGAGGAACCTGTTAGGTTACAGTCCATGGGGTCACAAAGAGTCTGACACGACTAAGTGACTTCAGTTTCACTTTTGCCCAGTGAAGGAGGGTCTAACTAGGGCTCTTCTTAGCTCTTACACCATCATGTGGTTAAATAGGTGGTTGCACTGGGAGCCTTTTATTCTGGTCTCGCCTACTTCTTTAAGTTTAATTTTATCTGCCTTTTTTTCTGTGGTTTGGCATCTGGCTTCCCAGGTTAAGGAGAGAGGCAAACCCAAGAGTCCAGGGTCTTCCACAGTGACCAGGTTGAGTCGGTTGAAGGGAAGCTCTTTTCTTGTGGTTAGATTTTCCACAGGTATTTAAGTTCAACATACTCATAATATGACTACATCAATCTTCTTCCCTTCAGTCTTCTGCATCCCCTTCCTTTCCTCCACCCCAGGCTTCCCCTCAGTAAATCCAAATCTTAAACTCTCTTCTCCTCTGCTGTTTATTTCACTGAAAGAGTGTTTATCCACTGCAGTGACACCCATGTTTCTTATGTCTTCTGCATTTGTAGGCGGGTTCTTTACCAACTGCGCCACCCGAGAAGCCCCTGCAGTGACACATTGGGCTCCAAAATCACTGTGGACAGTGACTGAAACAATGAAAGTAAAAGTCACTTGTTCCTTGGAAGGAAAGCTATGACAACTTAGATAGCATATTAAAAAACAGAAACATCACTTTGCTGACAAAGGTGAGTATAGTCAAAGCTATGGTTTTTCCAGTAGTCATGTACGGATGTGAGGGGTGGACCTTAAAGAAGGCTGAGCGCCAAGGAATTGATGCTTTTGAGCTGTGGTGCTGGAGAAGACTCTTGAGAGTCTCCTGGACTGCAAGGATATCAAACCTGTCAATCCTAAAAGATATCAACAACCCTAAATATCCAATGGAAGAACTGATGCTGAAGCTGAAGCTCCAATACTTTGACCATGTCAGTTTAAAAACAGTCACAACCTAAAAGTTGAGAATTATGTTTTATTCAGTGGGAATTTTTAGGACTTCAAGTGTGGGAGACTGCATCTCAAGTAATCCTGAGAGAACTACTCTAAGAAGGCAGGTAGTGGGGAGGAGTCAGATTATATAGAAGTTTGCAACAAAGGGTAGGTAGTCTGACCATCAAAAGTATTTTTGTGAATTAAAGAAAACCAGATACTTCAAGTTAAGGAATTTAGCACTTTTCTGTACATAAGAAGATACAAGAGTCTGGGCTCACTGAAAACATTCCTTTCATATGCATCTCAGCTATCTGAGGTGCTATCTTGTGTTTTTCCTCAGTGCTCACTGTAAGGAGTGGCTGTGTTGCAGGAAGGAAGCCAATTCCTACAAAGGCATCTGCGTACTTGCTGGGGGCTTGGATCACTGAAGAGATTTAATCTGGGAAATAATTTTTTATGCCTTAAAAAATCACTCTGACAATAGTATAGAGAGGAATTAAAGACATTTGTGGAAAATCCTGGAAGTCAATTGCTTGAGCACGTTGTTGTTTAGCAGCAGCTTTGCCCAGAGATAGGACAAGGGTTTCTCCCTACAACCTACAGGAAGGGTGAGGCAGAATGACAAAAGGGAGGGATGTTTGTAAGACCTACCTCATAACTTTCTATCCAGTTGTCATTTCCACAAAAATCTGCACAAAATTCTATTTCTTATTCCAAATGAAGCTTTACATTTGACATTATGATTTTCTTCTTGCCTTTGTCCTTGATATGCTTCTTTGATTTCAGTATAGCTGCTTCGTTTGATCTTGTTTAGTAACTTCCTTTTGCAACTTCACAAATAGCACACTGAAAGAATACCATATTTATCAGGTTTGTTTTCCCTGATCAACTACAGTTTTCATGTGTCACTTCAATCAGTTTTTCATTATTTGACAACTTCATAAAAATTTTTATTCCAGTTGATTTAAAAAGAATGCAGAACTTAATACATTCATTATTAATGTATTCTGGTTCTTTAAATGGGAGTATAGGGTTCTGGTTGTGGAAGATCAGAGCTAGAAGAGACTTTTAAAGTCTACTGTGACAGTGTTTCTAAACCCTTAATGTACATAGTAATCACCTGGGCATCTGTTTAAAATACAAACTCTGACTCAGGTCTTAGGGGTGGGGTCTAAGATTTTACATTTTTAACAAGCTTCTATTAAGAGCTAAAGTCAAAGGTACTGGTCTACAAATCACACTTTGAGTAGCAAGGTACTATGATACAGGTAAAAATATGAAAATATCTTATTTCTGATATATAATAAATATTTACAGCTTAAAATTTTTCTGTTTGATCGAATCTTGCAGATGAGCCTTGAATCCAACTGATAACTTGAGAAAGGCTACTGGCATAGTATGCCCCTAAATTAAAAATGGACCATTTCCTTCTGAGTATTTGTTTGTTTAATGAGTTACACTAAAGGTAATTTTATTGAGTCATGTTTCTTTTTTTTTTTTCATCCCACAGTACCATGAGGTGATGTCACTCTCTGGCAGCCAAGGCTGTCCTTTTTTAAGTCAGTCCCCATCACTAATTAGGCCCACTAGTTAGGAAAGTTACATACTTTTGCAAGGTAAAGAAAAACATTTTACTGAGCTCCAGTTGTCTCAGGGTACCTATAGGTAAACATTCACTGTGATGTAAAACTAAAGCCTGACATTATGTTATTTCATCAATATGAAATTCATTTGGAAGGAAAGAAAACACTTGAATTGTGCAGTAATATTTTAAGTTCAGCTTTAATTCATAATTCACTTCTTACTACAGTCTAGATTAAATACAAAGTTTTCTAAAGCAAATAGAAAAAGCTAAAGTAGAATTAATTACTGGCAAACATTCTACCCGAGTAAGTAGCTGGTGTACGGTTGAAACGGCCCAATGCTGTTAAATAAAGGAACCCAGACACCAAATAGATAATGTAGCAGGCTTTAATAGCAGGCGCCCCCGGGCAGAACCCCAAGACCTAACAGAGTGAGGTTGAGAAGTCCACGCCGAACAAAGGCAGAGAGCGACTTATATAGCCTCTCAGTAAGGAGCCGTGAAACTCTTTCCAAAAAAGGCGAGGTCTGGAGTGGCAGTTTCTCATAGGTTGGCTAGTCGAGGTGGCGAAACCGGGTTGGTCGCTCTAAAGGTCAGGAGGGAGGGTTGATTCCAGTGGAGAGCTTTTGCATCAGAGACTCTTCAGTGGTTTGGCGGGACTTTTTCCCACTGGTGGGAAATGAAGTGGAGAAGAAGAAGAAGCCAAGATGGCCGCCGGGGAGGGGAAGCCAAGATGGCCACCGAGGTCTGACCTTACGTTCCGACCCTTTTGATAGGATAGGGGGTGACGTTGTCATCTCTGGCTACTTTCTGCTGGAAAGGGGCGTCGTGAGGTTTTTGGGTCATGGCCAGACCCCGGTGTCCCTCGGGGGTTTTTGGGGTCGTGGGGGTTGGAAGTCTGGAATAGGCGGCCACCATCATCATCTGTCCAGTGGCGACCTGGATCATCTTCTGCAGCTGTTGAACAATGCATTGTAGGATACATGGGCCAAAGAGCAATATGAGTAAAATAACTACAAGAATGATCAAAACAGATTTCCACTAATCTCCTTTTATCCAAGACAGGACTGAAGTCCAAAAAGGAATATTTTTATCAGACATGTCCTTTATCTGAGTTTGCATATCTTCTAAGGCAGTCGATACGTTTCTAGACAGGTCAGGGATGTATACACAACTTTCAATTTTAATTATGGCGCACGTTCCCCCTTGAGCTGCTGTGAGTATGTCTAAGTTCAGTTCAGTTCAGTTCAGTTCAGTCGCTCAGTCGTGTCCGACTCTCCGCGACCCCATGAATCACAGCACGCCAGGCCTCCCTGTCCATCACCAACTCCCGGAGTTCACTCAAACTCATGTCCACAGAGTCGGTGATGCCATCCAGCCATCTCATTCTCCGTCGTCCCCTTCTCCTCCCGCCCCCAACCTTTCCCAGCATCAGAGTCTTTTCCAGTGAGTCAACTCGTCACAAGAGGTGGCCAAAGTATTGCAGTTTCAGCTTTAGCATCAGTCCCTCCAGTGAACATCCAGGATTGATCTCCTCTAGAATGGACTGGTTTGGAGAAGGAAATGGCAACCCACTCCAGTGTTCTTGCCTGGAGAATCCCAGGGACGGGGGAGCCTGGTGGGCTTCCGTCTATGGGGTCACACAGAGTCGGACACGACTGAAGTGACTTAGCAGCAGCAGAATGGACTGGTTGGATCTCCTTGCAGTATAAGGGACTCTCAAGAGTCTTCTCCAACACCACAGTTCAAAAGCATCGATTCTTCGGCGGTCAGCCTTCTTCACAGTCCAACTCTCACATCCATACATGACCACGGGAAAAACCATAGCCTTGACTAGACGGACCTTGGTTGGCAAAGTAATGTCTCTGCTTTTTAATATACTATCAAGGTTGGTCATAACTTTCCTTCCAAGGAGCAAGCGTCTTTTAATTTCATGGCTGCAATCAGCATCTGCAGTGATTTTGGAGCCCAAAAAAACAAAGTCTGACACTGTTTCCACTGTTTTTCCATCTATTTCCCATGAAGTGATGGGACCAGATGCCATGATCTTTGTTTTCTGAATGTTGAGCTTCATCCTAATTTGGATCACCGCCTTTCTCATCAGAATTTGTTCTTCGTTCAATGCCTGAATAGCTTTTGTACTGTCTAAGAGGGCCTGTTTAGTGAAATTAGTTAGGGCTTCCACTTTAATCATAGTATCTGTTGGCCCTATAGAGGGTACAAATAAGGCAGCGAGATAGTCATACCATTGGAATATGGACCACGTCCATCTTGCATGCAGATAGGACAGGTTCACTGGAGGATGGTGTAGGCTAGGTTTGATACTGCCATGGGCAAAAACAAATCCCAGGGTGCAATGCCCTACCCAGCCAACTGGTAACCATGGCCATAGGTTACACCCACAGAGCCACTGGGTCCCATTGGGGGCTACCCAACAGATTCCAGGGTTGTATCTCCAGTCAGAACCGGGCCACTGAGCAGACCGATTGGGATGGTAAGTTACGTCTAAGATTTGTTTACACTGTTCAGGGGACAAATAACCCATGTATTTTAGGTCTGTCGGGTCTAGGGGACAGTCTCCAAACCCAATCTTGTGCTCTTTCTGTTCCCAACATATAGTAGCGGGAGTGACTAGCTGTCCTTTCTCAGGAGTCATCCAGAAATATTCATCCTATACCTGATAGTATTGTTCAAGGTATCGGGAGGCTTGTCCCCCTTCTGTAAGTGTGCCCTTTTCCTTTTTGTTTTTCATGTATAAGGTATAAGCCCGTGTTACCTCTATAAGGCTGGTGTTTATGTTAAATATTGCCTTATGTCCTAGGTCCATTGGTGGCTGTTTTTTACACCAGGAGAGTAAAGAAGGGTTATGATTAGTAAGAGAAAGGAAAGTTCTCTTCTGTTGTTCCAGAAAGGAGCACAGTGGTATAAGGTCTCCATGACAAAGTGGCAACACCCACCAAGGGAGCCCATCCATCACTGACATGGGCATGGCCCCACATACCCAGCAACTGGAAGAGTTGTGGAAGTTTGCATAGGAATGTGCCCATGAGAGAAAGATGTTGTCTTGTGCGACAATGGTAGCTAGAGTTAGGCTAGTCAGAAAAAGCCGTAGAGTGAGCATGACTGACTAGGATATTAGGCAGAGAAGGACTAAGGTGTAGAAGTTGATTTGGTTGTCGGTATAACAGAGAAATCAGATTGATTATATTCTTTGCAACCAAAGATGGAGAAGCTGTATACAGTTAGCGAAAACAAGACCAGGAGCTGACTGTGGCTCAGATCATGAACTCCTTATTGCGAAATTCAGACTTAAATTGAAGAAAGTAGGAAAAACCACTAGACCATTCAGATATGACCTCAATCAAATCCCTTATGATTATACAGTGGAAGTGAGAAATAGATTTAAGGGACTAGATCTGATTGATAGAGTGCCTGATGAACTCTGGACGGAGGTTCGTGACATTGTACAGGAGACAGGGACCAAGACCATCCCCATGGAAAAGAAATGCAGAAGAGCGAAATGGCTGTCTGAGGAGGCCTTACAAATAGCTGGGAAAAGAAGAGAGGCGAAAAGCAAAGGAGAAAAGGAAAGATATAAGCATCTGAATGCAGAGTTCCAAAGAATAGCAAGGAGAGATAAGAAAGTCTTCCTCAGTGATCAATGCAAAGAAATAGAGGAAAACAACAGAATAGGAAAAACAAGAGACCTCTTCAAGAAAATTAGAGATTCCAAGGGAACATTTCATGCAAAGATGGGCTCGATAAAGGACAGAAATGGTATGGACCTAACAGAAGCAGAAGATATTAAGAAGAGGTGGCAGGAATACACAGAAGAACTGTACAAAAAAGATCTTCACGACCAAGATAGTCACGATAACGTGATCACTGACCTAGAGCCAGACATCTTGGAATGTGAAGTCAAGTGGGCCTTAGAAAGCATCACTACTAACAAAGCTAGTGGAGGTGATGGAATTCCAGTTGAGCTATTTCAAATCTTGAAAGATGATGCTGTGAAAGTGCTGCACTCTATATGCCAGCAGATTTGGAAAACTCAGCGCTGGCCACAGGACTGGAAGAGGTCAGTCTTCATTCCAATCCCAAAGAAAGGCAATGCCAAAGAATGCTCAAACTACCGCACAATTGCACTCATCCCACACGCTAGTAAAGTCATGCTCAAAATTCTCCAAGCCAGGCTTCAGCAGTATGTAAACCGTGAACTCCCAGATGTTCAAGCAGGTTTTAGAAAAGGCAGAGGCACCAGAGATCAAATTGCCAACATCCGCTGGATCATGGAGAAAGCAAGAGAGTTCCAGAAAAATATCTATTTCTGCTTCATTGACTATGCCAAAGCCTTTGACTGTGTCGATCACAATAAACTGTGGAACATTCTGAAAGAGATGGGAATCCCAGACCACCTGACCTGCCTCTTGAGAAACCTGTATGCAGGTCAGGAAGCAACAGTTAGAACTGGACATGGAACAACAGACTGGTTCCAAATAGAAAAAGGTGTACGTCAAGGTTGTATATTGTCACCTTGCTTATTTAACTTCTATGCAGAGTACATCATGAGGAACGCTGGGCTGGAAGAAGCACAAACTGGAATCAAGATTGCTGGGAGAAATATCAATAACCTCAGATATGCAGATGACACTACCCTTATGGCAGAAAGTGAAGAGGAACTCAAAAGCCTCTTGATGAAAGTGAAAGAGGAGAGTGAAAAGGTTGGCTTGAAGCTCAACATTCAGAAAACAAAGATCATGGCATCTGGTCCCATCACTTCATGGGAAATAGATGGAAAAACAGTGGAAACAGTGTCTGACTTTATTTTTGGGGGCTCCAAAATCACTGCAGATGCTGATTGCAGCCATGAAATTAAAAGACGCTTGCTCCTTGGAAGGAAAGTTATGACCAACCTTGATAGTATATTAAAAAGCAGAGACATTACTTTGCCAACCAAGGTCCGTCTAGTCAAGGCTATGGTTTTTCCCGTGGTCATGTATGGATGTGAGAGTTGGACTGTGAAGAAAGCTGATCGCCAAAGAACTGATGCTTTTGAACTGTGGTGTTGGAGAAGACTCTTGAGAGTCCCTTATACTGCAAGGAGATCCAACCAGTCCATTCTAAAGGAGATCAATCCTGGATGTTCACTGGAGGGACTGATGCTAAAGCTGAAACTGCAATACTTTGGCCACCTGATGCGACGAGTTGACTCACTGGAAAAGACTCTGATGCTGGGAAATGTTGGGGGCGGGAGGAGAAGGGGACGACGGAGAATGAGATGGCTGGATGGCATCACCGACTCTGTGGACATGAGTTTGAGTGTACTCCGGGAGTTGGTGATGGACAGGGAGGCCTGGCGTGCTGTGATTCATGGGGTCGCGGAGAGTCGGACACGACTGAGCGACTGAACTGAACTGAACTGAACTGAACTGATAAGAGAGAAAAGTTCCCTGTAGCCAGAGTTCAATGACAGCCTGGGTGAGGGAATCAAAGTCAGTCACAGGAGTGGCAAGCCAAAGGTCTTGCAGGAAATCAGACAGAAAGTTTTCAAGACTGGTTAATGTAAGAGACATGTAAAGAAAGGGAGGTCACTACAAAAAATAGTAACACCCCAGAAGTATAGTGCAACCTATGACGTAGGCGAGAGCCAGAACGAGATGAAAAGTAATGGACCACTCCGGTGGGGCGGCCGAAGTGAGGCCTATGGCAAAAAGTATGGCCAGGAGGTTGAATAGAAGCAAGTCCCACCAGTTGAGCCCAATAGTCATTACTCGCCTATGGGTGGAAGATGTACTTTGGTAATAGTGAGCCTGGTGGGCTCAGAAACTTTGGAAGCAAAGGTATAAGTATTTGCAGACGGCAGAGGAGGCAACCCTGTGTAAGGGGGCCCATTTGAGTCTAGTGATGTGGTACCAAGGCTCATGTCCCAAGAGTTTGGCCGCTGTGGGAGTGGGGAGAATCACCGTGAAAGGGCCAGTCCACCGCGGTTGGAGGGGGTTAGGTGTTAGCGTTTTTAATAGAACCTGGTCTCCCAGAGCCAAGGAGTTAATGGAGGCTCCTGATTTGTGTCGTTAGCAGGCTGGGGTAGGGTGTGGTCTGCGTGTTCCAGTAGAAGGAATCGGAGGAGTGTGAAATAGGGCAGATAGTTTCCAAGAGGTGGTAGTGGGGGGTCTGGGAGATTGGCAAGCAGGTACGGCCTACCGTACAGCAGCTCAAATGGCTTGAGGCCCGTCTTGGAGTCGGGGGTTGTTGGGATGCGTGTGAGTGCTGCCAGCAGAAGGTCAACCCACAAAGAGGTGTAATTCAGAGGACAATCTTGCCAGGTGGGCCTTGAGACGATAAGGGGTTTGGCGGAGGACTGCGACCCAGGGTGACCTGCGGGTTATCAAGGAATGTCAAGTGGAACTGTTGGAGCTGGGATTCGCTGAGATCTGATAAGAATCTAGAAGCCAAGAGATCAGTCAGGTGGTGTGGGGAGAAGATGGTCAAAGGCTGGTCCAGGGTGAGCTTCCTGGCGTCGGTATAAAGAGAAGCTGCCACAGCCAAGGCTCGCAGACAAGGAAACCATCCCCGGGCGGTGGGGTCAAGCTGCTTGGAAATGTATGCCACTGGAAGCGGCTGTGGACCCGCTGGCTGTACGAGGGCCCCAAATGCTATTCCCTTTTTTTAATCTGTATATAGGTGGTAAGGAAGGTTAGGGTTGGGCAGAAATAGGGGAGAGGAGGACAGTAGGGCCGAATGGAGGCTGTTAAAAGCTTTGCAGACGTCTGTCTCTGAGGCAAGTGGCCTTGTAGGAGTTTCTTTTGCAGCTAGGTAGAGGGGTCGGGCTAGAGTAGCATAGTTAAGCACCCAGTGGCGGAAGAATCCCGTGAATCCCAGAAAGGATAGTATCTGTTCCCCAATGGGTGGGGGAGAGAGTTCCTGAAGGAGGCTCAGCTGGTCGAGAGTGAGGGCCTTAGTGGTTGGGGTGATCTTTAGGCCTAGGTAGGTTACGGAGGGCTGTGTCAGTTGAGCTTTTTGTCTAGAAGCTTGGTATCCCCAAGAACTGAGAAAATTAAGAAGAACCATCGTATAAGTTTGAGAAAGGGCTTGTGAGGGGCTACAGAGGAGGAGGTCATCTACATATTGTAGGAGGACGCTGGGGGCCAGGGGGCAAGAGGCCAGATCCCAAGCTAGAGCCTGACCAGCAAAATGGGGACTATCTCTAAAGCCCTGTGGGAGTACAGTCCAAGTGAGCTGGGAGGACTGTCGAGTCTCAGGATCAGTCCCTGTGAAAGCAAAAAGGAATTGACAATCTGAGTGGAGAGGGATAGTGAAAAAGGCAATCTTTGAGGTCGATGACTGTAAAGTGGGTCTTATTAGGCGGGATGTTAGAGAGCAGGGTGTAAGGGTTAGGCACTACCGGATGGACAGGGATTACAGCCTCATTGATCAACCGGAGGTCTTGGACCAGGCGGTAACTGCCTGAGGCCTTACGTACCAGAAGGATTGGTGTGTTGCAGGGTGATGTTGTGGGACCAAAAAGCCCATGGCCCAAGAGGCGTTCTATGATGGGTTTGAGGCCACATAAGTGAACTCGAGAAATGGGGAACTGGGGCTGGTGTGGGTAATGTGAGGGATCTTTTAGCTTAATTATTATGGGGGTGTGGTGGTCAGCCACTGTGGGGACCTCGGTGTCCCATATTGTGAGGTCTATAGGAGGAGATTCAGGGGCACAGAGAAGAAGCAGAGGTAAAGTGGGAGAGTAGGAACCTGAGGAAGGCAGATGTATGGTGGCTTTGAGTTTGGCTAAAATATCTCGTCCCAATAGCAGGGTAGGGCATGAAGGAACTACCAGGAAGGAATGTGTGAACAGGTGCCCGTCAATCTGACAAGGCTGTGGTCCCGTTTGTAGAGGCTGTGAGGGCTTGCCATCTATACCCACCACCGAGATCTGGGAAGGAATTAGAGCGCCCCCGTAAGAGGGAAGAACAGAGTAAGTAGCCCCCATATCTATCAAGAAATTGATAGACTTACCCACCACTTGAAGCATCACCCTGGGCTCGGCTTGGGTTATGGGGGTCCCTGAGTCTGGGCGCCGTCAATCTTCATCAAGTGAGAGAAACTCCAAGGCGGGAGACGAGGGCGGGGCATCCTTCCGGGAACCCAAGCCCTGGCCCGATGGGGTCGAGACCTGAGCTGCCTGGGGACAGTCGCTCGCCCAATGTCCCTTTTGCTTACAGTGAGGACATGGCCTGGTTGGAAGCTTGGGATTTGGGCATTGATGGGCCCAATGACCCTCGTGGCCACATTTGAAGCAGACTCCCAGAGGTGGCTTCTGGGGACCCACCTTCTGTTCCGTGGCTGGCCGCAGGGCTGCTACCAGTGTCTGGGTGTGCCTCTCAAGGAGGTTGGCCTGCAGTTCGGCCTTTTGTTTAAGCCTTGCCTTGCGGCTGGCTTCAGCTACTTCTTCCCGGGCATTATATACTTTGAAGGCCATTTTTACCAGGTCTCGGAGGGGAGTTTGAGGCCCGTCCTCAGCTTTGGACAGCTTTTTTCCGATATCTGGAGCTGACTGAGATATAAAGCGATTAGCTAGAGTGGTGACCCCTGCTGGGGAGTCAGGGGCGATGCGGGTGTATAAGTGGTGAGGGCCTCGGCACTCTATGGACACCTCATCTTTGACAAAGGAGGCAAGACTATAAAATGGAGAAAAGACAGTCTCTTTAACAAGTGGTGCTGGGAAAACTGGTCAGCCACTTGTAAAAGAATGAAACTAGAACACTTCCTAACACCATACACCAAAATAAACTCAAAATGGATTAGAGAGCTAAATGTAAGACCAGAAACTATAAAACTCCTATAGGAGAACGTAGGCAAAACACTCTCCGACATAAATCACAGCAGGATCCTCCATGACCCACCTCCCAGAATATTGGAAATAAAAGCAAAAATAAACAAATGGGACCTAATTAAAATCAAAAGCTTCTGCACAGCAAAGGAAGCTATAAGTAAGGTGAAAAGACAGCCTTCAGAATGGGAGAAAATAATAGCAAATGAAGCAACTGATAAAGGATTAATCTCCAAATTATACAAGCAGCTCCTGCAGCTCAATTCCAGAAAAATAAATGACCCAATCAAAAAATGGGCCAAAGAACTAAACAGACATTTCTCCAAAGAAGACATAAAGATGGCTAACAAACACATGAAAAAATGCTCAACATCCCTCATAATCAGAGAGATGCAAATCAAAACCACAATGAGATACCATTTCACACCAGTCAGAATGGCTGCTATCCAAAAGTCTACATGCAATAAATGCTGGAGAGGATGTGGAGAGAAAGGAACCCTCTTACACTGTTGGTGGGAATGCAAACTAGTACAGCCACTATGGAGAACAGTGTGGAGATTCCTCAAAAAATTGGAAATAGAGCTGCCATATGATCCAGCAATCACACTCCTGGGCAAACACACCGAGGAAACCAGAATTGAAAGAGACACGTGTACTCCATTGTTCATTGCAGCACTGTTTATAATAGCCAGGACATGGAAGCAACCTAGATGTCCATCTGCAGACGAATGGATAAGAAAGCTGTGGTACATATACACAATGGAGTATTATTCAGCCATTAAAAAGAATACATTTGAATCAGTTCTAATGAGGTGGATGAAACTGGAGCCTATTATACAGAGTGAAGTAAGCCAGAAAGAAAAACACCAATACAGTATACTAACACATATATATGGAATTTAGAAAGATGCAAATGATAACCCTGTATACGAGACAGCAAAAGAGACACAGATGTATAGAACAGTCTTTGGGACTCTATGGGAGAGGGTGAGGGTGGGATGATTTGGGAGAATGGCATTGAAACACGTATGTTGTCATATGTGAAACGAATCACTAGTTCAGGGTCAATGCATGTTATAGGATGCTCGGGGCTGGCATGCGGGGATGACCCAGAGGGAGGATAAAGGGAGGAGGGAGGTGGGAGGGGGGTTCAGGAGCGGGAACTTATGTAAACCCGGGGCAAATTCATATCAATGTATGGCAAAACCAACCAATATAATATTGTAAAATTAAAAAAAAAAATCCAAAAAATAAATAAATAAATAAAAATAAAAACTGAAAAAAAAAAAAAGAAAGGCTGCCGGGTTTTCATCCGGGCCTTGGGTTACTTCATCTAGTTTTAACATATTAACAACCTTAAGAGAAGTGTTTTCCATTCCCTCTAGTAAACATTCTAACATGTATCGCATGCTTGCTTTTCCCCGTTGTCCTTCCTGGTAGTCCCAGTCTGGGTCGACATCTGGGATGGCAGCTGCCCCAAGGGGTCGGGCGGGATCTGCCGGGTTTGCCAGGTGGCACTGATCAGCTACC
The DNA here is from genome assembly GCF_049115385.1 of Moschus berezovskii. NCBI lineage: Eukaryota > Metazoa > Chordata > Mammalia > Artiodactyla > Moschidae > Moschus > Moschus berezovskii. Next base: position 15,070,942 of record NC_142480.1, on the reverse strand, counting down.
ATTCTGGCTCCTGTCCACGGTAGCCTGCCTTTCCTTGGGTGTTGTGGTGGACCCCAGGATCACATAGACGTCCTGCCAGGTAAGGGCGTAGGACCGGGACAGCTGGGTGAAATTTTTGATATAGTTGGAGGGATTGGCTGAATAAGAGCCCAGCTTTTGTTCGATGTGAGAAAGGTCCTGAAGGGAAAACGGTAATGCACATAGGCTAGACCGTCCGGGCCAGCCACTTGACGGAGAGGAAGTAGGGGGGCTGGCGACGTGTGGAGTGTAGGGTTGGGGCGGTTTGGGATCTAGTATGGGAGCTAACAGGCCAATCTGAAGGGGGAAGGAGTTTGTGCTGGAACAGAGGGAGTTCCCGAGGGTGTCTCCAGGGCAGTTTGCAACTTGGTGTGAGAACAGACAGGCGAGTCAGAAGGGGAAAGAGGTTCAGGGAGGCGGGGATAAAGCTACGGGGCTGAGGGAGTCTCCAGGCGAATTTCCGGGGATCTATCTCCGGAGGAAGATGGCTGTGGAGAAGGCATTGAAAGCGTTAATGACGGAGGGGTTGGGGACACCAGGGAAGAGGGGGTCGAGGGGATAACAGGAGTGGAGGTGTAGGGTGGGGGCGCCATCAGGTCTTCTGGAGGAATCATAAGAGCAGAGTTCTCCTCGGTCGGTTGTTGCTGCTGTGCCTGGCTGCGTGAGCTGAGGGCCTCTGCAGCTGCTTGCATGAAGCCAGGGGCAGAGTTCTTGTCGGCCTGTGCGGATGATATTTTGGATGGTGGTGAAGGGGCAGTGGGAGCCCTGGTTAAAAGGATTTGAGAGGGGGAACAATTAGTACAGATGGTGGGACGGGAACGCAGCAACCAAAAAGCCTGTACATAGGGCACCTCAGACCACTTTCCCGTCCTTCGACAGGAATTTTCTAAATCGTGGAGGATGTTAAAATCAAAAGTCCCCGTTGATGGCCATTGTGAGCCATTGTCGAGAGGATATTGAGGCCAAGCCTCAGAGCACTGAAAGGTCAACCGCTTGCGGCAGATGTCTTGAGAAAGGGGCAAGGTTTTTGAGATTAGCTCGGAGGCACTCTAAAGGGGTCGACCAGCCTTGGTCGGCTTTGGAAGCGGCAGTCCCCATGCCGAGCGGCAGAATTAGGCTTAGGGGTCGAGTCAGTCAGGCGTCCCCGAGTGATTCAACACCGTATCGAGGAGGGCTACTGCAGTCAAAAACAGACGTCTCCAAGATGGACTGGTGCTGAGGAACAGTAGGGCCACCGCAGCCAAGACGGACTTCTCTGAATCGACTGGCACCGAGGAGCAGGCCTGGCCTGTGGGAGGGAGCTGACGCAGCCGCGATTTCCTGGCCCACAAAAAATACCAGACTTCCTAGGATCACTCGCCAAAGGGAAAGCTCGCCCCAAAACCCAACTCGAGGGACTTACCCCGTATGCTGCCAGATGGTAGAGCAGTCTTATCGGGGCGATGAATCAGCCCGGGGCGTGGGTCGGACCCAAGGGAGCCACAGACCCCATGGCCGGTGAGGTGGGCTCTCACCTCGATCCCCATGTTGGGCACCAAATGTAAGGTTGAAACAGCCCAATGCTGTTAAATAAAGGAACCCAGAGGCCAAATAGATAATGTAGCAGGCTTTAATGGCAGGCGCCCCCAGGCAGAACCCCAAGACCTAACAGAGTGAGGTTGAGAAGTCCACGCTGAACAAAGGCAGAGAGCGACTTATATAGCCTCTCAGTAAGGAGCCGCGAAACTCCTTCCAAAAAAGGCGAGGTCTGGAGTGGCAGTTTCTCATAGGTTGGCTAGTCGAGGTGGCGAGACCGGGTTGGTCACTCTGGAGGTCAGGAGGGAGGGTTGATTTCGGTGGAGAGCTGTTGCGTCAGAGACTCTTCAGTGGCTTGGCAGGACTTTTTCCCGCTGGCGGGAAATGAAGTGGAGAAGAAGAAGAAGAAGCCAAGATGGTCGCCAGGGAGGGGAAGCCAAGATGGCCACTGAGGTCTGACCTTACAGTTGGCACTTTATTTAAAAATAGCTTTTGAGTCCTGTTTGGAACCTGTTTTCTGACATGCTTTAATTTAGCATAATTTTAGCACAGTTTTCTCATCTCTGATAAGAGAGTTTGTTTTGTCTGGAAAGGAGATACTCTGGTTGTCTTTTCTCCCATGCATCTCACAGACAGCCTGTAAGTAATAGAAATGAAGTTGTATGATAGACTCCTCACCTGGCTCATAAGTGTGGTATTCTTCTTTTGCCATTTGTGCTTTTTGTCACAGTGAAAAAGGCCTCAGAAAAGTGCAGAGGGCACAGTTTCTCCTGAAAGCATCATGCTGCTCCCTCTGTTGACATGTATTACAGTTCAGGCAATGGGAGACACTTCATGGTGTAAAGGAATATTATTTGGCCTCACAAGGTTTTTTGTTTTTTAGCATTTGCAACTCCCTCAGGATTATGCTTCGCACTAAAAATAGAACAAGTATAGCTTGTGATTCACCTGGTGTTCACTGAGTCAAGAGTTGTAGATTGTAGGGAAGATTCAGTTACATAAGAGGGTTGTAAAAATGGAAATAAAGTTGCTGAATCCAAAATAAACTTAGAAGATGATCATAGTAACCTAGGTATGCCAAAAAATAAGCCTAATGTCTGAAAGCTCTGACTTCTTCCAGATTTCACATAAGGAAATCATTTTAATGTTGTGTTGTTACAGCTGGCTTGATTACCTGGAACCCTTAGGGATTTTTTTATGTAGAGCTGCTCACCACAGATGTTAGCATGAGAAATAATGTGCATTAGAGTTTCTGTTTGAAAAAATCATTAGGTCGTATCTCCTCCAAATCAGTATCACTCAAGGCTATAATTTTTATAAATTCTCTGCACAGTTCAGCTACCATTGTGGAAAGAAGGATTAACAACCTAGACAAGGATGCTATTAGCTAAGTATAGGCTTGTGAATAGACAGACAACTAAAATAGAAGAACTCTCCTGGCAGAAAACTTTCTCCTACAACTCTATAATTTTGTCATTAGTAATTAATTTCTACAGTTCTTCTGAGTTTTTTTTAAGGTTTTACACTAAAATACCAACATGCTTTCAAGGCATTGTACATTAAAAACACAGGTGTTGGATTTGTAAGGTGTGTGGTGTGCTTGAAAGTGTGTGTATGTGCTCAGTCGTGTCCAACTCTTTGCGACCTCGTGGAGAGTAGCCTGCCTGGCTCCTCTGTCCGTGGAATTTTCCAGGCAAGAATATTGGAGCAGGTTGGCATTTCCTTCTCCAGGGGATCTTCCCAACCCAGGGATCAAACCAGCATCTCTTTTGTCTCCTGCATTGGCCAGCTAACATCCAGACATCTGAGTTGAATAAGTTCAGGACAGCCCAGGCAAGCCCAGACTAAATTGCTGTCCCAGTTGTTTATTATGAGCTAAATAAACACTTATAGTTTTGAGTCACCGTATTTTTAGGTGGTATTTTTTTTTTGCACTATTATCTTAGTAATGGATAGATAACACATTCTGTGTTGGTTGGTTATGTGCAAGAAGGGGATGGGTGGTTGTCTGTCAAGATTACTGTAGAAAAGGATACTTGGATTGACCTGAGACTAGTAAGTTCCAGAGATAGTTCCCTTCTCAAAGATTGTTGTTGTTGTTCAGGCACTAAGTCGTGTCTGACTCTTTGCAACCCCATGGACTATAGCACACCAGGCTCCTTTGTCTTCCTCTATTTCCCAGAGTTTGCTCAAATAAGTAGTATGAAATCATTGGTCCTGTCACAAGGAAATTATATCCTTTCCTCCTTGTAAACTTCTCACATCCAGTGGATTGCATTTAGTTCTAGATGTCACATTTTGAAAATGACTTTGACCAACAGGAGTATATCAAGAGCTAAAACTACATCATACAAGGTGTAGCTGAAGGGATGAAAAATGTACTCTATGGAGGAGAGAAACTTATGTGGACTTGATTCTGTCTTTAAATAGCTGAAAGATTGTCATGTAGAAGGAGTTTATTCTGGGAAGTTTATTTTTTATTTTTTTTGCACTTTCATTGTTTCTTTTATTGCAGGCATGAAGTGGGACTGATACTTTAGCAAGACATATCAGCCCAGCTCATCTTCAGTTCAGTTCAGTTCAGTTCAGTCGCTCAGTCATGTCCGACTCTCCGCGACCCCATGAATCACAGCACGCCAGGCCTCCCTGTCCATCACCAACTCCCGGAGTTCACTCAAACTCATGTCCACAGAGTCGGTGATGCCATCCAGCCATCTCATTCTCGGTCGTCCCCTTCTCCTCCTGCCCCCAACCCTTCCCAGCATCAGAGTCTTTTCCAGTGAGTCAACTCATCGCATGAGGTGGCCAAAGTATTGGAGTTTCAGCTTTAGCATCAGTCCTTCCAATGAACACCCAGGATCGATCTCCCTTAGATAGACTGGGAGAAAAACAGCTGTGGCACTGAGGCAAGGTCAGTCACAAGTCAGGGCCTGAGCTCCCCTTGCAGATGCAACTCTAGGTTGTTGCTTCATTGCTGACTCAGTGGGCTTTGCATGTGCCATGACCTTGAGAAGGGCTGAACGATTGGAGAGTATTCTGTTTTGTCATTACTGTCCCCCTTTTCTCTAGCACTAGCTTTCTTCTCTTTCTCATTTAAGATTACTTTGCATTCATCTGACCTTGAACAAGAGAGGTAGGAAACCTGAAGAATTCTGAACTTTTCCATCTTCTGATGAAATGCTTTCTTTAATTCTCATTCTCTTTCCTTTTCCCTTCAGCCCCTGGGAAAGCAGAATTTAAAGCATAAAAACAAGCCTCTCTGTAGACCACTGAGGATTTTCCTCAAGGGAGAGATTAACAGCCCATTCCTTTTCCCTTTTTATCTTCTCTCATTCCCTGTCTGGAAAGAAACAAGAAAGAAAACAAGTGACTGTTTGTTTGTTTAGCTTTTCAGTTAATAAGGTGTGGATGAGTTAGAATCTTACTTTACCTAAGCCTGATGAGAGTAACTGTCTTGAGTCTTTCTAAATCAGAGAAGTTTGCATGCACGTCATTATGGCATGTGCTGTTCCAGAAACTGCAGAAATGCTAAGCAATTTTCAATATGCATAAATCTCAGTCTTGGTTCACTTATAGTTCAGTTCAGTTCAGTTCAGTCGCTCAGTCGTGTCCGACTCTTTGTGACCCCATGAACTGCAGCATGCCAGGCCTCCCTGTCCATCACCAACTCCCGGAGTCCACCCAAACCCATATCCATCGAGTCGGTGATGCCATCCAGCCATCTCATCTTCTGTTGTCCCCTTCTCCTCCTGCCCTCAATCTTTCCCAGCATCAGGGTCTTTTCAAATGAGTCTGCTCTTCGCATCAGGTGGCCAAAGTATTGGAGTTTCAGCTTCAACATCAGTCCTTCCAGTGAACACCCAGGACTGATCTCCTTTAGGATGGACTGGTTGGATCTCCTTGCAGTCCACGGAACTCTCAAGAGTCTTCTCCAACACCACATAATTTATGGTAACATAATATATTTGGATGATAGATTGAGGTCAGAAAGAAAGAGCAATATCTCAGACCATTAGGTTGTACCTTTTCACACCAACTGAGGTTGTCATATGTATTCTTTTTCATAGTCCTTTCCATTATGGATTATTATAAACTATTGAATATAGTTCCCTGTGCTATACAATAGGACCTTGTTATCTGATTTACACATAGTAGTTTGTGTCTGTTAATTCCATGCTCCTAATTTATCTTTCCCCTCCTTCCCCCTTTGGCAACCATAGGTCTGTTATCTATGTCTGAGTCTGTTTCTGTTTCATAGATAGGTTCATTTGTGTCCTATTTGTGATATTATATGGTATTTATCTTTCTCTTTATGACTTTCTTCACTTAGTATGATAATCTCTAGGTCCATCCATATTGTCGCAAATAGCATTTTATTATTTTTCATGGCTGAGTAATATTCCATTTTGTATATATACTGCATCTTCTTTATCCATTCATCTATTAACAGACATTTATGTTTATCCTATATCTTGGTTATTGTAAATAGTTCTGCTGTGAACATTGGGGTACATGTATCTTCGAATTATGATTTTCTCCAAATATATACCCAGAAGTGGGATTGCTGGATCATATGGTAGCTCTATTTTTAATTTTTTAAGGCACATCCATACTCTTCTTCAAAGTGGCTACACCAATTTACATTCCCACAAACAGTGTAGAAGGGTTCCCTTTTCTGTATACCTTCTCTAGCATTTGTTATTTGTAGATTTTTTGATGATGGTCATTCTGACTGGTGTGAGGTGATACCTCATTGTAGTTTTGATTTGCATTTCTCTAATAACTAGTGATAATGAGCATCTTTTCACATGGCTTTTGGCCATCTGTATTTTTTCTTTGGAGAAATGTCTCTTTAGGTCTTTTACCTATTTTTCAATTGGGTTGTTTTTTTTGTTGTGTGAGCTATTTGTATATTGTGGAAATTAGGCCTTTGTTGGTCACATCATTTGCAAATATTTCTCTCAGTCTGTAGGTTATCTTTTCATTTTGTTTATGGCTTCCTTTGCTGTGCAAAACCTTGTGTTTGATTAGGTCCCATTTGTTTATTTTCATTTTTACATCTATTGCCTGGGAGACTGACCTATGAACATGCTGGTACAATTTATGTCAGAGAACATTTTGCCCATGTTCTCTGCTAGGAGTTTTATGGAGTCATGTCTTATGTTTCAGTCTTTAAGCCATTTTGAGTTTATTTTTGTATATGGTGTGAGGGAGTGTTCTAACTTCATTGATTTGCATGTGGCTGTTCAGTTTTCCCAATACCACTTCCTGAAAAGACTGTCTTTTCTCCATTGTATGTTCTTACCTCCCTTGTCAAAGATTAATTGACCATAGGTGTGTGGCTTTATTTTTGGGCTCTCTATTCAACACAGTTGGAATTTGAACCTACTCCCTCTAATTCTAAGGTCCATGCTATTATCACTAGGCTGTATTTTCTCTTTTTATTTGACTCAAATGAACTGCCAGATTAACTTTCCTAGTATATTGTATCATGTCACTTTTTCTAATCAACTACATCCAACAGTTCCCTACTATCAACAAATCCAAATCATTCTGCTTTTATATTCCTAATTACCTATTACAGTTCAGTACACAGTACAAGTTTAATATATAATCTCAACTAATTCAACTCACATTATTGAATGAATGAATAAATGGATTAGAAAACTTCTACTATATTGATAATCTGTTTTAGATGGTAGGGTCTTAAAACTTGCTTTAGCATTTTCCAGCTTATCAGTCTTAATCCACAGTATGCATTAAATTAAAAACCTTTAAAATCTATAATATACATAAGGCACTATCAGCTTTTAATCTCCGCACAGATAACATTATGCCTCCAAGTCAATGAAATACTGAAACTCAGCAACACCTTTGTGTGTGTATACATAGATAGGTGTATATATTTATGTGCCATGTATGTAAAATATTTTGTTTTAAAGATAAAAGTACTAAAATATCTTAAAGGTTACTCATATTATATGAGCCAGAAGTTTGTTTTTTGTATCTGTGAGTCCATTTCTGTTTTATAAATAAGTTCATTTGTATAATGTTTTTAAGATTCCACATATAAGTGATATCATATGATATTTGTCTTTCTGTCTTCATTTAGTACGATAACTTTTAGGTCCATCCGTATTGCTGAAAACAGCATTATTTCATTCTTTTTTTATGGCTGAGTATTCCATTGTATATACGTACCACATGTTCTTTTTTTTTTAATTTAATTTTTATTTTTTTAAATTTAATTTATTTTTTTTTATTTTACAATATTATATTGGTTGGTTTTGCCATACATTGACATAAATTCGCCCCAGGTGTACATGAGTTTCCCCTCCTGAACCCCCCTCTCACCTCCCTCCTCCCTTTATCCTCCCCCTGGGTCATCCCCGCACACCAACCCCGAGTATCCTGTAACATCCATTGACCCTGAACTGCTGATTCATTTCACATATGACAACATACATGTTTCAATGTCATTCTCTCAAATCATCCCACCCTCACCCTCTCCCACAAAGTCCCAAAGACTGTTCGATACAACTGTGTCTCTTTTGCTGTCTCATATACAGGGTTATATTTCCATCTTTCTAAATTCCATATATATATGTTAGTATACTGTATTGGTGCGTTTCTTTCTGTCTTACTTCACTCTGTATAATAGGCTCCAGTTTCAACCACCTCATTAGAACTGATTCAAATGCATTCTTTTTAATGGCTGAAGAATACTCCATTGTGTATATGTACCAAAGCTTTCTTATCCATTCGTCTGCAGATGGACATCTAGGTTGCTTCCATGTCCTGGCTATTATAAATAGTGCTGCGATGAACACTGGAGTACATGTGTCTCTTTCAATTCTGGTTTCCTCGGTGTGTATGCCCAGAAGTGCGATTGCTGGATCCCACATGTTCTTTATCTCTTCATCTGTCAATGGACATTTATGTTACTTCCCAGAACCTCAACTTGTAGCACATTCTTCCCAGATCTGTTGTCCAGCAGACAGATGCCCTGGTAGAATGGATGCCCCTGGCTGCCACTGCCACTGGCTGCTCTGGCCCCTTTAATGCATTTTTAAAAGATTTATCTGGCTGCACCAGGTTTTAGTTTGTGGCACATGGGATCTTCATTGCCACGAACAGAATCTTTCTTCTGGAATGCAGGCTCTTAGTTCTGGCGTGCAGGATCTAGTTTCCTGACCAGGGATTGAACCTAGGCTCCCTGCATTGGAAGCACAGAGTCTTAATCCCTGGATCACCAGGGAACTCCATTCACTGCAGTTTTGATTGCATTTTTCTCATAGTTAGTGATATGAAACATCTTTTCATATGCTTATTGGCCATTTGTATATCAACTTGGAAGAAATGTCTATTCAGATCCTTTGCCCATTTTTAAATTTTGTTATTTAATTCTTGTTGTTAAGTTGTAGGAGTTCTTTATATGTTCTGGATACTAGCTCCTTACCAGATTTATGATTTGTAAGTCTTTTCTCATAAACCATAGGTTGCCTTTTCACTATGTTGATTGTGTCCTTCAATGAACAGTAGTTTCAAAGATTGATGTAGTCCCATTTGTCTATTTTTGCTTTTGTTGCCTGTGCTGAAACCTTATTTAAGTCAGTTTGGATTGTGGTCCTCTGCCCTACCTTAAGTGCCTAGTAGAAGGTAATTTCTTTGGAGGATGTTAACATTATCCAAAGCCTGCCTTTTTCTCTATGATTTTTACATACAATATCTAGCATTCAGTAAGAAATTACCAACCATAACAGAAAAAAAAAGACCAAATGACTGAGAACTGAGAGAAATATAGACAATCGAAACAGGCCCACAAAAGATCCAGATATTAAAATTATTCATGACAAAAATGTGATTATTGTATTCAAGAAAATAAATGATAATCTGCAGATATCTGACAATAATTTTGTCAGTTATTAAAATATGTAGAAAATAATCTAACAGATTGTAGTATTGAAAAATACAATAACTAAATTTAAAAACATCATCAGTTCAGTTCAGTTGCTCAGTCGAGTCCGAATCTTTGCAACCCCATGAATCACAGCACGCCAGGCCTCCCTGTCCATCACCAACTCCCGGAGTTCACTCAAACTCATGTCCATTGAGTCGGTGATGCCATCCAGCCATCTCATTCTCTGTCGTCCCCGTCTCCTCCCGCCCCCAACCCTTCCCAGCATCAGACTCTTTTTCAGTGAGTCAACTCGTCACATGAGGTGGCCAAAGTATTGGAGTTTCAGCTTTAGCATCAGTCCTTCCAATGAACACCCAGGATTGATCTCCTTTAGAATGGACTGGTTGGATCTCCTTGCAGTCCAAGGGACTCTCAAGAGTCTTCTCCAGCACCACAGTTTAAAAGCATCAATTCTTCGGCAATCAGCTTTCTTCACAGTCCAACTCTCACATCCATACATGACCACGGGAAAAACCATAGCCTTGACTAGACGGACCTTGGTTGACAAAGTAATGTCTCTGCTTTTTAATATGCTATCTAGGTTGGTCATAATTTTCCTTCCAAGGAGTAAACGTCTTTTAATTTCCTGGCTGCAATCAGCATCTGCAGTGATTTTGGAGCCCAAAAAAATAAAGTCTGACACTGTTTCCACTGTTTTTCCATCTATTTCCCATGAAGTGATGGGACCAGATGCCATGATCTTGGTTTTCTGAATGTTGAGCTTCAAGCCAAACTTTTCCCTCTCCTCTTTCACTTTCATCAAGAGGTTTTTGAGTTCCTCTTCACTTTCTGCCATAAGGGTAGTGTCATCTGCATATCTGAGGTTATTGATACTTCTCCTGGCAATCTTGATTCCAGCTTGTGCTTCTTCCAGTCCATAAATGAGTTTAAAAACAGATTAATCTCAGAGAAGACTCGTGAACTAGAAAACAGATCAAAAGAAGAGAGTCCACTTAAGCATGGAGGGGAACCATGTGAAATTGAAGAGGAGAGAAAGAGAATAGGGCAAAAGAAATGTTTAGAAGAGATAATGCCAAGAATGTTCCAAAACTAAAACCACCAATTCATGTTGTCCTAAGAACTCTAGTTAGGATTTCTTTTTAATGTTTAAGTAACCAGAGAAAAACATTACTTCTAAAGGGGTGAAATAAGATAAATAGATGATATCTCAGTGAAAACAACAGGAACCAGAAGACTAATGAAATAATAGCTTGAAAAATGCTGAAGGAAAAGCTAGATAACCTAGAATTGTATAAATGAAAAAATATCTTTTAGCAAATGAAAGCATATGTTTCCAGGCAAACAAATTTTCCCTGTTATCTTTTGTTTGCCCACAGCAAACACAGAGGCTCAAGAAACATTTTTTGACTGATGGATTTAATGAACAAGTGAAAAATGAGGAAAATGATTGATGGAAGCTTCTTGATAGAAACCTATTTTCCAAAGAATTGGATACGTCACCTTATTCCATAAAGAGGTGAAGTTTAAAAATATATAAGGAAACTGAGAGTCAACAAATCTCTTATCTTTCATACTGAGTTTATAATTCAGTTAATACCTACAAAATGAGTCTTAATGAGTCACTCTTTTCTTACAGTTCAATTTAAAAGGGCTTGAAAGACCATCTGACTTTCAACATTTCCTGCAGGATTTTTCCAAGCCTGAGCAAATTGAGTCAATACATGGCTATTTCTTGATTTAAATAGGATGGGAGAGTGGTCTGTCAGCTCATTAAAGGTCAGGGGCCGAGCTGGGGTTCTAGATGGAGGCACTTTCTTTATCCTTACTGTGCCCCAGCTGGACACCAAAGTGTGTGAGCAGCTAGATTTTACTTCAGAACTGCAAAAGTGCTCTGCAAGTTCATTGTGTTTATGTATCTATGCCTGCTATAAGCTTTTTTTGTTGTTGTTCTGAACTGTCATGTATGGATGTGAGAGTTGGACTGTGAAGAAAGCTGATCGCCGAAGAACTGATGCTTTTGAACTGTGGTGCTGGAGAAGACTCTTGAAACCCCCTTGGACTGCAAGGAGATCCAACCAGTCCATTCTAAAGGAGATCAATCCTGGGTGTTCATTGGAAGGACTGATGCTAAAGCTGAAATTCCAATACTTTGGCCACCTCATACGATGAGTTGACTTACTGGAAAAGACTGATGCTGGGAAGGACTGGGGGTGGGAGGAGACGGGGATGACAGAGAATGAGATGGCTGGATGGCATCACCAACTCTGTGGACATGAGTTTGAGTGAACTCCGGGAGTTGGTGATGGACAGGGAGGCCTGACGTGCTGTGATTCATGGGGTCGCAAAGAGTCAGACACGACTGAGCGACTGAACTGAACTAAACTGATAACCCCTTAAAATGTGGGAATCTCGACTCCCTTGCCAAATGTAACACAGTAATAAGCTAAGCAGGTGTATACAAAATAGTTCCTGGAGAATACAGACAGTACCGTGGAGGAGTGGCTGTAGAACACACCACCCATAATGAAAAATAGTCCATTTCCAGCTAACTTGAAGATCAATTATATTTCAAGGTTTGAGTAACACTTTTAAGATCACATGGAGAGTGGAGGAGTGTGAAGCATACCAGGCCCAGCTATGCTTCTCACCCACAGTCTCCGGGCCAGTATTCCCCCTCTAAGGCTCAGTACCTTTAAAGTCAGAAGGTTGGATTAGTTACTTCCTATGCTGGATGTTTTTCATTTCTCTCCCCCAACCCCCTGCCCCAGATATACTCTGCATATCTCTCTATCTTGCCCTGTGCCCCAAAGATGATGGACTAGTGTCCATGGATGGATGGATACACAAAGGCTCCCGGCTCTTTGGCCCCCAGCTGTGTTCTTTGCCTAACAGGGGGCACAAGCATCAAATCAGAGGATGGAGAAGAGTACGGTTTAAGTATCGTTTCTTCTGGTACCTTCGCTATAGTGTCACCAAACATCAGTTTCTGGCAGGCAGCCTTCCCCACAAAGCTCTTTCTGTCTCTTGTTTCCAACAGTCCTCCATTTCTCTCACTCTTTGAAGCCTAGAGCTCTAAGTGCCCTACAGCTACTGTGATTCCCTACCCCTGCCCATCTCTAAATAGCCCCTCTCCTCAAAATATACCCCCTCAAAGGAAGACTTAAAGGAGAAATAGATATATCCTCAATCATAATGGGAGATTTTAGATGCACTTCTCTTAATAATTTATAGAACAAACAAAAAAATTAATAAGGATATAGGATTGAGCAAATGATTAGCAAACTTGACCTAAGGAACTTATATTTAAAACATGTATCACAAAACTGCAGAACACATACTCAAGAGCATGTGAAACATTTATCAAAATGAACCACATGCTGGTCCACAGCACAGGGCTCAACAAATTACAAAGGATTAAATTCAGATAGAGTAATTAATCTAGTCACATTGGAACTAGGCTATAAATGAGTACCAAAAGGTAACTAGAAAATCCCCAAATACAATAAACATAAGCAATGTGTTTCTTTAAAAAAGCCTTTCGTTCCCTCTCTGTTATCTTGACTCTTTTCCCTCCAATTTGGTGCGGAATGGCAGAGCTCTTTCTCACAGTCCCACGGATTCCTATGTTGTCCCAGCTCAAACATTTTCTGAACCACTCTGCTATTTCCACACTCAGTCTGCCTCCCTTTAGGAAGCTCTGTGCTTGTGCTTGTTGTACAGTCTGAAGCCACGTCCCATCCTATGGGTCCAAGGCAAGCAGGGAGCCCTTTGCAATCAAATTCTTGGTGTCTGCACTTCTAAAAAAGCAACAGGCCCAGAGCTGGCAGCAGATGCTTTTCCAGACACTGAAAAGCTGGGTCTGATGGGCAGGTAGGGAGGCAGTACTTGCTGCACACTGGTCGTTTCCCTGGTAGTCACCAGGCAGATGGTGAGCGAGAAACACTGGGCAATGGGTTTGGAAGGTCATGCCAGAGACCAGAGGAGGAGCAGTGCCTGGAAAACAAAGTCTAGCTCTAGCGGGCACCTGCCCCTTTTTCTTGCCAGCCCTAGCCTCTCTTGTTATCTACAAGGTTGGGGTGAATTAGACTTTCTGCGACTTCCTTGAACTTCAGGTTAGTTTCTGGCACTAGTCAGGGCACCCCAAGGACAAAAAGGCAGACTTCTGGGAGCACTGGATATGATCGTGTAGCGGGAATTTGGAGTCACAGAGACTTTGCTCTGTGATTTTTTTCTTTTTAAATATTTTTACTTATTTATTTATTTGACTTCACCAGGTCTTAGTTATGGCACTCAGGATGTTTGATCTTTGTTGCAGCACGCGAACTCTTAGTTGCGGCCTGTGGGATCTAATTCCCTGACCATGGATTGAGCCCTGGGCACCGGCATTGGGAATGTGGAGTCTTAGCCACTGGGCCACCAGGGAAGTCCCTGCTGTGTGATCTTAAACAAACTGTCTAATCTCTCTGAACCAGATAAAGTCCTTTGAATGCTAGTAATTAAGGGAACTCCTGAAACTGATACAAAACGGAGGACAAGGCTCAGAACCAGGGGACAGGAGGAATCCAGGGCATCTCAGGGGGTCTAGGAAGCAGGAGCTGCTGGATGGTCTCTCTCTGGGGCTCTGCTGCCTGGGTGGTCAGCTCCAGGTCTCTGCCTTCTCTCCCCTCTGTAGCCAAAGTCCTGAGAGAAGAACTGGTCCAGTGTAAGTCACATGACCACTTCTTGGCAAGAGGAACTCAGGGAGCCTTGGCTGACAGACTCATCAAAATTACCATGAGGAACAAAGGGGTTCCTCCAGAAGAAGTTGGGATGCTATCACCAAAGGAAAGGCGAGAACAATCAATGAATATACATTCACTTTTGTGCTTTAGGTTTTTCCTATATACAATGGGAGTTATAATATCTACCTTACAAGACAGTGATGCGTTAATGTAATGCAGGTCATGTGACTGGTATGGTCAGGGAAAGGTGATGGACAGATGATTTGAAACAGTGAGGAGTACTCAGTTATGTCCAGCTCTTTGTGACCCCATGGTCTGTAGCCTGCCGGGCTCCTCTGTCCATGGAATTTTCCAGGCAAGAATACTGGAGCAGGTTGCCATTTCCTTCTCCAGAGGATTTTCCCAAACCAGGGATCAAACCCAAGTCTCTTTGCATTGTCAGGCAGATTCTTTACCGCTGAGCCACCTGGGAAGCCGGATAGATGATATATGCTATTATTAATTATGTCAATACCTACAACAAGAAAGTGCTGCTGGGGGTGGAAATGACCCCAGATTTGGAATTAGAAGGCCTAGGTTTGAGTTTGGGTCTGCCACTTTCAAGCTTTGAGGCCTAAGGCAAATCAGTTAACTTTCTCTGACACTTAGTTTTTCCTTCTACAAAACGAGGAATGTTTATGTGCCCAGTCATGTGAAACTATCTGCAGCGTCATGGACTGTGGCCACTAGGCTCCACTGTCCATGGGATTCTCCAGGCAAGAACACTGGAGTGGGTTGCCATTTTCTACTCCAGAGGATCTTCCTGACCCAGGAATCAAACCCACGTCTCCTGCATTGGCAGGCAGATTCTTTATCACTGAGCCACCTGGGAGATAATAACAATATTGATCTCATGGGTGTTGTGAGGTTCAACCTTGTGGAAGCACATAAAGGATTCATGATTTCCAGCATCTGCAAGTCTTTACAAGGCTTCTTTGTGCCTGTGGCTGAACGTTTATACAGGCATAACTCATTTTTTTTTTGCACTTTGCAAATATTGTGTCTTTTTACAAATTAAAGTTTTGTGTCAACCTTGCATTGTCAGATAATGGTTAGCATTTTTAGCAATAAGATATTAATTAAAGTGTATACATCATTCCTTTATATGCAATGCTATTGCACACTTAATAGACTACTGTATGTTGTAAACATAACTTTTATATGCACTGAGAAACCCCAAAATTGGTGTGACTTACTTTATAGTGATATTTGCTTTATTGCAGTGGTCTGGAAGCAAACCTGCAATATCTCTGAGGTCTTTCTGTGCTGAATTCCATTGGGATTTTGAGTTGGGAATGGATCGGGGAAGACCTTATTTGCCTTGTTTATTGCTCTATCCTCTGGACCTAGAATATTCTACACGTAGGTACTCAGTAAATATTAAATGAATGGATTAAAGACAACCTTGCCATTCAAGGAAGGCCTTAACTCCAAAGAGTGACTCTGAAGGAAATTGTAAGGTCCTCCGACAGACGAGGATGGAGAACTGACCCCGTGAACTGTAGCCTACCAGGCTCCTCCGTCTGTGGGATTCTCCAGGCAAGAGTACTGGAGTGGGTTGCCATTTCCTTCTCTATTTGTCCTTTAAGTGCTTCTCAAATCACCTGAAGTCTGCTTACTTTAAGCACTGACATCACAGGCAGTGACTATGAATTGAGGTTTAGAGGAAACATGCCTGAGAATGATCACAGTCCAAATTCCTTAGACTGCCACCTGAAGCTTTTGACTTCCTGGCTATTGCCACATTTTGTCCTATGACTTGCTCCCTCCTGCTCTGATCTCTAGCCACCTCAGTGGCATGCAGTTCCTGACTGCTTTATTCCAGTCCCACCCCTTCAATGCTGAATCTGTTTGGCTAATGAATGGAAGTCACTCAGTCATGTCCAATTCTGCGACCCTGTGGACTGGGGCCTGCCAGGCTCCTCTGTCCATGGAATTCTCCAGGCAAGAATACTGGAGTGAGTAGCCAATCTCTTCTCCAGGGTATCTTCCCAACCCAGATATCAAACTTGGGTCTCCTGCATTGCAGGCAGATTCTTTACCAGCTGAGCTACCAGGGAAGCCCCTGTTTGGCTAAGTCCTGGCCTTTTAGTGCTCAACTTAAATGCCACTGTCCCATTGTCAGTGGCATTGGGAGTCTTCCTTGATCCACAGTCTCAAGACTGGACTAGTTGCCCCTCCTATGCTCCCACAACACCCTATACTCACCCTTATGGCGATTCTCACCACACTGTGTTATAATCTCCTGCTTACTAAGTTTTTTAAAGTCTTCATTGAATTTGTTATGTATTCCTTCTGTGTTTTTTTTTTTTTTCTTCTTCTTCTTTTTGGCTGAGGCATGTGGGATCTTAGCTTCCTGACCAGGGATCAAACCCACACCCCCTGCATTGGAAGGTGAGATCTTGACCATTGGACTGCAAGGGAAGTCCCCTCCTATTTATTTTTCATTTTCAACCTGCTTAATTTGAGCTCCACAAGGGCAGTTCTTGGTCCCTCTTTTGTCCTAGGCGCCTAACTCAGGGCCTGGCCCCTATTAGAAACTCAGTGGATACTTGCTGATAAAAGAGTAAATGAATATGGTGTTAAAATCAGGAATTGTGAAAGAGTTTGAGAGTGCAGTAGCAGAAATATTCCAAGTCCTTAAGGGGTCACTGCCTCTGTAGGATGCTCCCCTCCATGATGTTTTCCTTAAACCATTTTTCATGACTGTCAGATTATAGAATGAAATAATTATAGGCTACCTCCAGCTCCATGCTGCCAGAATCCTCCTGGTTCTCAGCCCTCTGTTTAAGAGGACTATCAACCTACTCTGCAATTCCCACCACACCCTTTCCTCTCGCTCTGATTAACTGCACTTACCCTTTTGTTCATATATAATAGAAGTATTTAACTTTTTTATTTAATGCGTGCATTTAATATATGCTCTAAGCAGCTGCCTCAGTCACATAGCCAGTGCCTACAGGGCAGGTGCATCATGGCCTTTCTCCACACAGAACTTCCTGCATTGCTGTGAGAAAGCTGGCGTGTCCCAGGGGAAACAATGATCGAAGTTGCTTTGTGCTCAGTAGGACCATAAATGCTAGCAGCAACCAATAGAAAAGTCTGAGAGTACTTCTCTCCCTACCTAAAATCTACCTCACTGTATTATTTAGCCAGCTTTCTCTCCAGAACTCAGCCATTCGGAACCACAACACACCAGTGGACTTTTAGTTGCTTTTAGCTGGGTTGGAACAGTTAAGATTGAGGGACTTCTTATATGTGATTTGGGAAGGGATTCAAAGGATGGCCAAATGAGAGATCTCCCAGACTTTTTTCTAAGATGTAAAGATAGTAGCATGTAGAGACATCTACATGGTAAAGAATCTGCCTGTAATGCAGGACACCCCGGGTTCGATCCCTGGGTGGGGAAGATCCCCTGGAGAAGGGCATGGCAACCCACTCTAGTACTCTTGTCGAGAGAATCCCCATGAAGAGAGGAGCCTAGCAGGCTGCGGTCATAGGGTCACACAGAGTTGGACACAACTGAAGCAACTAAGCAGCAGCAGCAGCAGAGATATCTACAAAGGTTTTTATTTTCCTAACTCAGTCATGACTGATAGACCATCTGTAAGTGCCTTCTTTTTCTATTGACATATTTATTGTCTGTCTCCCCACCCCCAGGATGGAGGCTTCAGGGGTCAGGGACTTTATTTACTGCCTCATCCTCTACAGTCCATAGAGTCGCAAAGAGCAGGACAGAACTGAGCAACTGAGCATGCATGCACTTCTACACTTAGAACAGTGCCTGGCACATACCAGCCACTCAGTAAATGTTTCTTTACTCTCTCTTTTTTTTGTTGTTTTTGAACTTTTTATTTTGTATTGGGATATAGCCAATTAACGGTGTTGTGATAGTTTCAGGTGAACAGTGAAGTGACTCAGCCGTACGTGTACATGTATCCATTCTCCCCCAAACTCCCCTCCCCTCTAGGCTGCCACAGAACACTGAGCAGAGTTCCGTGTAGGACCTTGTTGGTTATCTATTTTAATTATAGCAGTGTGTACTCGTCCATCCCAAACTCCTCAGTAAATGTTTCTTGAATGAGTGAGTGGGCTCAAGAAGTAAAACAGGAGGACACTCACTCCCAGCATCTAGGGGACAGATGGAGCTGCTGTGTGGGAAGTGATGGATGTCCGGGCACAAAGATGAGAATGAGAGCTGAAGTTTATTGGTACCAAGGAAGTAGCCATTGCAATGACAACGGGACAGCTGCTCAGCCAGTCTTCTTCTTTTCTGGACATCTAGGGGTCATTAAATCAGGTCTTCAATTCTGGACCGCATGGCCAGTCTCACAATTCTGGAAGGACACCGTGGAATCCCTGGGCCCTGAGCAGAACCCCCAAGGAGCAATGCAAATGGCCCAGGGAACTATCTATTGCCATTTTCTCCTCTGCTGCTCATGTCAGAGCCAAGAGAAGCCTCTGTTTGGGTGGGAAATGGCACAGCTTGCATTTTAACTTGCTCTTTCCCTGAAGCCTAACATCCACACATCCAGTTCCTTGTCCCAGAATTTACAACCCAAAGTCTATATAGACGATCCTGTAACCCTTGATGTCCTTAAATTTGTTGCTCCTCAGATTTGCTTGGATTTGCCTTTGGCCACTCTTGAAGGGAATAGTTTCCAGAGTGAGGCTGGCTCTGTGATGGGGTTTGAGGACTCCAATGCTGCAGCAGAGAAAACAGACTGTCAGAAAATCATGGCATTATGATAACCCCAGAGCCCCTTTCTACTCAGAAGCCAGACTTCCCCTTCCCCTATGTCTAGACTAAAGGACAGTTCCACCCCGAGGATAAGATGGGAGGAAGAGTGGGCACTGCCAGCACTCACAGGACTCTCTGCTGTCTCCTGAAGAGACCACTTCCTTCCACAGTCAGCACACAGTCTTCAACCTGCTCCGAGAGGGGGTTTGAAAATACCACCTGTATAGAGAGCAGCTGGTTCACAATGGCTGCTCCTAAAACCTGAACAGGGAAATCCAGAGAGGAGAGAGCAGAGAATTAGTCTCATCCCCCAGTTAATCAGACATTTATGAAGGGCACTGTTCCCTAGATCTGCTTCCTAAAGAACTAGATTTCCATGGCCTGTGCTTTTCCAAGTATGGACTACTTAATGGATTGTCATTAACATTTTTAAAAAATGAAATAGATCAGCAGCACCGAACCAGCTCTTCAACAAAGGCTAAAAGATCTTCTCTAGACAGGAAACCCAGAAAAGGTTTATAGAAATGAACTCAAAACAACAAAGTAAATGGTAATGGGATCATATTTATCAATAATTACCTAAAATGTAAATGGGTTAAATGCTCCAACCAAAAGATAAAAACTGGCTGAATGTGTCGGGAGCCGGCATGAGAGACCCTGCCCATGACAAAGTCTTAGCTTGAGGAGCTGGCATGCAAGGCCGTCCAGACCTCCGGGGATTTCTCAGGGCCGCCCCATCATCTACTCCCGGGCCTCCGTCTTTTCTTCTTCTGATGCTTGGTAGTCCTCTGTGCTTTCTAAGAATTCTTCTGACTCCTGCTCAAATATCCCCCTTGAAGCCTTTGCATGGCAGGAATACAGTCCCTGAGAGTGTATGGGCCCTATAAATAGGCCAGGAATGAAAAAAATATTTTTACACAGAACATCCTAACCCTTCTGGCCCTGTTGGGGTTATAATTGTCAGTTTAGAATTTGGAATGCTCAGGACTGCACAAAGTGCCCCCGGCATAAAACTAACAATAGGTCTAAACATTTCACAAGCAAAATAGATACAAAGCCTTTCATGAGTTTAGAAGGGCCCCTTAAAGTGAGATCTGGAGGGAGCTCATAAGACTCTTGGCCTTCGAGGTCACATACCAGTGCTTGCTGATATGTCTCCCTGCCCACTGTCCATGGTGTGCCTGGGAATACACTAAAGGAATACATAGAGATAAAGGTTTATAACAAAATGAATAAGCATATGGTATTAGTGTAGAAAATTGTCTCTGCAGATGTATGGGGGTAGAGCCCAAAAACAGATACCACGCTACCTAGGGAGTCACAAAGTCTGCCCAGAACTGAGGCTCCCAAGATAAGGCTTGTTAATAGTTTTTACAGTTGACTAACTGCTACACAGATAAAGCCATTTTCTCATGCCTGTGGCCTTGATGTCCTAAGAACCCATTGTTTAAAGTTATGCATAAAGGTACTGACTGTTCTAAAAGACGGTCTATGACTGCATTCCTGGCACAATTTTATCAAGACAATCCCTCCTCCCTTTTCAGTATTGCTGGTTTTAGGGTATATAAGCACTGATGTAAAAAAATAAAGCAGTCTTGATTCTGCACTCTACCAAGACTCGACTCGCCTTTTTTTCTTTCTTTTCTCGCTGACACCACTCATCCTGAGGGTATCCCTGGACTCTGCTGAGGCTGAACACCAGCATGAATGGATACAAAAACATGACCCCTATATATGCTGTCTACAAGAGACCCACCTCAAACCTAGGGACACATACAGACTGAAAGTAAAGGACTGGAAAAAGATATTTCATGCAAATGGAGACCAAAAAAAAGCAGGAGTAGCAATACTCATATCAGATAAAATAGACTTTGAAATAAAGACCATGTTAAGAGACAAAGAAGGACACTACATAATGATCAAAGGATCAATCCAAGAAGAAGATATAACAATTATAAATATATATATGCACCCAACATAGGAGCACCTCAATACATAGGGCAAATGCTAACAAGTATGAAAGGGGAAATTAACAGTAACACAATAATAGTGAGGGACTGTAATACCCCACTCACACCTATGAACAGATCAACCAAACAGAAAATGAGCAAGGAAACACAAGCTTTAAATGATACAATGAACCAGTTAGACCTAATTTATATCTACAAGGCATTTCACCCAAAAACAATGAATTTAACTTTTTTCTTAAGTGCACATGAAACATTCTCCAGCATAGATCACATCCTGGTCCCTAAATCTAGCCTTGGTAAATTTTTAAAAATTGAAATCATTTCAAGCATCTTTCCTGATCACAATGTGGTAAGATTAGATGTCAACTGCAGGAAAAAAAATTCCTAAAAACACAAACATATGGAGGCTGAACAACACGCTTCTGAATAACCAAAAGATCATGGAAGAAATCAACAAGAAAATCAAAATATGCATAGAAACAAATGAAACTGAAAACACGACAGTCCAAAACCTATGGGATTCAGTAAAAGCAGTGCTAAGAGGGAGGTTCATAGCCATACAAGACTACCTCAAGAAAGAAGAGAAAAATAAAATAAACAACCTAACTTTACACCTAAAGCAACTTAAAAAAAGAACAGAAGAACCCTAAAGTTAGAGAAAAGGAAAGAAATAATAAAAATCAGAATAGAAATAAATGAAAAAGAAATGAAAGAGACTATGGCAAAATCAACAAACAAAAAGCTGGTTCTTTGAGAAGATAAATAAAATAGACAAACTGTTAGCTAGACTCATCAAGGAAAAAATGGAGAAGAATCAAATCAATAAAATTAGAAATGAAACTGGAGAAATCATAACAAACAACACAAATAAAAAAGATCATAAGAGACTACTGTGAGCAATTATATGCCAATAAAATGGACAACTTGGAAGAAATGGACAAATTCTTATAAAAGTATAACCTTCAAAAACTGAACCAGGAAGAAATAGAAAATCTTAATAGACCCATCACAGGCATGTAAATTGAACCTGTAATCAAAAATCTGCCAACAAACAAAAGCCCAGGACCAGATGACTTCACAAATGAATTCTACCAAAAATTTAGAGAAGAGTTAACACCTACCCTACTCAAACTCTTCCAGAAAATTGCAGAGGAAGGCAAACTCCCAAACTCATTCTATGAGGCCAACATCACCCTAATATCAAAACCAGACAAACATTCCACCAAAAAAGAAAACCACAGGCCAATATCACTGATGAACATAGAAGCAAAAATCCTCAACAAAATTCTAGCAAACAGAATCCAACAACATATTAAAAAGATCATACATCATGACCAAGTGGGCTTTATCCCAGAGATGCAAGGATTCTTCAATATTTGCAAATCAATCAATGTGATACACCATATTAACAAATTGAAAGATAAAAACCATATGATTATCTCAATAGATACAGAGAAAGCCTTTGACAAAATTCAACATCCATTTATGATAAAAAAAAAAAACCCTCCAGAAAGCAGGCATAGAAGGAACATACCTCAACATAATAACAGCTATATATGATAAACCTACAGCAAACATTATCCTCAATGGTGAAAAATTGAAAGCAATTCCTCTAAAATCAGGAACAAGACAAGGGTGCCCACTCTCACCACTACTATTCAACATAGTTTTTGAAATCCTAGCCACAGCAATCAGAGAAGAAAAATAAATAAAAGGAATCCAGATTGGAAAAGAAGAAATAAAACTTTCACTGTTTGCAGATGACATGATCCTCTACATAGAAAACCCTAAAGACTCCACCAGAAAATTACTAGAGCTAATCAGTGAATATAGTAAAGTTGCAGGATATAAAATTAATACACAGAAATCCCTTGCATTCCTATACACTAACAATGAAAAAACAGAAAGAGAAATTAAGGAAACAATCCCATTCACCATTGCAACAAAAAGAATAAAATACTTAGGAATAAATTTACCTAAAGAAACAAAAGACCTATTTATAGAAAACTATAAAAAGCTGATGAAAGAAATCAAAGATGACACAAATTTAATGGAGAGATATACCATGTTCGTGGACTGAAGAATCAGTATAGTGAAAATGAGTATACTACCTGAAGCAATCTATAGATTCAATGCAATCCCTATTAAACTACCAATGGTATTTTTCACAGAACTAGGACAAATAATTTCACAATTTGTATGTAAACACAAAAAACCTCGAATAGCCAAATCTATCTTGAGAAAGAAGAATGGAACTGGAGGAATCAACTTTCTGACTTCAGACTATACTACAAAGCTACAGTCAGCAAGACAGTATGGTACTGGCACAAAGAGATATAAATCAATGGAACAAAATAGAAAGCCCAGAGATAAATCCATGCACCTGTGGACACCTTATCTTTGACAAAGGGGGCAAAAATATACAATGGAGAAAAGACAATCTCTTTAACAAGTGGTGCTGGGAAAACTGGTCAACCACCTGTAAAAGAATGAAACTAGAACACTTTCTAACACCATACACAAAAATAAACTAAAAATGGATTAAAGATCTAAATGTAAGACCAGAAACTATAAAACTCTTAGAGGGAAACATAGGCAGAACACACTCTGACATAAATCACAGCAAGATCCTCTATGACCCACCTCCCAGCAATTCTAATGAGGTGGATGAAACTGAAGCCTATTATACAGAGTGAAGTAAGTCAGAAAGAGAAGCACCAATTCAGTATATTAATGCATATATATATATAGAGAGAATTTAGATGATAACGATGACCCTAAAGCACAGGCTTTTGGGCTATGTGGGAGAGGGTGACAGTGGGATAATTTGAGAAAATTTTAACCCAATTGGGGAAAAAAATGTTTTTTAAAATTTTACCCCTTTTTTAAATTTGTAAAATAGATGACCAGTGCAAGTTTGATGCATGAAGCAGGGAACTCAAAACCATTGCTCTGGGACAACCCAGAGGGATAGTATGGGGAGGGAGGTAGGAAGGGGGTTCAGGATGGGGGGACACATGTGCACCCGTGGCTGATTCATTTTGATGTATGGCAAAAAACCACCACAATATTGTAAAATAATTAGCCTCCAATTAAAATAATTAATTTTTAAAAATAGAATAGAATATCAGTGTTCATCACACAAGATATTGTTATGTGAAACTTTTACTTCACTTGTACATGTATGGACATTTGTGTAAAATATTTCTACTCAACCCATTGTATGGAAAGGTCTGATGATTTGGGAGTCTTCAGTAATATTTCCTCTGCTGCAAGGATTTCATGGAAATGTGAAATAAACAAGAGCTCCAAAGCATTCTCAGGGATAATTTGAGTGGGTAGGATAATCTGGGGACAGTTTTTGTTTTTTCTTTTCACAGTCTAACTCCATCCCTTCTCACCCTTTTATCTTAGTTGGCTCAGTCTCTTTTCACACCAGTGTGTGAGTCAAGACCAGTGGATCATTCAGGGCTTAGAGAGAAGGAAGTAGCCTCAGGAAACTTGGAGGCCCCTTTTGGGAAAACCCGCTCCCTAAAATAGACTCCAGTGGCTGGGCTTGCCAGACGCACCCCACCAGGGGGCACCCCAGGCTCACTCTGCAGGGTCTAGGAGGCTGCTTGGCCTTTTGGGGGAAACAGCACTGGCAGGAAGAGCCCTGTGAAGTCTCCCCACCAGAATGACAGAGAAAGAGGGGTCCTCGGAGGCCATCTAGTCTAAGCCCATCATTGACAGTTCAAGACGCAGAAGCCCAGGGCTTGTCTAAGGAGCCACAGCCAGGAAATAGCACATCAAACCTGAGCTGACCTTTGTTCAGGCAGTGCTCTTCCCCAACTCAGGATCCTCCCATTTGAGCCCAAGTTTCCTCATGTTGACCCTGGGGAAGGCCAACAGCGGAAGGAGACACAACAGAGGGGTCTCTCCCCAACCTCCCCATGGCAGTTGCTCAAGGTGCACCCATAAGACCTCTCAGGGTACAAGAGGATGGAGACCTCATCCAGTGTTTTCTGATAAACCTGCTCCTAGTGGGGAGGTTCCTGGAGGCACCAGAAGAAGCAGGGGAAGGAGGGACTGCTCTCCTGAGCAAGCTCTCAGGGATCTCCATCCCCCACCCCCAGTCAGTCCCAAGGAGCCCCCCAGGCCACGTGCAGGATTCTTGCATACATTAATCACGATGCTTGGATAGGCTAAGGTGATGATCTTGTTCACCAGGATCTTCTCGGGACTGTTCTTCTCTTCACCCAGGGCACTGATGCGGATCAGCTTGTCTGTGGACAGGTACTGGCTGTACTGGGAATAGGGGATTTTGCAGGGATAGGTCTTTCCTAGGGAGAGAATACAGGATGAGGTGAGACTCGCTAGAGAAATCAACTGGGCCTGGGTGGATCTGGGACCCTACTACGCAGAGGAGAGGCCAACCTTACTGAGCCCCCAATGAAGCAGGTACTCAGTTTTCTCTTGGAGGGGCTGAGAGGTGAAATGGCTTGCCCAGAGGGCATTCTACTAGTATGTGGGTGCACTGAGGCTCTAACCAAGGTCTGGAGGACTTCAAATCTCAGGCTTTCCTCACTAACTTGGCCCATATTCCTTGAGGGAGTGAAGGAAGGATTGAGGAGAAGGAGAAGGAGGTCAAAGGAAAGAAACACAAGGAGTAGATGAGGGGGAGGAAGAGGGAAGGAAGACTATGTGCTGGAGGAGACACTAGGAAGACAATTGTCACAGGGATCTGCCCCCAAACCCTTGCTGGCTGGCTCAACCCCCCTTATGGCATTTCTATAAGCTACTCTGTGTTCATGCCCATACCTTCTTCAGGAGAGAGTGTGATGAAGGCTGTGTCCTGCCAGAATGGAAGCAGGGGGCTGCCGTCATGCAGCAGAGACTGGGCACTCAGGTTCACTTTGAGGTCCTTGAACTGGGGCGACATGTTGAGGGCCAGCAGGACAAACCTTATGTCCTGGCCCATGTCGGGCGAGTCGAGCAGCTGGAATTTCAGGGAGACCTGGACAACATCACTGGGCTGGAGAGAAGGAGTAGCCAGGCTCCGCGGACTGTCACTCAGTGGCACGGACCTAGGTCGCGATTCTGCTCGGAGGGAGCCTGGGGACCTTCCAGCCTTCAGCTTCTGAAGAGCCTTCAGAAACACCTGCCTCTCCTGGAGAGAACCTGGGAGGGCAGAGCACAGCACCAGTGCCCTCATTTCAAATTCCACCACCTGAGACTCTCCGTCTGAGGCTTTCTCTGCCACCAGAACTGACTCACCTCATGCCTGGAGCAGACCGAAAGTGCTAGGAAATGGACGCCCCCAAGAGTAGCCCTCAACCCCTGACCAAAAAGAGTTGGTGGATAAATAGCCTAGGCCCCTTGCCTCCTGGGTGGGATAAATCTGCAGTATTGTTCTACACTTTACACTAAATCTCTGATAGGATTGCCAAATTTAGCAAATGAAAATACAGGGCAGTTTAATTTGAATTTCAGATTAACAACAAACGATTTGGCCACAGTGAGACCAAAAGCATTCTTCATCCTGCATTTTCTCAGCCACCCCACTGGCAGGGGCCCCAGCAGACTGAGCCCCAGCCACCCGCCCACAGTGCTAACAGGCCTGACAAGGCTCCCGGTATTGGCCTGCTCCCCTTCCTCATCTCACTCGCTCATTCTCCTTCCCTCCTGTAGCTTTTAAATCTCCTCACTGATAAACCACTTGTCCTTGAAATGATCCCCAGTGAAGATAGCCGCAGAGAGAATTGAGGTGGAAGGATGGATTGCCAGTACCCTGGATGTGTTCATTGCTTGTCTCTTAAGCGTGGACTCTTGGCCTTCTCTGTGTTGGCCCTAAAGGTCCACATAGACAAGCATAAACAAGCACTTTATGGCACTTCCAGAAATCTTAGGTGCTTCCACCACCAGCCCACACAGTCCTGATTCACTCCTGCTCAGATCCTGCCCCTCACCCTGCTTCTGGCCCTCTTAGACTGCATATTTTTGCTTGGTTCCCTAGTAGTCGAAACTGGTGGTTGGTCTCAATTTCCAGGAATCAGTCCACAACTGACTGACATAGATGCCTCTTGCCCAACTGGCTTGGGTCAGAAGACTCTGCCAGGAATCCCATTTCTCAGAACCACCCTCTGCACGGTGTGGGCGTGGGAGTGAACATTTGGCCTTACATCGGCTGCGGTGCTAGCTATGGTCTGGCCTGTCCTCCAAACACCCGATAAAACACGAATCAAACAATAAGTTAAATGAAATTAATAAAATTAATTAGTAGGAAAGAGTTTACTCAATCTCCTTCCCTCTTCAGTTTGATTTTTCTGGAAGGCAGGGGCAAGGAGGTCATATACTATTGCTATATGATGGCTGCCAATGGCCCTGCAATCCACGTGAATATCTTGTGGAGGGTGCTCACTGCCTGTGGGGAGTGGGGTGGGGATGGACATGAGGAACCAAGGCAGTGGGGACCCCAACTCTGTCCTTAAACTTGAAGGGCTGAGGAGACAGTGGGCCTGGGTTCTGGCTCCCCTACTGCAGAGGACTGTCCCAGCTGGCAAAGAGGTTCCCTGGGGTCTTGGGGAAGGTGCCTACAGGACTTGGACTCTGCAGGGGCCTGGCTTGGTCATACCTTCTCCATACTTGTAGTTTTCCGTGACATCATCCCGCTCATTGCTCTGGATGCTCTTGGTGCTAATAAAATTGCCAACAGTACTGGTGTCCTGGTGAAGTTTCTGCTCCTTCCCTCCAAAGACCAGCCAGGCCATACAGTCAGCATTCACCATGGAAAAGGCGAAGGCTGTGTCGTAGTTCAGATCCACCTCTCCTTCTTTGATGGCTCTGACAGACGGGAGGGCCGCAGCAGTAGAGGCCTGAAGGGGAACAGAGGGGCCTCGATGAGCTGTAGGTGCAGGACTGGGTGGAGGTGGGGGCTGTTTCTGTGGTGGTGGGCTCTGCCTGTCCTCCCGAGAGTCTCACCATTGCTTGTCTCCTGAGGTGTGGCGTCCAGCACCTGCCAGCCTCCGAATCCAGGTGGGAGGTCATTCCGTGCCATCCAGCACTCATTCCAGACGTGGAAATTCCTGAGTCAGAAGCCAGAGGAGTGGGTGTCAGGTGAAGCTGAGGGAGAGTTGGTGGTGCTTGAGTTCTTTCTGGAGTAAGGCAGGGGACGATGAGTGATGGACGGCTAGATAGAAAGTCAGGGTGCTGCAGGCCCGCGCACCTCTGTGGGAGGCAGGTGAACCCCCCTTCCTCCTGTGAGCCTTAGCTTGCCCAGCAAAGAGCTTTCCTCTCTTTGTAAAGAGTGAAGGTTTTCCAGGGGTTTCCAATGGAAACCCTTCACTCTCTCTCAAAAGGCTCTCATAGCCCTTTCTTGTGTCTGCTGTCCACTCACAGAGGCAGTCACGGGCTCACCTTTGTGTCCAGAGGTGAGACTTCAAGCCATCCTGTGATCAGAGCCACAGGTTGAGTATTAAGTGAAGGAGGTGAAAAAGAGGAAAACCCCCTCAGGGCAGAGAGTTGCTGTGATGTGATGTATTAAACTCAGAAAGTGAAAGTGAAGTCGCTCAGTCACGTCCGACTCTTTTCGACCCCATAGACTGTAGCCTACCAGGCTCCTCTGTCCATGGCAATAGTACTGGAGTGGATTGCCATTTCCTTCTCCAGGGGATCTTCCCAACCCAGGGCTCAAACCTGGGTCTCCCACATTGTAGACAGATGCTTTCCTGTCTGAGCCACCAAGGAAGTCAGAAGATGGTTGTATTTGTGTTTAGCTGCTTCCCAGCCTTAGGGTTGGGGATAACAAGCCTCAGGGCTGGTGAAATGGGGGATAGATGGGAGGGTAGCAGGCTCATGGGGTTTACCCTGGAAAGAGATGTCTCTCACCAGACACTGTCCTTCTTCTTATTCTCCAAAATCCTGCCTGTGTTGTCATAATACTCATCAATGATCAGGTTTCCGTCTGTGTCGTGGCCAGAGTCGAAGTTGGTGATCACTCGGGTGGGGATCCCCAGGCACCTCATCACTGTAGAAAGGGCAGAAATCTCCTGTGGGCCATGGATTCCTGGGCTTAGCGCTCTCGACTCAGGGAAATCATACACTTGGCAGGCAGGAGCTGTCTGGGACATCAGGTTGGTGACACGTCCGACCTCCCTCCCCACCTTCCTGAGCTCCTCTCCTTAAGGCTTCGCACAAAGGTGAGAGCTTGTCTGCTTGCTCAGACAAACTCTCCTAGGGCCAACAGAGGGTCTAGCAAGTTTTGGGTTTTCCTGCCCTAGCCAGCAAGGTGGCCAAGGCAGGTCCCTTGGCAAAACTCAGTAGCCTGACTTGTCTCACTTCCCTCCTGGCCATAAATCTCTATCTTCAAACCAAACAACTGAAATTTTTTCCTCCTGTGATAAAGATTAAGACCATCAAATTCTTAGGCAAAGAGTTCTGCTGCTTGGATTTCCCCTTCTCTGTGGTTGTACTGTCTTGGAAGCTCATCAAGGAAAGTATTTATAGATCCAGCCAGGAAGGCAAGGACGCTGTAACAAAGGTTAGAAAAGTGAGAATCTATGCCTAATGGAGAAATTCTTAAAAGAAGGTAGAATGCTGTCTTTATTATTTTTCTTGTTGTTAAATAAGCGATCACTAGGAGGAGCCTGGTGGGCTCCAGTCCATGGAGTCGCTAAGAATGGGACACGGCTGAGCGACTTGACTTTCACTTTTCACTTTCATGCATTAGAGAAGGAAATGGCAACCCACTCCAGTGTTCTTGCCTGGAGACTACCAGGGACGGGGGAGCCTGGTGGGCTGCCATCTATGGGGTCGCACAGAGTCAGAAACGACTGAAGTGACTTAGCAGCAGCAGCAGCAGCATGAAATATATTGTTCCCTAACAATCTTTCACCAAGTAATTTTAGCATTCCTGATAATCCTTGCCTGAATTAATGCTATGCTCAATCGATTGTGTGCTAAGTCACTTCAGTCATGTCCAACTCTTTGCGATCCCATGGACTGTAGCCCGCCAAGCTCCTCTGTCCGTGGTATTCTCCAGGCAAGAATACTGGAGTGGGTAGCCATTCTCTTCTCCACGGTGGTACCAAAATGGTTATATTCTAACAGTATCATTTTTTCCATATGTATTAGCTGACATTCTTCTATAAAGAAAAGCATTTCAATCTCCCTCTCCCATTTTGTTGGTATTGTTATGAAGTGAAGTAAAGCAAGTCACTCAGTCATGTCTGACTCTTTGAGACCTCATGAACTGTAGCCTGCCAGACTTCTCTGTCCATGGAATTCTACAGGCAAGAATACTGGAGTGGGTTGCCATTCCCGTCTCCGGATCTTCCCAACCCAGGGATCGAACCCCGGTCTCCCGTGGCTCCTGCATTGCAGGCGAACTCTTTACCATCTGAGCCACCAGGGAAGACTGGTGTTGCTATACCTCTTGGAATCTGCCTCAAGGGGGAAAAATAGAAATTGATCTACAGAGATGTCCATCACAGCATTAAAGTTAAAAAAATATATGAACCCACTGTATTGTTATTGGCTCATATATTTTTTAAACTTTAGCAGAGGTTATTTTTAGACATTTGCTTGGTTTCTAATTTTTTTCCTTATTGTAATTAATACTGTGATGGACATCTCTGTAGATCAATTTCTGCTTTTCCTTCTTGAGACAGATTCCAAGAGGTAAAATGACTGAGTCAAAAAATATAGATATTTCTGATAGTTCTTCAAAAATACCACTGTCATTTTAAAATGTTTATAATTTTCAGTTTATTTACTTATTTATAATAAGCATTTAATTGCTTGTAGTCTTTAGTTTAGAGTCCTTCTTTGGCACAAAACCTCTCCAGGCTGGGGTGGGGATACATCCCTGGATGCAGCCCAGGAAGGGGAGGAGAGAAGCCCAAAGGGGAGCCATGCACTTCCCTGGAGTGGCAGGTCTGCACAGGGCCAAGGAACAAGGGTGGGGAGTGAGCAGAGCTGACAGTGAATTGTAGGTGGAGGTGACACAGGACCACCCCAGAGAGTAGGATGAAGGTCGGAAAATCTGCCACTGAAGGAACATGAGACAGGGGTGAGGCAAGAGCATGAGAGGCAAGAGCGTGACTCAAGAGCATTACCGTGAGCGCATTAATGCTAAGATTACAGTCATGAGGGTGGATGACACTTATGGAAATGCCAAAGAGGGGTGGTCAGAGAGAGCAGGAAGCAAGCCTCCGTTCTTCACCCTGATTGCTAAATTCATGAAGTGTCAGTGGTGGTGTCAGCTGCTGCTAGATGTGGCCAGATAGGCACTTTCCTACCCAAGCACAGGTCACTGGTCTCATGGCACTCTGAGTTCTCCACTACACATGGTATGTGGGATGTAATGATTTGTTTATGAGTCTCTCCTCCTGAGGGCAGGGATTGTGTGATAGTCATCTTTATCATTATACAACCATTAACGATACAAGGCAGGCCTGTTCTGCAGAAACGTGGGTGTATCTTTGCTGGAAGAGCGAATGAATGTCTTGACTCTTCTGTCCATTTTGACAATTTCCAACTGAAGGCTGTGTGCTGTGCTGTGGATACCAAGCTTGACTTTGCTCAGAGCGTAAGCTTTGAGTGGTAATGGGTCTGCACTAATCCATTCTCAGCATTTCCTCATCATGCCTCATGAGAGGACTGGGATAGAGCACAATAGCTGTCACAGTGAGGCGACAGAGGGACAAGAATGGTTCTCTACACTGGGAGGAGGCCAATTCTTTAGCTTCAGTGTCACGCGAAGGAAGCAGTGTTCAGACCTGCACAGTCATGCACGTACATGTTTCACAGGGTTTTGCCCCCTCTGTCCTGCTTTCTCTGTCCCCCCACAAAGGGCTTCTGTCTTGGCTTCTCTCTGTGCCCACGACTCCTAAATTTGAAACTTGAGCCTACATGGAGACCTTGCTGTCGCTAAATGCATCCCCGACCGAGCTTGTCTTCCATTCTTGGCAAGCTTCCTTGCCAGTTGATGACATCATCATCCTTTTAAGTGCCAGGAATGGTGCCAAGCACTGCCCAGGCATAATCTCACTTAATCCTCTCCACAACCTTGTGATTATTCCACCTTTGAAGAGGAAAAACCTGAAGTTTAGAGTGGTTGAGATCACACGGCAGCAAGAGAAAAGCCATGGCAAGGTCTAAACCCCCATATCTCTGATCTCAAAGCCTCCCAGTGTTAACCACAAGCCTTCACTACAACTTCACTAACCATTGCAACTTCACTACACGTCCCACCAACGTGTTAGTCTCAGTGCATTTTCCATTGTGAAGTTATCACTGATTACTCCATGCCCACTCATCCTCCTTCCTATGCTTTCACTAAATTCCAGTCACCAATGCCACACATTTTATCACTGCATGAAGCTCTCTATGATCTCATAGATTTGTCCTATCTTGTCAGCCAGATTACAAATCGCCCTAGAGTAGGGCTCAGATCAAATACTTTTCTTGCATTTCTTCATTCCCAGCACAGTGCTGGCCAGAGTTGCTGCTGCTGCTGCTGCTAAGTCACTTCAGTCGTGTCCGACTCTGTGTGACCCCATAGACGGAAGCCCACCAGGCTCCCCCGTCCCTGGGATTCTCCAGGCAAGAACACTGGAGTGGGTTGCCATTTCCTTCTCCAATGTGTGAAAGTGAAAAGTGAAAGTGAATTCGCTCAGTCATGTCCGACCCTTAGCGACCCCATGGACTGCAGCCTACCAGGCTCCTCCGTTCATGGGATTTTCTAGGCAAGAGTACTGGAGTGGCTTGCCATTGCCTTCTCCGGCTGGCCAGAGTAGATGCTCATTAAATTTGTGTTGAAATGAGTTTTCCCTAGCCTCACTTCTGCAGACTATCAGTCCTGATGACTCACAATTTGATGTGAGTCTCAGGTGACTTTGTACTTGAGATTTTCATTGATAATTTGGGAGCTGAATCCCTCATAAAAGAAAAACCACTGAGGGATCTGTGTGTGCTTGTGCATACACCTCCATGCACAGTCACACAGCAATGCTTGGACAAAGATGGACAAGACCTCAGAGTCAGGAAAGCGCGATAGAGCTCCTAAGTTATATCACACCACATGGCACGGCTGGTGTTAATTGCTATGTCTCTTCACTTAGCCATTTGGTGCTCATTCAACAAGTGTAAAGCCCCTGTGCTAAACCAGGCCGTGGCTCTGACGCTTCCACAAAGACATAAGATAATCCTGCCTTCGAGGAGCACAGCTTCACTTCTGACCGGTGAGGGGGCTCTGTCCTGATGGTGTGGTTAAAACATGGAATGTGTTTCAGGACTTGCCATGAAGGCTTCCCACCAGTTCTTCTCTCCTCTGCACCCCCATGTAGAAATGTGGCTCCAATTTGATAAGAGAAATCGGTGCAAAGCTCAAGCTCAATTTATAAAAATTCATTTGGGCAGCCTTGCTGTCACACTTCCATGGCTTCTACTGATGAATACAGTCAGAGCCCCAAGTAATAGAATCAAATTAATTGCATTTAAGTCTGATGACTTTTAGCATATTTTTGTTTCACCCTGGATTCATTAAGCTTCCACATGGTAAAAATATGACTTCCTATTCCTCCTCCCATGCCTTTAACTGTCCCTTATAACCAAGATGGTAATATTGTTGTGGTTTTTCATATATGCCATCACAAAATCAAATAATTCTCTGTCTCCAATGACAATGAAACCTAAAACTTCTCTAAAAAAATAAAGTCTATTTTGTTTTATGTAAGAAGCAAGAAGGTATGACTCAAAATGAGAAAAATGCCTATCAAACTAGATCCACAAATGACAGATATAAGGGAATTAGCTGACAAGCACCTTAAAGCAGCTATTTTAAATACTACCAGTAAGTCTAGAAAAATGGTATAGATGAACTTACTTGCAAAAGCAGAAATAGAGACATAGGCGTAGAGAGCAAATATATGGATACCAAGGGGAAAGGAGGGGTAGGATGAGTTGGGAGATTGGCATTGACATATATACACTACTGTGTATAAAATAGATAACTATTGAAAACCTACTGTATAGCACAGGGGATTCTGCTCTGTGCTCTGTGGTGACCTAAATGGGAAAGAAATTTTTTTAAAAAGGTGGGGGACATGGGCTTCCCTGGTGGATCAGATGGTAAAGAATCTGCCTGAAATGTGGGAGACCTGGGTTGATCCCTGGGTGGGAAAGAACCCCAAGAGATAAGAATGGCTGCCCACTCCAGTATTCTTGCCTGGAGAATTCCATGGACAGAGGCTACAGTTCATGGGGTCGCAAAGAGTCAGACATGACTGAGAGACTAACACTTTCACTTTTCACTCATGTGTATACATATGGCTGATTCATTTTTATGTATGGCAGAAACTGACACAACAGTGTCAAGCAACTATACTCCAATTTTAAATTATCAATATACTCAGTAGCAGAGACATTACTTTGCCAACAAAGGTCCGTCTAGTCAAGGCTATGGTTTTTCCAGTGGTCATGTATGGATGTGAGAGTTGGACTGTGAAGAAGGCTGATCGCCGAAGAATTGATGCTTTTGAACTGTGGTGCTGGAGAAGACTCTTGAGAGTCCCTTGGACTGCAAGGAGATCCAACCAGTCCATTCTAAAGGAGATCAATCCTGGGTGTTCATTGGAAGGACTGATGCTAAAACTGAAACTCCAATACTTTGGCCACCTCATGCGAAGAGTTGACTTACTGGAAAAGACTCTGATGCTGGGAGGAATTGGGTGAGAGAGGAGAAGGGGATGACAGAGAATGAGATGGCTGGATGGCATCACCGACTTGATGGACATGAGTTTGAGTGAACTCCGGGAGTTGGTGATGGACAGGGAGGCCTGGCGTGCTGTGATTCATGGGGTCACAAAGAGTTGGACACAACTGAGCGACTGAACTGAACTGAACTGATACTCAGTAGGAAGTCAAGGAAAACAAGAACATAAAAGAGAAATAGAAGACAGAAAAAAGACCCAATGGAACTTCTAAAGATGAAAAATATATAATACAAAAAATCTATTGGAAAAATATTGCACAAAGATAAAAAAAATATTTTTTTGTAAGAACACATTCAAATACCATACTACATATCAAACACATATTGTAGGAGGAGGTAAATAAGAATGGGTTATGAGATAAAAGGGGGGAAAATCAACTAGTAAATAATTTTTTTTAAAAAGGGATTTGAAGCAGACCTATTATGATAAATGCCATGAAATGAATATGATTAATTGAAACCTAAATACTCCAAGGGGAAAAGGAGGGAAGTAAAGTAAAATAGTGGTGAAGGGGAAGCTTCCCTGGTGGCTCAGTGCTAAGGAACCCTGCCTGTTAATGCAGGAGACACAGGTTCGATTCCTGGTCTGGGAAGATCCCATGCCACGGAGTAACTAACCCTTGTGTGCCACAACTTGTGTGGCCATGAGCCACAACTACTGAAGCCCATATGCCCTAGAACCTGTGCTCTGCAACAAGAGAAGCCACTGCAATGAAAAGCCCACGCATCACATCTAGAGAAAAGTTTTACTCAGCGACAAAGACCCAGCACAGCCAAAGGAGAGCTAAAGTCTGGTGGGTGGCTAGAAACAACTTTTGCACAAGACCCAGCATGACCTGTGGAGACTAAGAGCTAGGGATTAAAGCAGTATCAGGCCAGTGATCATAGCAGCACTATTTACAATAGCCAAGACAGGAAGCAACCTAAATGTCCATTGACAGATGACCAGACAAAGAAGACGTGTTGACATAAGACTACTAAGCTGTACCCAGATTCCTGAACCACAGAAACTGTGAGATGATAAAAGTTGTTTTCAACTTAAAAAAAAAAAAAAAAAGATGGGACTTCCCTGGTCCAGGGGCTAAGACTCCCTGCTTCCAAGCAGGGTTCTGTCCCTGATCAGGGAACTAAACCTCATATGCCACAACTGAAGATCCTGCATGCTACAACAAAGATGGAAGATCCTGTGAGCTGCAGAAAAATGCAGCCAAATGAGTAAATAAATATATATTTTTTAAAGATGTGGTGTGTGTATATAATGGAATATCACTCAGCCATAAAAAGAAATGAAAAATGCCATTTGCAGCAACATGGATGGACCTAGAGATTATCATACTAAGTGAAATAAGTCAGAAAG
Source organism: Moschus berezovskii (assembly GCF_049115385.1). Lineage (NCBI taxonomy): Eukaryota > Metazoa > Chordata > Mammalia > Artiodactyla > Moschidae > Moschus > Moschus berezovskii. The sequence goes on along the minus strand of NC_142480.1, from coordinate 15,034,907 downwards.
ACAGGGACATTGACTCAGGGTCCATCTCTGAGAGGTAATGGCAGTTGCTCATCGTGTCTGACTCTTTGCGACCCCATGACTGCAGCCTGCCAGACTCCTCTGTCCATGGAATTCTCCAGGCAAGAATACTGGAGTCGGGGTGCCATTTCCCTCCCCTTGAGAGATAAGGACTCAGTAAAAACAATGAGATTAGAGTTATTGTATTGAAATGAAGATAGTGAGGCACTTTATAGAGGCCACTATATAAGTGAGTGAGAAGAAATCTTAAGATGACTTCTAACCCAGGGGTGTTTGAAACTGTTGTCAGCAGAGGACTCCACGTGAGAACCAGATCATAAGTGAGAACCCAACATATAAAAGATGGACACATGGGATAGTTTGGGGTGAAGGAGAAGAGCCCAATCCTAAGCTCACAGCCTCCTCATCTCCCAGGCTGTTTCCCACCACCCTCCTCTGTGGTTCCAGGCCCCAGGCCCTCCTTTACAGAGGGTCCATAGGTCTGCCCAAGGCTTGCTGCCCCCACCCTACCCCCTGCAGCTGTGGGCAGGGACAGACCAGGCACATCCCCAGGTTGCCTGACTTTTCTTTTGTAAACAACTCAGCTGATTTATAATCCACATACCATAAAATTCACCTTTTTAACGTGTACAATTCAGTGGTGTGTTGTATATCCACAGGCTGTGTAACAATCTCCACATCTAATCCCAGACCATTTCATCACCTCAGAAAGGCCTTCCATCCCCTGCTAGCTCTCACTTCCCATTCTCCCACCCCTCCAGCCCTAGGCAACTGAGAAACAACTCTCTGTCTCTATAAACTTGCCTATTCTGGGCATTTCACATATTTGGAATCATACAATAGGTGACACCTGGCTTTGGGGAGAATTTTCAGGTTGCAGAATATCGCTGTTCCCTCTGTTCCTTTGTTGCAGAGCAAGGCATCCAGGCTACTTCACAGACCTCAGGGCTGAGGGGCCTGGCCTTGTCACAAGAAGTGGGTAGCCAGGACAGGAAAAACGCCTGATGACTGAGATGGAGAGCTGTGGAGCAGCCAGCCCTGAGCACCAGAGGGAGGGAAGGTCAAGGAGTTCTCTGAAATTGCCAAAGTAACAGCCAACTCAATTGATGTCAAGGAAACATCTATCCAAAAATTTATAATCATATCTTTGATGTATGCAAAGTCTCTTTTTTTGTGTGATTTTTCTTTAGGAAGTTGAAGTCAGTATGCTGATGTTATCTTTTTAAATGCAATATGGGATTTCCTTGGTGGTCCAGCAGTTTCCACTGCCAGGAGTGTGGATTTGATCTCTGGTCAGGGAACTACGATCCCACAAGCTGCGTTTGGCAGGAAAAAAAAAAAAAAATATATATATATATATATACACAGAGGTGAGAGAAGAGGCTCTTGAACAGATTCCAGTTTCCAAAAAAAAAAAAAAGGAAACAGGGAGGCAGAGCTGCAGAGGGGAGTATGCACATCTAATTAGATGAGTTACAAGAAGGTAATGGCAACCCACTCCAGTACATTTGCCTGGAGAATCCCATGGACAGAGAAGCCTGGTAGGCTGCAGTCAATGGGGTCGCGAAGAGTCGGACATGACTGAGCGACTTCACTTTCACTTTTCACTTTCATGCATTGGAGAAGGAAATGGCAGCCCACTCCAGTGTTCTTGCCTGGAGAATCCCAGGGACGGGGGAGCCTGATGGGCTGCCGTCTATGGGGTTGCACAGAGTCGGACACGACTGAAGCGACTTAGCAGTAGAAAGCAGCAACATGGTCACCTTAAGCCTCAGTTTTCTCATCTGTAAAATGACGTAATATGCACCCGCAGGTGACTGTGAGCATCAGGAAGTGCCCAAAGCATGTGCCTTCAGCACAGGGGATGCCGATTAAATGGCAGCTGCTAACATCATTCATGCAGCAGTCTAGTCTAGTGGTTAAAGCCACCATACCTGGAGGGAAACTAGCTTTGCCACTCAATTTCCTCATCTGTAAAATGGAGATAATGATCGAACCTATCTCTGAAGGTCATTTGGGGAATCAAATAAGATGATCCTAGTTAGAACTTACTGCCATCATCATAAATTAGTTTTAGGACATTTTCATCTCTGCAATAAGACCCCTGGGATGCCTATTTATCATTAATCCCCACTTCCATTCCACACCCCAGGCAACCACTAATATGCTGTCAGTCTCTATAAATGTGCCTTTTCTGGACATTTTATATAAATGAAATCATTCAATAAGAAAAAAAAAAGAACTTATTGATTGTTCACTGTACCCTGGCATTTTTCTAAGCACCGTCCATGTACGAACTCAGTCAATCCTTCCAACAACCTTATAAGGTAGGTACTATTAATTTCCCCATCCTGTGCCTGGGGAAACTGAGGCACAAGTTAAACGACTTGCCCAAGATCACTCAGTCACTTAATGGTAGTACTAGTATTTGAACTCAAGCTTCACCATTATTCTAGGCTGTCAAGGTTTTAGCACAATGCCTGGCACCAAGAAAGTCCCTAATAAATGTCAGCTATTGTTCAAGGGGTCACAAAGAGTCGGACACGACTGAGCGACTGAACTGAACTGAACTGAAGTGAATTGTGACTGTTAAAGAATAACAGTAATAATTTTTAACAACATGTTTTGGCAACTGTATTGGGTTAAAGAGTCTGACTAAATCCTTGACATTTAGTGGAGGATTGAAGCTGGGTGTTACCCATCTTTGTAACCACGATTGTTAGAAGCACAGTGCCTAACATAGGATAAGGACTCAAGAAGTGTTGCTGGATAAGTGATGAGTTCTCCAAACTGATAGACATTTATCAACATACAGCATGGTGGCCCTATCGGGGAGAGCTGGTGTTGTTGAGCTGCAGGTGAGCCAGGCACGCTTGACCAACTTGGCCCAACCTTTGCTTCCAGGGTCACTAAAGGGCCATGATTCTCATAAAATTTTAATTGGTCTGCTCTCATTGCATCACCTCCATTCACTCTATCACCACCCAGTTCCAGACAACCACACCCAAACACCTGGCCCTCTCCCTCTATACACACACCTTGCCCAGTAGACTCTAGGCTTTTCCAGTCCCAGGAAGACTCCCTCTCTGTCATGTACAAGATTATTCCATTCTCTGCCTTCAGTCTTGTGCCTGCTCCCTGGATGACTCAGACATCTGTGACTCTGGGCATCAAAGCTGTCGAATTTCTGGCTTCTAACCCCTGGGCCATTAAGGCATCCAGTTCCAGATGCGGCTCTGCAGCTGCAGATGAAGAGTAGCTCAGGACTACCCTTCTTGCCAACCCATGTGAAGGCAAGAAACTTCCCGATGCCCCTGTGGGCTAATGTCCCTGTGAACAGTGGGCTGACATCTGCTGCTTGGCAGCCTGGGGCTCTGTAGGCTTCCTTAAGGAGCCTAGTCCAGCACACACACACCACACACACACTCACAGACTTCACCAGCCTTTGCATACAGGGAATTTCTACGCAAAAGGCCTGAGCCCTCAATAAACACCAAGCTGTGGGCAGATCTGGCCTTCCTGGATTGGCCTAGAGAGCCTTGTGAGTAAAAGTCATACCTGGCCTCTTTCCCCAGCCAACAGGATTAACCTCCTGATTGTGACTCAAGTTAGGTACACAGATAGCCTGCCAGGAGGCTGAGAGCTGGCCTAGACATTGGGGCAGTGAAAGGGCCAGAAGCAAGTTTGGGCCTGGCTGAAGCAGAAAGTCTCCCCTGCCACCTCCAGTGTGTAACTCATGTGCAGGTGTTGCCTCCCTAACACTCACCCTCCCCTTCCTTCTGCTTGCTCGTCTCGCCACCTGCAAACCAGTTTCCATTTGCTTTCTTTCCCAGTACATATTTTTAGACTTTTCTTCTACTAATGTAATATTAACTGCCTATCTGAAAAGCTGATCTCTTATTGTCCCCCCTTCCACTACGGGCTTGGTCAGGACTCCAAGTGCGCAGAACACGTGACACCTCGAGATTCAAGGGCATTGTACTTCGGCTGCCATCTTGCTCTCGCCCCGTGTCCACTCCCCATGCCTAGTTGCACATTTCCCTCCCGTGTATGCACCTTCATCAAGCCCATTCTCTGTGCTCAGAAAGGACACTAACCAATTTATCAGTTTTCTAATGACTCGGTCTTTCACCTTTTTCCTATTGTGGACCTGGACAATTCCCAGCCAGGCTTTAGGGAGGATACTGTTAGGTTGTCCAAGTTCAGAAGGGAAGGGCACCACATCCTGAGAAGTGTACGATGTCCACCTCAGAACTACCCTCTGAGATAAACCAAGGTATGTGAAGCCTGAGGTCAGTGATGAGACATTCTGCCTCCTTGTAAATGTCCCTCGGTGGGAACTGTGTGAGACTTCTGGGTCGGGAATGGCACTGAGGGCTAAGACGTGAACCAGTGCCCTTGCTGTCTTTCCACGGGGCCCTTTCCACTCCCTACCTGTGCACATCACAGCAGCAAAGACCCAGCACTGCCCATAGCGCACTGGCTGGCAGCCCGTGGCGTGCCACTGCTTCAGGATGGCCACGCTGCCCATCCACTCCGTGGGGTTGATGCCGTCTGAGTAATTCTCCCCCCAGTTTCCATTGAGCACCCCACTGTCATCATTGCTGTTGATCTGCAGAGAAGCCATAAGTAGAAGCATTAGAAGCAGCCTTTTCCTCAACAAGTGGGTTGCCTTCTGGGCTCCTGGGCCTGAGATACAGGAAGGTTTGATCTTATTTTAGCTGGGATCTTCCAGACCTTCTGGGGAAAGGTGAGGGTGGGAAGCCAGCTATTCTGACTTGTGCACCACTGTTAATTACTTTATTATTCTGTTTCTACCCACCCTCTTGACCCCTCCACCCCCCATCCCTGCAAAGCCAGAGTTTGGCTCTAAGAGCCTTTGAACACACTTCAGAGGTAAGGAAATTTAGACACAAGATTATTTCCCAAACCAGAGCTTCATTTAGTCTTTCCCCAAAATGCAGTAATTAATGGAGGTGATGGTCATACTCAGCCGTTCCAGATCTCAGTTGAGAAAACCTGTTACCCAGATTCTTCCATCAGTCTCATCAAGAATGGCTTTGCCAGAGGGCTTCTGCCTCCTGACCCTTCATTCCCCGGCTGCAGTGGGCAACCATGAGTGGGCGGGGCTCCCCTGCAGAGCTTCCTCCCTCCCTGGACCCAACCTCACCATGGCACACACCACTCTGCTGATGTAGACGGGGCTGCCCCGTAGGGCACAGTCCGTGGCTGGGTCAATCTGGAAGTTCAGGCTCTTGTCTAGCAGCTCCAGACAGATGTCTATGATATTCTCCTCAAACTGTGAGAGAAGACGCAAAGAGGTAAGATGCCCAGGCTAGGCACACGTGGATATGAAAAGAAATACATGACCCACCCCACCCAGTTCTCCAGTGGAGTGTGTTTGTGGAATACAAGTCCATTTGGAAGGAAACTGTCCAGCAGCACAGCCATGGATGACCCTATAAGGTTTCCAAGCTCTGGAGTCACAGCTTGCCTAGTTTGTAGTTCCTGCCTGTCAGATTCCTGGAGTTTTTTCCAGTGAGTCTGACTGGCTGAAAAAAATCTGTTTCTCCTTCTTCTCCCCTTAATCCACACTCTCGGAGCCCCTGGGATGTTTCTCGCTAAAGCCATGTTGCCTCAACTTCCATCTCTACCTGCTGACCCAGCTCGTCATTGGCAGCTAGTGCTGAGACAATGGCACGGACTTGTCACAGCACCCATGATTCAGTGGAGCTTTGGATTGACTAACAGCATACGAGTTATGGAAAATTTTCACCAAGACAGGCTGACTCTTTGTCCTTCAGGCTTGGAACGAATGCCACTTCCTCTGAGGCTTCCCTGAGCCGGAGCCTCGTTTCACTCCATAGCCCTGGCTATATATCTTACCCATTAGATTCAGTTACGAGATAGCCAGGGTCTGTCCTCCCGGCCTGACTGTATGCCATGTCCCTCCAGTTCTTCTCACAGCTCTACCCCCTAGACCTGGCATTGTGCCCAGCACATAGTAGGGACTCTGTGTGTCTTTGCTGAATGAGAGTAAATGAATACATAAACAGAATTAGAAGGCTTCTCGGATCCATCTTCCCCAGGGGACAGTTTGATTGGTTGACTTTTCTGCTTTAAAATATTCAGTGGGTCCTATGGCCTGCAGGATCAAAGCTCTAACCTCTTCAAAGCACATGAGACCCTCCCTAATCTGCCCCCGCTTCTACCTTCTCAGCCTCATATCTCAATAACCCTCACCACTGTATGTGGGTTATTTGTTTGTTTCTTTTGTTTTGCTCCAGCAACATCAGATTCCTTGTAACGCCTGTAGCAGGCTAAATCATTTCTCTCTTTTATGTCTGCTCATGGTTCCCTCTGCCTGGGATAGTTCCCCCTTTCCCTTCACTTGGCTAACTCAGTTCCAGCATCTCCTCTGCCAAGAAGCTTCCCCACGACCCTCGTGCCCAATCAAGTGCTCTTCTTCAAGGCTCCCAGAATACCCTGCACCTGGCACTCAATCTTTGTGTATCCCACTGCATAATCAGTGACCTACTTATGTGACTGAGTCCCCACTTCACTGTGGGCTCAGGGGCAGCGTTTTATTCATTTTCATGCTTCTAGCATCCAGCCCCTTGCTTGGCACTGAGCAGATATTCAGTGTGCATTCACTGAAGAAGAGAGACAGAAAGGAAAAACCCAGGACTCAGCAGCATCTCCTCACTTCTGTTTCTCAGAGATGACAGCCAATCCCTATCCAGGGGCCCTCTGGGATCCCCATCTGCCCATGCTGAGTGAGGAGTTGGGCATGTCAGTTGGGACCATTTGAGGCTTTCATATCTCACCTTGACCATAGCCACCCTGGGAGCCAACGTGGGACCTGATGCCACCTGTGCTGGAGTTCTCTTTGAGCAAGTCTGGGACAGGAACCCGTATCAAACTGATACAAGCACCACAAGCCCCCCACAGAATTTTCCAGCTGCCACCCCTTCTGAGCAGCCAGAGTTGCTCCCCACAGACCCCCAGAGTGTTCTGGTGCAAGGGCTCAGCCTGGCTCTGGGCTTCCTGGAGTACCTGCTGTTGGCTGAGCTTTCAGTGGGAGGCAGGCTTTCAGTAACTCAGGCGTTACAGAGCCTTGCAATTATGACGATGCTGTTTTTACAAACAAAATCACATGTTTTAGAATATGTGTAGAGAACAAAATGTAGAGAACACACACCTTGCTGGTGACCGTGCCTAGACAGACTTTCATATTCTAGACACCCATTTTTGTAATGTTTTATAACGTTTTTTAAGCAATTATATGTTACTTTAAAATTTTTTATACCAATTTTATTTTTTGTTGAAGTATGGTTGATTTGAGCTTCCCTCATAGCTCAGTGGGTAAAGAGTCTGCCCACAATGCAGGAGCCATGGGATCGATCCCCGGGTCGGGAAGATCCCCTGGAGAAGGAAATGGCAACCCACTCCAGTATTCTTGCTTGGAGAATCCCATGGACGGAGGAGCCTGGTGGGCTACAGTCAATGGAGTCGCAAGAAGTTGGACACTACTGAGTGACTAAGCTGTCACCACATAGTTGATTTGCGATGTTGTGTTAGTTTCAGGTATATAGCACAATAGTTCATATTTGTTTGTAAACACATATATATTCTTTTTCAGAGTCTCTTGTCTTTTAAGTTGCAAATTAGAATTTTGAGATTAAAATATACATACAACTATATATAAAATAGCCAACAAGGACCTACTATATAGCACAGGGGACTATACTCAATATTTTGTAATAATCTATAAAGGAAAAGAATATATATTGCTGTTTTTTTTTTACTGTACCACATGACATTGTGGGGTCTTAGTTCCCTGACCAGGGATTGAACCCATACCCCCTCCAGTGAAAGTGTAGAGTCTTAACTAACCACTGGACCACCAGGGAGGTCCCTGTACTATTTTTATAATGAAAAAGGTAAATGATCAAAACAAATAACTGAAGAGGCAATGGCAGTGGGGAGGAAGACACCCTGCCGCTCATCAGCCCTGGTTCTGGCTGAGATGTTCAGGGGACAAATTTTCTCCAGTGTGACAAAATGGATCCTAGAGCCTGTCACCTGGGGTTATGAGGATGAAGTAAGTGTGGTAGCAGGGGCCGCACTGGAAACACTGCTAACAAACAAAAATCCAGGAGTGATCATGACCATCGTCACTGTTGTACCTGCATCTGCACCCTCTTAGTGGAATTCCTGGGTGGGTGCCTTCAGCTGTCCTTCCCCTTTAATTCTTATTGTCCAAATCAGATGTGATCATCTAACAACACTTTCCACCTTTCTACAGCTGCTCCCCTAGCTCCCTGGGATCACATCTCATATCCTCTTGGTGCCATTTAATTCCCACTTGACAGCAGTTCTGGGTGAATCTTGCATGAAGGGCACCCTCCCACCCGCTCCTGCTCCCCTCTCCCCAAGAGACCAGAGCCTAAATGGGCCATGAGCATAGCTGAGACTCACTTGTCCATAATTCCAGGGGCAGGGGCGGATCCAGTTCTTGTTCCCTTGATAGATGAAGCCATAATCATTCATGACATATTCCTGCCTCTGGGGTTCACTCTCCAGGTAAACAGCATCCTCTGGGAATCAAAGTGGGAGGACACAAGGCAGAAAAATCACGTTGTCCTTCCTGCTCTAGTCCCACTCAAGAAGGCCCAGGCCCACGGGACCTGAGCTCTGGGGAGAGGGCTGGGTGACTCCAAGAGGCGCATGAGTGAGGGGGAGACCCACACCCACCACCCATCAACACCAGCCGAAGGGTCAATAGGAACAGCAGGTAGAAGTAAAAATAAACTTTGGTGGAATTTTTTGGCTTACAAAGCACCTTCACATCCTAGCCCCATTTCAAGGTTGAGGAAATAGGCTCAGGGTAATAAGATCCGTCTAGTCAAGGCTATGGTTTTTCCCGTGGTCATGTATGGATGTGAGAGTTGGACTGTGAAGAAGGCTGATCGCCGAAGAATTGATGCTTTTGAACTGTGGTGCTGGAGAAGACTCTTGAGAGTCCCTTGGACTGCAAGGAGATCCAACCAGTCCATTCTAAAGGAGATCAATCTTGGGTGTTCATTGGAAGGACTGATGCTAAAGCTGAAACTCCAATACTTTGACCACCTCATGCAACAAGTTGACTCACTGGAAAAGACTCTGATGCTGGGAGGGATTGGCAGCAGGAGGAGACGGGGACGACAGAGAATGAGATGGCTGGATGGCATCACCGACTCGATGGACATGAGTTTGAGTGAACTCTGGGAGTTGGTGTTGGACAGGGAGGCCTGGCGTGCTGTGATTCATGGGGTCGCAAAGAGTCGGACAAGACTGAGGGACTGAACTGAACTGAACTGAATAAGTAACTTGTTCAAACTACACATAAGTAGAGCGAAATTTGGACACAGAGCCCATATTGAGTGCATGCTTTTTCTGCTACACTCAACTAATCCTCTATGGAAATGAGCAAACTGGAGCCTAGGGGTTCCTCCCTCGCTCCCTCCCTACTTACCTTCCTTTCTTCATTTTACCCTGTACTTCATTTTACAAATTTTCAATGAAATGTACTTATTACTCTTATAATGGAAAAGCTCCAGTTAACTTTAGAATGTATGATGAAGGTAAACGTTAATAGTGGTCAATAGTTGATTATAATAGTTTTCTTTTAAAGTAAAGATGACTTGGTTCATTATTTTAAAATTCTGAGTAAGTAAACAAATAACAAGGCTTCTCTGCCCTGCTTGTTGGCGGTTGGGAGTGGATGCTGAGTGCATGGGATTGGGGAGGTTTGCGGTGGCTATGGAGAAGGGGTCTGGAAACGCTTGAGCCTCGCTGTCTATGGCACTGACAGGGGCAGAGGTGAGGGCATCCCGCCTTACCTGGGCACCAGGGATTGAAGAGCAGGATGAACTCCCCGAGCTGGTAGGCTGTGACAGGCCCCTGTGGGGATTTGATGTGAACCTTCAAGAGGTACCGACCCACAGCTGCCACAGGAGGGGCACACAGGCTCACCTCCAGGGAATTGGCCCCGATGGTCTGCAGTGAGGCGATCCAGGGGCTGGGGCCACGGTGACCTGCCAGGCTGAACACGGCTCGGGTCCCCTTGGGCAGATCTGGCAGCGGTCCTAAGAGGGAAGCAGAGCTGGGGAACTCTGCAGTGACCTCCCAACCCCCGATAATCGCCCCCAACAGACACACACGCACATGACCCCCGCAAGCCAGCCAGAGTCCTCACCGGTCTCAGTCACAAAGATGATGTTGTCCAGGCCTGGCTGGAAGGCCCGGTTCCTGAAGTACAGGGTGATGCTGAAGGCCTGGCCCCGGCGAACAAGGAGGCGGTTGGAGCTGATTTCCTCTGTATGGTGCCGCGCGTTGTTCCAGGAGCTCTGGAGGTCGGTGAGGGCCACCTCCAGCCCTGTGATGGGACAGCAAGGGCAAACCAAAGGGCAGGGATGTGGGTTCTGGTCCAGTCTCGTCCACCACTTAGTAGCCGTGCAAACTTGGAAAAGAAACTGAACCTCTCTGAGCTCAGTTTCCAAGTAGGTAAAATCGAATCTCTGATACGAGCCTTTCAGGGTTTGTGTGAGGGTAAAATGGACTTCTCTTGTGGCTCAGACAGTGAAGAATCCTCTTACAATGCAGGACACCGGGGTTCAATCCCTGGATCGGGAAGATCCCCTGGAGAAGGAAATGGCAACCCACTCTAGTGTTCTTGGCTGGAAAATCCCAGGGACAGAGGAGCCTGGTGGGCTGCAGTCCATGGGATTGCAGAGAGTCGGACACAACTGAGCGACGAACGCTAAATGAGGCTCCATGCATGCAAGTGCCTCTCCCTTACTTCTTTCCCCCACCTTCCCTGCTCCTGTGACCTTCTGTCCCTTTCTCCCATAAGGAGGCACAGAGTTTTCTGCCCCTCTTTGACTCCTCTTGTAGGCCTGGCCAAATCTGACTGCTCCCTTCAGTCTAGCATGTCTCCAGCTTCACTCTTGCATCTTCTTTCTTGGAATTCACAGTTTCCCTTGTCCCTGTACCAGTCTCCAGCTCTGAGAGCAAGTCCCTGGAGTAGCTGCCCCAGGTTAATTGTAGCTGCCCCTGGTTAGCTGCTATGTTTGAAGTAATTTGCTAGCTCTGTTACTACCACTAACGCTTTGTGCCCAGTGACTTGGGAGCTGGGAGCTGAGAGCTGAGGACAGTCTCAGAAAGGCCCACTCCCAGCCTTTTGCAGCTTCCGTTAAAACACAGACTGAGCTCAGCGTTCTCCAAGTGTGCCTCCCCCAGAGGGCTCCACTTCTGACTCCTGCATGTTTGGCCCTGTTTGACCTCAGTCCCCAAGCACCTGGTTCATAGCCCTTAAATCACAGTTGACATCGTCTCAGTCTCTATCCATTCATGTGTCATAACTCCCTTCACTCCTTCCTTTAAAATATCGGTGGTGTTCCTCTGTCCCTTTCCACATGAACACAATTCCAACCTCCTCACCTCACTACTAGTGACTACAACAGCCTCCATCAGGTCTGCATCCTGTTTCTCCATGTCACCTGCCCCTTAACACATCACCAGATTATCTCCCCTCAAGACAATTTGATCATTCCGTTGTCTATTTGCTTTAAAAGTCCTGAGATACTCCCCAGGCTGCCATCCAAAAGACGCACTCTTAATGTGACACTCATGACCCAGCAGACCTGGCCTTAACTTATGCGTACATTCTCACCTGTCACCCTTCCCAGCACAGGCCCTGTCCTCCAGCTAGTCTGTCCCCAAGCAAAGCTCTACCTGTGTATTTTGGTCCTACAAGAGCTACAACTCAGAATGTTCCTTCATTATAAAGAATTTGCATAACTCAACAACAACAAAAAATAACTCAAATGAAAAATGGGCAACTGGTGTAAGCATTTCTCTAAAAAAGATACACAGAAGGCCAAAAGGCACATGAAAAGATGCTCAACAGAACGAATCATTAGAGAAATGCAAATGAGATAGCACTTCACATCCATTAGGATAGCTATAATAAGAAAAACAGTGTTGGTGGTGGGGATGTGGAGAAATTGAAACCCTCATATGTTGCTGGTAGGATTGTAAGATGGTGCTCCAACTTTGGAAAATAGTTCTTAAAATGTTAAATGTTGAGTTATTATATGACCTGACAATTCCTAGATATATACCCAAGATATGAAAAATGTATGTTCACATAAAACCTGTACATGAATGTTGATTGCAGCTTTATTCATAATAGCCCTAAAACTGTAAACAGTCCAAATGTCCATCATCTGCTTAACAGATTAATGAAGTGTGTATAGCCACACAATGGAATATTATTCAATCATATAAAAGGAAGGGTGAACGTACTATAACATGGATAAAAGTTGAAAATACTATGCTAAGTGAAAGAAGCTAGACTAGACACAAAAGCCCACATTTGTATGATTCAATTTATAGGAAGTATACAGAATAGACAAATCCATAGAAACAGAAGTAAGTTAGAGTTTGCTAGGGGCTGGACGTAGGGGAGAATAATCATTGGAAGGACTGATGCTGAGGCTGAAACTCCAATACTTTGGCCACCTCGTGCAAAGAGGTGACTCACTGGAAAAGACTCTGATGCTGGGAGGGATTGGGGACGGAGAAGAAGGGGACAACAGAGAATGAGATGGATGGATGGCATCACCAACTCGATGGACATGAATTTGAGTGAACTCCGAGGGTTGGTGATGGACAGGGAGGCCTGGCGTGCTGTGATTCATGGGATCGCAAAGAGTCGGACACGACTGAGCGCGACTGAACTGAACTGAACTGATGGGGTTTCATTTTTGAGGTGATTAAAATGTTTTGGAACTAGTTAGTGGTGATGCTTGTAAAACTTTGTGAATTTAGTATAAAAAAACCAATAAATTATACACTTTAAATGTTGAGCTTTATGGTATCTGGATTATACCTCAGTAAGGCAAGGAGATCCAACCAGTCTATTCTACAGGAGATCAGTCCTGGGTGTTCATTGTAAGGACTGATGTTAAAGCTGAAACTCCAATACTTTGGCCACCTCATGCGAAGAGTTGACTCACTGGAAAAGACTCTGATGCTGGGAGGGATTGGGAGCAGGAGGAGACGGGGACGACAGAGGATGAGATGGCTGGATGGCATCACCAGCTTGATGGACGTGAGTTTGAGTGAACTCCGGGAGTTGGTGATGGACAGGACAGGGAGGCCTAGCATGCTGCGATTCATGGGGTCGCAAAGTGTCAGACATGACTGAGCGACTGAACTGAACTGAAATGAAGGCTATTATAAAACAAATATGAATCAAATTGACTGTACCAAAATACCCTAATAAATACTAAACTTTATCTTCTCAAACTTATTTAAGTTCTTCTGATTATATTTAAAGTGTGTACCTTTCTTATAAACTAGTTGTTGTTTTATTGTTATTATAAAAGAAATGTAAGCATAAAGACTGGCACATTGTAGATACTCCAGTGTTTACTAGGTTTAATAGAGTTCTCTGTTTTTTTATATAATCCCCTGAACTTATTTTGTATTTCAGATTCAACTACTACCTGTTGAGGGCCTGATTACATGTGCTAGGCCATGTTCTAGGCACTCTAGGCCAGTAACTTCATGGAATACTCGCCACAGCATTGAGGGGATGAAATGTCAGTGTCATCCACGCTTGAAAATGAGAAAACCAAGATGTAAATAGGCTAAATATCTTACCCAAGGTCAAACTTAGGGTAACTGACCCACGTCCGGTGCTCTCACCATTACCCAACAGCTGCCACCTACTGCTGGCCTTCATCTGACACACTGCCCCCTGGTAAAGCAACTGAGCTTTTTCCAGAAAAAAGAAGCTCACCCTTTTTAGAAACCAATTGCCTAGACAGGGATTGCTAACTGGCCCTGATTCAGGTTGGACATGTGACCCAAACTACTCAACAGCTGTGGCAGCATCTTCCTGACAGCCAACACAGGGCAGATCTCATCCTCCGGATGCGTCGTGGGTCAGGTTAATATCTGCTTATAGCACAGGGATTATTCTTCAGCCCAAACATCAGATATCCAAATAGGAGGTACATTTAATACTGGACATTTTTATTCTCTTTGATGAGAGGGGAGAATTGGGTGAAATGATCAGGGAGTCTTAGAAGGGAAATTATCGGAAAAGCTTTTAAAGTAATTGATCTCAGGATCTATCCTAGAGTAAAACCTCTCACAGGAGCACAGAGAGGCACAGATGAGAAAGTACACTGCAGCATTGCTTGTGTAATTGAAAAATGGGGACAACCTAAATACCCACCAATAGAAGATTGGGTAAATAAATTACTTACAGCCATACTATGGAAATACTATACAAAGTGGAAAATACTGGCGTAAATCTTTTGGCACTCAGAAGTGTGGATAGAGGTCCAAGAGATACTGTTGAGTGAGTAAAAAATATCTAGCTGTAGAAAAATATGTGCAATATGATGGTACCATGGCTATGCCAAGAAGAAGAAGAAGAAGCCATACAAGCTAATCCTATGCACTACATTGAGCATATATACATGAATATGAGTGTGTAGACAGAAGACTAGTAACAGTGGTTTCTCTAGAAATGGGGCTAGGTTCGAGTGGTAGTCAGGGGACTATAGGTTTATCTGTAATTATTGCTTTATTTTACTCAAACTGTGTGTTCATTATACAGTATTTTTTGTATAATTAAAATTTATAAAAATTTAAAACTAAAATTTTAAACATAAAAATAGTAAATGAAGAGGAAGCTATTACATTTGTAGAGCTTTTCGCTCATTTTTTAGATGGTTTTGGCGCTTCCCTCATTAGCTCAGCTGGTAAAGAATCCACCTGCAATGCAGGAGACTCTGGTTCGAGTCCTGGCTCAGGAAGATTTCCCTGGAGAAGGGATAGGCTACCCACTCCAGTATTCTTGGGTTTCCCTTGTGGCTTAGCTGGTAAAGAATCTGCCTGCAATGCGGGAGACCTGGGTTTGATCCCTGAGTTGGGAAGATCCCCTGAAGAAGAGAAAGGCTACCCACCCCAATAGTCTGGCCTGGAGAATTCCATGAACTGTATAGTCGATGGGGTCGCAAAGAGTCAGACATGACTGAGTGATTTCCACTTTTCACTTTTATACATGTTTTTGACCAACCATTTAACCTTTGCAGCAGCTTTTTCCGGAGAGAGGGAGTTGATGCAGAGAGAAGGGTAGTGTTGAGAACATGAGTCACAGACACTCTGGGGTGGAGGTAGAAGAGTGAAGATTCAGAGAATCCTAGAGCTAGAAGACAGTTTTAAGATGATCTGGTCCAAGTCCCCTCATTGGTCCGGCACGGGGACTGGGAACTAGAGAAGTAACTTGTTCAGTGTCCAGATCAGCTCTGGCAGAGAGGGTAGGAACCCTGACCCCCTAATCCCTGGCCCTGCCCTGGCCCACGGGAATGTGGAAGCAGGCATGCTGGTGCTCAGCTGTTTAGCTTTTCACCTGCCAGCCTCCACCTGGTCTGCTGGTTCTCAGGCTCCCGATGAATTCTGCTGTTTCTGGAACTTCTCTTCTTTCTGCCACCATTCTTGACTTACTTGTTCCTCCCTCTGAATCCACCCTTCCCTTGACTTCCTGCAGTCTCTCTCTTTCCCTCGGCCCTGAGCTCCAGCAGCCCCGTGGGCTTTGCGTACCTTCTGCCATGGTGGCTGCCTCTGGCTCCCAGGATGCTCCGCACAGAACAGCTGGACGGCCTGGAGTGTCAGGAAACTGGTCCTGGCGTGTCTGCTTCCCCTTCCATCCTCAAGACTCCAGGAGACACTGAAGGCGGGGAGGCTGCTGCACTGCCACCTGCTTACTGGGCAGATCACAACTGGTTTTCTCACTTGCCCTCAGGTTTTTCTTGGCAGTGATGCTTGACTGAGAGGAAATATGGAGGCCAATGAACTGTCAGGGCCTTGTGCCATGTGGGCCTTTGGTAGCTCTTGGGCAATGGGGCATTCCCTGGCGAGTACTGTGCTGTGACGGGGAAGCCAGGTGGGAGAGGTGGGCTGATAGAGCCTCTAGGAGGAGGGAGGAGGCCTGTGTCCCTGCAGGAAGGAACATCAGAGTCCCAAGACTATAGGTCACCTAAGAGAACTCTCCAGACTAGAACTCTGCTTGGCACCTGAGCCCTCTCTTTTATCCTGAAGAGTCACTTTCTGGACATCGTATGCAGACAGAACCCACTCTTGGTATGACATGTTGGTATTCGTTTTCTCGTGAAGATACTGTCTTGAGTGAGATCTGTCTGGTCCAAAGTGAAAGTGTTAGTCTCTCAGTCGTATTGGACTCTGCGACCCCGTGGACTGTAGCCCGTCAGGCTTCTGTGTCCATGGGATTTCCCAAGCAGGACTACTGGAGTGGGTTGCCATTTCTTTCTCCATGTCTGGTCCAAGGTGAATTGTAAATAAAAGCAGTAGAAGAAAATTTGGGAAGATTCATGGAGAAGTTTGGGAAGTAAGTAAGAGGGTGAGATTGCCAGTGATGACCTTGATTTTAGTAAGACAAGTACAAGTCTTTGGAGGAAGAAAAACACAGATGGGAGAAGATAAATGGAAGGAGCAGGGAAGGGCTTCTCATAGGGAGTGGGGGGATACTCAAAGCCCCCTACTCCAGCATTGGCCCTACATTTCCCTGCTATGGGACATTTCCCCCTGCTTCCCTTGCTTTCTGGGTCCCTAAATTTCCCTCCTCAGGAACCTCATTTGCCAGCATCCATCCACTCTCTGTCAGCTCTCTCTGTTCCCAGTCAGCTCTTACAGTGTGTGTATACACCTACATATACATTTCACTGTCTGACACCCCTGCACCCACCTTCAGTCCAGAAAGGAACTCCTCCCCTCTCCACTTCCTCCTGCATCCTTGGTCTTGGTGACTGAGGACAGTGTCCACCCAGTCACTCAAGGGGAGACTCCTTATCCTTCTCTGTCCTCTCTTAGCCTAGCAGTCGCTAAGCCCTGTGCAGCCCAACTCCTGGTTAATCCTGCTGCTGCTGCTAAGTCGCTTCAGTCGTGTCCGACTCTGTGCGACCCCATAGACGGCAGCCCACCAGGCTCCCCCGTCCCTGGGATTCTCCAGGCAAGAACACTGGAGTGGGTTGCCATTTCCTTCTCCACCTGGTTAATCCTAGTTAACTCCTAAAAGCGGCCCCTCTTCCCTGTGCCCTTGGCCCTACCTTCATTGAACCCCCTTGCCTGAACAGCAACTCCTAGCCAGTCTCCCACCCATTCTTCTTCCAAATGAGTCTTCTTCCAAACTTCCGAAGTAAGTTTTCTGAAGTGCCGATTCAACCAGGCTGCTCTCTGCTTTAGATCCAACAGACAGTGAAGTCAAGACTTCTTAGTATCACTTTCAGAGCCCTTCAAGACCTTTCCCCTCTTGCCTGAAGTCCAGGGAGGCCAAACCCCTTCTGTTCTGGCCCCCAGTTCTTCCATGCATGCGTTGAGCTGTCTCTCTCTGAAGTCTTCACGCCTCCCTTGTCTACTTTCTGCAACCAAGCTCAAGCTTCCTGACACTGTCTTTACCACGCCAGGTGCTTAGGGCTGCTTCCTTTTACATTCTCTATCAGTCTAATCCCACTTGACATTGTAAATATTTACCTATCTTTCCCCCAGTTCCCCTTGAGGGCCTGGTCTGTGTCTTATTGCCATATAGGACTTAATCACGGCAGTGGTTAATAGTAAAACCACTGGAGAACTAACTAGTCATAGCTTTCAAAGAACTGTTTTGGTTTGTCATGTGCACTATCCCACTTAATCTTCACACAGTTGTCTAATGTCTTTAATATTATGCTTCACAACTTACAGATACACTTTCTCATTTGACCCTCACAGCAACCCTCTGAGGGGAGGTGGGCTGGCACTGCGATTATTGTTGTTAGCATTTTGCACCCGAGGGAGCCAGGACTTCATCCCGGACTTCTTTGCTTTATATCAGCATGGATCCCAAAACCCCCTTCCAAAAGGACCTGAGAACGGCAGTCTCCATGGACGCCTCAGGCCACAGAAAGACTAGCAGTCAGGAGCCAGGGTGCTTGTCTGGTTGTGCCTCTTTGTTCCACAGCCCCAGCACTTCTTTTGCCAGTTTATCTGTGGGTGCCATTGCCTGAGCCACCCAGCCCCACAGGGAATTAGGGAGAGGACAGAGAGGCAACCCTGCCTAACCTCATGGTGTGTGGTGGCAGTGGGCATGGACGCATGTCCTGGGGATGGGACCTTTGAGACTGTCAGGCTTGTCCAAACGGGGTGGGAAAATGAAACCAGACAGGCTCACCACGTGAAAACAAGAAAAAAGAAGAACATACAGGATATGTTTTTTAAGCCAGTTTTTAGGTGGGGAGAGGGGAAATTATTTGAAAGGTCAACTTGGAAGGCCGAGGTGGCTAATATCCCCACCCCCCTCAGAGGCCCCGGGACACCCAGGAAGAAGCCAGTCTACTCTTTCCCCTCCAGTGACACAATTGACCCAGCTGGGGAGCCCTATGCCACCAGACTTCCTGGGCAGGAGGGGCAATGATTAAACAAAGGAGGACTGGCACTCAGCAGACCAGCAAGGTTTCAGATTTCTGCAGGCGCCAGCCCAGGTTCCAGGTCCCCCGCCCCAGGGGAGGGCGGGAAGCCACCCGGAACACAGCAGAGGCAAGCACTTAATGGGGACGGGTATAGCTGGCACCCAGGGTGGAGTGCAGGTGTGCAGGCTCCTGCCCTGCCTGCCCAGAGCAGCCTGGGAAAGCAAAATAAATAAAAATCAGAGAGGAGGAAGAGGGGAAAGGGGAAAGGAGGGTAGTGAGAGGAAGCAAGTGAACTGGAGGAGCCACCAAGCAGGAGCAGGGTGCGGCGGCAGGCCGAAGGGCCCACCCTGAGGACTCACAGGACGGTGCTCTCCTTCCCGACGCTTCTGGATTTTCTCAATTTCCCCGCGAGGGAAAGCTGGGTCTAATTGCAATAATAACCTTAGTTTTTATTTTCTTATTGAGATATGATTGACATATAATATTGTATAAGTTAAAGGTGGGCTTCCCTGGTGGCTCAGATGGTAAACAATCTACCTGCAATGCAGGAGACCCGGTTTCAATCCCTGGGTCGGGAAGATCCCTTGTAGAAGGGAATGGCAACCCACTCCAGTATTCTAGCCTGGGACATCCGAGGACAGAGAGCCTGGTGGGCTGCAATCCATAGGGTCACAAAGACTCGGACACAACTGAACGACTAACACACACACACATGTAATGGTAACTTTCAAAAACACAGTGATGGGGAGGGAAAGACCAGAAAGATATGCCAAAACAGAGATTTCTTTTGGGATGGGGAAGCTATCAGTGATTTTTCTTTTGTTTCTTTTTCACTTTTCTGTTCTTTCCAAATTATCTAAGATGAGCACACATGATCTGAAGAACTACAGGAAGAAAATGCAAAAGAGTGGCTTCCTGTCCTTAAAATAACAAAAATACGCCATATGAATGAAGGAAGAGAAGCTGAGGGGAGTCAGTGTGACTTGGAACAGGAAGAAAAGATTCGGGACAGTAAGCGGGTGAGGGAGTAAGAAGGGGAAATATGGGGCCAGGGAACGTGAGGGCCTGTTTAGGGGGCAGCCTCTACGAACTGCTTCCCAGCTGTCCTGGGTTCGCCCTGAGGGGCCCTGCCTCACCGTCCCCAGGCTCTCAGGCCAGCAGCAGCTTCTGCCGGGTCCCCACAGCGCCGCAGTTACTGTCCTCCCAGAATCCTCCCAGGTCCCCTTCCCCGGACCTCCCTCCAGCCTCTGCTTGCGGACTTGCTAAAATGATTTAAATGGAGAGACCTGGGATCCAGCATTCCAAAGGGGCTAATTTAGAGGAGATCACATTGCACTCTCTTGTGGCCAGGGCCCTTCTAGGAGGAGAGAGAAGACAGGAAGGACCCAGCCACAGAGGACCATAAGCAGTAAGTAGCTTGTTAGCACAGAAAAAGAACACGGGTGATAAATAAAGTATTTTTATTGTCTCTTCCCAAGATGCACAGAGCTTCCCTTCGCCCCCAGGTAGGCCAGGAAGAGGACAGCGGAGGAGCAAAGATAAAACACACCTCCAGGAGGAGAAGAGAGCAAGGTGGGTCTGGGGGTGGGTAGTGGGGCTGAAAGGGTGCCTGGAGGTGGGGCAATGGAGGAGCTGGGGAACTAGAGGGCCTGAGGAGGTGAGCATGAGGCTCAAGGAGCCCTGGCTGCAGCAACAAAGATGTCCTTGTATCCCTTGATCTCTTTGATCTCGTTGCTGCTGACGAGGACTTGGAGCTGGCGGGGTCCGGCTTTGATGGGGTGGAGGTCCACTTGAATTTCGATAGTGTGTCCGGCCACCAGAGTCCCAAGGCTACGGGTCAAAAAGGGCCTGTTAGAGCCTGGAATAACTGCCGGGGTGAGTGTTCCGGATTCTGCTCTTGGTCAGTAAGCACCTCCCACCCCACCCTACCCTACCCACACCACCTAGCGAGCTCAACCTTTTCTAGAGGAAGGTGGGAAGGTGGGGGCAAGCAGGCATCATCCAGGAGACTAAGGACCACCCTATGACCCCACGAGACTCCCCTTATCAGAGACCAGCAGTAGACAGGTGGGTGGCCACAGGACTTACTCTTTTGATATCTGCCCATTGATGAGGCCACTGCCCTCCAGCACCATTGTGCAGTGACTCAGAGCCACCGAGAGAGTGTTGGTGAGCGAGATGTGGACTTTCAGTGCCTTGCCCACCTCAGCTCTCTCAGACACCTGTGTGGAGAGAAGACAAGGATATCATGGGGACATGGCCTCATTTCTGTACTCGGTTCAGCAACCTCACTTCTCCATCCATCTGTTGACCACCAGGGACTGCTTATAAATAAGATGCTGCAGGGGAGAGAACAGAAGCCCCGGGTATTCATGGTTATCACATACCCTGGCCTGTCTTAGAAGCCCACAGTACTTCTGGAAGCCACCACCAATGGGGAATTGGCACCAAGTTGAAATCTATTCCCTCCTCATCATCTAGCTCAGGATGGCAATTAGATTTCAACTTAAGTGCCAGCTCCAATCTGTTAGTTGTGACTGATAGGAATGCTGTGTTAAAAAGGATCTTAAGATTATCCTTCAATTAAAAAATAAATAAATTTACCAAAAAAAAAAGGATCTTGAGGACAATCCAGAGTCAGTGAGAGAGCTGTGATTGATTAGTAATGTCTGGCACAGGCATGGGATAAGGAAGTGGTGTCATGTGTGCCATCCATATGCCACCAATGATGTCATTCTGAGGCCAGGGTCCCAAGAAATGTTAATGGCAGAGCCCAGACCTGACCCAGGTGTCCCAGACCCCAGCCAGGGTCTCTCTCCCACTCTGCTCTGTCTCCATGTACATTAGCAGACCCACTCTGAGTTTTTCCAGGTGTGCTCAGTGCATCACATGTGAGGGCTGTGTCATGGGGCAATCATGGCCTTGGGCAGGGGTGCCATCCTACTCACTTCTTGAGCCCCAGTGCCTAGCTCAGTGCCAGCCATATGATGGCTATCTGGTAAACGAGTGTTGAACGGAAATGATTCGACCACCCAGATCCTACTGGGAGCGTGTTCTGGCTCAATCAGAGAATCCCAGAAAAGGAAGAACACACTGTGGCTCCCCTGAAACTCATAGAAAAGAAACGAGTCCTTTGTACCCTAGTGAGTGTGCCAGAGTTGAACAAGATCAAAATAGCTTTGGTATCCAGCAGAGTCATACAAATCATTCCATGGTTCCTTAGCAATATGCTCAGTCACACCCAATTCTTTGCATCCCCATGGACTGAATACTGCCAGGTTCCTCAGTCCATGGAATTTTCTAGGCAAGAATGCTGGAGTGGATTGCCATTTCCTACTCTAGGAGATCTTCCCAACCCAGACATCGAACCTGTGTCTCCTGCATCTCCCGCATTGGCAGTCAGATTCTTTAACACTGAGCCACCTGGGAATCTCCTTCTTACCAACAGGGACCAATTAATAGCCTAGTTGGCATCTGATGTGTTTGCCGTGGATCCTGCTGTAACCAGGGCTCTGTGCAGTGGGTAGAGCCTCATCTCAGCTCCAGGCTTGTGTCTGCTCTTGTGATTCTGCCCACTGTTCCCCACCCCGTGGGAGGCTGCCTGACCACCTCACAGCCCAGGAGAAAACTGTCAGGTGGCCAGATGGCTTATGACGTGGAGCACTCGGTTCGCATTCCCATTGGGGTGGAGAGTGCTGTTGCCAAATCCACCAGGTGCACAGTCAGGTGAGGATTAGGCAGTGGGCGAGTCTTTCAGGTAAGAGGGGAGAGTGGGAGAAGGAGGCTTCAGAGGAAGGAAAACCCTGGTAATAGGAGCTGGGCATCATCCCCACCC
Organism: Moschus berezovskii; assembly: GCF_049115385.1. NCBI lineage: Eukaryota > Metazoa > Chordata > Mammalia > Artiodactyla > Moschidae > Moschus > Moschus berezovskii. Next base: position 15,012,530 of record NC_142480.1, on the reverse strand, counting down.
TCCTCCACTGACCCTGCCTCCACCTGTATTCATTCCCTGTGCAAAGGCCTCACCAGCCCCTCAGGCCTCTGAACTGGAGATGTGAGGCTCACCTTTCATTTGCTTCCCTCTTCCTTGTCACCCCTGTCTTATCAGGTGACAAGGAATTTGGCCTGAGTCTCTGTCAAACCTGTCTCCTCTCCTCCGTCGTCCAGACACTGCCTTTCTTATCTCTTTGCCTTAAAATGCATTCATCTCCACCTCACTTCTCTGGAGTGTCTTCCTGTGCACCCTCCACAAAATGTCACCTCCTCTGGGAAGCCTTCCATTTGCACAGAGCACAGAGACCACACCACACTGCACTCTGACCATCCGTTTGGTGTCCAGGGCAGGGACTGTGTCTTGTTAGCTGCTGTACCCCCAGCCCCTGGCCTGGCTGAGGCAGAGGGCCCCCCCAGCCCCTTCTCTGTCCAGATGCCTTACCTCAATAGATAAGTGTGGAGGCTCCAGGGAGATATCTTTTAAAACCAGCATGGACCTCCCTGTCTCCTCCACTTTGGCGATGCCAGACACACGGATCAGCTTTTCATCCGTCAGCTTGTTTCTGTAATTGTTGTAAGGTAGCGAGAGCGGCCACTGTATATCTAAGCACAGACAAAATGCTTTTTGAGTCCAGGAATGGGTCTCAGAAAGAAAGAGAGTGAAAATGTGGATGTGTGTGAGAGAGAATGAGTGTGCGTCTCCATGTGTGTGTGTGTAAGAGAGAGAGAGAGTGCTTACCCTACACCCCAGCCCCCCGAGGTCACTGCTGTGTTTCCCTGGTGGCAGCATCAGAGGTATAGGACCTGGCATTCAGCCTCCTGTCAACAGCAGCTTCACTGCCCGCTGTATGTGAGAATGAGTGAGTGTGTGTGTACTGGGGGTGACTTGTTCATGGCCCCAAGCTCCCTTCCCAGTAGGTGCCTTTCCAGGCCTGCCTCATACTCACCCTCCCCAAAGTCCAGGGTCAGGTGCACTTTTTGTCTCCAGAGGGGCTCCCGGGTACCACCGTTGTGCAGCAGGGTCTGTGCACAGAAGCCCACCACCAGGTGGATGGGCCCCTGGGGATGCGCTCTGTCCGCCACCCTCCGGGCGTGCAGCTTCAGCAGCAGGTCCTGGCCCCACTCAGGCTTCCTGGCCAGGTGAAGCTGCAGCTGCGCCGGCTGGCCCACAGTGCCCCCAGACCCCAACAGATCTAGGAAGGGTGAAGAGGTCCTCCGCACACCCAGCATTTTCTGGGAGGCCTTCATAAACACAGATCGCTCCTCAGGGGATCCTGACAGAAAGGAGAGCCAGGAAAGACATCAGTGGGGAGGATTCAAGAGGAACAATGACCTTCTTGGGGAAACAAGGCTCCCAGAAACTCCCAGACCCCCTCCCAAAGCCCCAAGAACAGCTGCTGAAAGAGATGATACAGCCTCACAGCTGAGAACACGGGGATGGGTATTGCTGGCCGCTGGGCTCAAACCCTCCCTCCATCATGGTCCCTTCATCTCTTGGTGCAGGGTTCTGTCACATATAGCCCAGGGATATCTCCTTGCCTCAGAGAATTGCCAAAAATTGGGGTTAAATGAGCTCCTGAATATAAGCATTGGACGCTGTTCTTAGTCGTCTTTTGAGGGGGAGGTGGTTGGGTTAGGTGGTGATGGTTTACACGTGAGAGTCATCTTCAAACCCCTTGCCAGGCAAGCAAAGGAGGTTACAGCTGCCCCCCTCCCTGAAAACCCGGGGGTCCCAGGCACCTTCTGGGTACTTGTAGGAGCTGGTGATGTTCTGGCGCTGGTCTGACCCTACCATCTTGGTGCTGATTTCCTTCCCGATGGAACTGGTGTTATGGGCCAGGATTTCCTGGGCCTGGCCATCCTTCAGTAGCCAAACGACTTCATCAGCGTTCACCTCGGCATACACAAATGGGGTATCGTAAGGCAGGTGGACCTCCCCTTCCCTGATGGCCTTCACGGAGGCAGGGCCACAGCGAAACAGCCCTGGGCAGGGAATAGGAGTTGTGGACCACTAACTCGGCTGCTGACAGGTGGACTAGGGCCAGTGGGTCGTAGCCATGGGAGGCAGAGGAGGAAGGTGGGATGGGGACAGGCAGTGGCATCAATGACCCTCCTCCACCGGGTGCTCTCCAGTTCCCACTAATTCATCTGATGCTCACACCCACCCTGGGAAGCATCATCCTCATCTTCCCTCCTTTACAGGGGAGCAAATGACTGAGAGGTCCAGTGACTCACTGGCCCACCCAGCTGTCAATGGCAAAGTTAGACCCCTGACCCGAAGTTGTCTCTGCTACGACTTTGGAAAGTGGACAAAGTGGGAAAAGCATCGCTCCCTTTTGGTCTCCTGCTCACGGGGTCAGTCACTTTGATTGGCCTCCCCGCAGAGCCCAGGCCCTTCCACAGTGGTCTTCACTCACCGCTGCTGGTTTGCTGGGGAGTGGGGTCCAGAACCTGCCAGCCATTGTATCCTGGAGGGAGATCTTTCCGAATCATCCAGCACTCATTCCAGACATGGAAATTCCTGCAGAAGGCAGTAAGGAGAAAAGGGCTCACATTTTCAGAGGATTTGCCAGGTATCAGACCCTACACTGAGTGCTTTATATCATTGTTTCTTCTATTTTTTTAACTTTTATTTGGAAGTAATTTTAAGCTTACAGTAAAGTTGCCAGACTGGGATAAACACCACCCATATACCCAGTTCGTCTATTGTCAGCATTTTGCTCCATTTGCTTTAGCACTGGCTTTCTTTCAGATGGAGATTTCCTAGAATGGGATCTTCCTTTACATACTCTTATATAGTTCTCAACTTCACACATTTAATATTTATACTTTATCTACCTTATCGTCTATATTTCAGTGTTGTCAGTTGACCTAATTATGTCCTTTATGGCATTTCCATCCACTGCAGGATCACACATTGCATTTAGCTGTGCAATACCCTTTGTGTCCTTTGAACTGGAAGAGTTCCTCAGGCTTTGTTTTTATCACATTGACATTTTGAACATAGTCTTGACTGATTGATTTCTATCAGAGTGGCCCTCATTTTGGACTCGCTTGATGCTTCCTCGTGATTAGGTTCAGGCTGTGTGTCCATAGACAGAATTCTACACGAGTGTATGTCCTCCCCGGATACACTACTGCTCATTGAGCCAGAGAAGTTTCAGCCCTCGAGGAGCTCAGAGAGGGAGGGAGTGCTAGGAACAGCAGCTAACTCTCATACAATTCAAAGGTCTTACCTGGAAACTGGCTGGAAAACAGGAAATCAGATTTGGGGTAGAAGAGAGGAGAGAGGAACCAGGGGAAGTGACGAGAAATCCAAAAATAAAGGGACACACAGAGACACACACAGATGCCAGCCGGGACGGGAGAGCGGGGCAGGGAGAGGAGAGGTCGAGAGAGACCGGGTTTAAGTACGCAGAGACAGCTAGTCCTGGCTTTGCCCTGAGAGAGAAACAGAGAAATGTGCAGACAGACAGAAAGGCTCAATGAAGGAAGAGTAAGATGAGGTCAGTATTCAGAGGGCTCACAATCTGTTCATTTGGTTGGCAGCCTCAGAGTACATTAACTCGTAGTCTTCTATGTCTGAAATGAGTTTGATGTGATGATCTGATTAGTCAGAACAGCTTTCTTGCTGAGGACTGGTTGAGCACTGGCAACAATATATAGGGCAGTATTTCCTTAAGGCCAGAAAGCATCAAGTCAGAATTTTCCTGCCCTACCTGTAACGGAACAGAGATCTGCAGGAAACAGTGCCCCTTACCATATTTTGTCTCGTTTCTGAGTGGGCAGCATCTCTGCATGTTGGTCATAGTAGGTGTCGATGGTCAAGTTCGCATCCGAGTTGTGTGCAGAACGGAAATTGGAAACAACACGTGTTGGAACACCTAAGCATCTCATTACTAAAGAGAGGAAAAGCAGGGGGAATTACCAAATCCATTTCAAGCAGAATCACTGGTCTCATGTACATACTTTCTCACTTTTAAGCTGGAGGAGAGAAAAAGGCCAAGGTGCTTGCAGATCCGTACCTATACCTCCTTTATCCTCAGAGCACCGTACCCAGGCCCAGAAACCTACCTGTCCTATCCATGGTTTCCATTCCACCAGGAGAAAGAAATCACTTGAGGGTCACTTTTAACAACAACCCAATTGATCATTTAGGGCTTTTCCCATTCAGCAGCTTTCCAAACCAAAAACAGAGAACCTAAACATTTGACAATTTGAAAGAAAAAAGAAAAAATGAGACCTGTGCTGTGGTCAGAAGAGAAGCGGGGTTGTGACTTAACTTCTCTGGGCCTTAGTCCTTAGCTTATATGTAACAAAATGGAGTTGGACCAGATGATTTTCAGTTCTGAAATTCTGGATCTGTAACTCAATTCAAATGAAAGGGTTTGAAGGAGGTAAGAAAGAAATCAGAGTATGGATAGAAGAGCAGGATAGGGAAGACATCAGCAACAAAGGGAATCTTGCATGGACAGCGAGGGAATGACCGTCTTTGATAAGACAACAGCACCCTCTTGTGGCTTCTTAGGAATCACACAAAGCAGACACTATACCATCGTCCTGGAGAAGGAAATGGCAACCCATTCCTACTGCCATCACCAGACACACCTGATCAGGGGCAGATGAAATTAAGCCAAGAGCCAGATGTGACCTTTGAAACCCAGGCCCCCACCTCTACAGGCAAGGTGAGGAGTTTAGAAAGAGGTTTATCCCACCCCTAAGGAGCCTGGCATGATGCAGTGCATGGGGTCACAAAGAGTCAGACATGATTTAGCGACGGAACAACAATCCTTCTTAGGAGCAAATGGTGCCCATTGAGGCTGCTGTGGGGATGCCAATGCTTTGAAATGTAAGAGGACTATTAAGATTGGCCAGTCTTTTTGTTTTGATTCATTCAAGAGCCCCAAAGGATGTCACCAGTCTGAAATCACCTGTCCATTCCCAGCACAGCTCCTGGGCTTTCCATAAATCTTTGGCAGTGGTGAGAGTCGGACCAGGGCTGCGAGTGGCCAGAGGTAACAGCAGAAGCAGCTGTCCCCTCATGCAAAGGCTGTGGATTCTAGGGCCTGGCAGTGGAGAGGCCCAGAGGTGGAGCAAAGACGCAGATCCAGACCTTTTCCCTCTCTTCAGAGTCTAAAGGCCTAAGCCCTCCTCCTTAACTCCTGCCTGATCAGGGACACCCCAGCCTAAGGCAAATCTGGCTGTATTAAGTGCTGGCACTGTGCTGAGCATTTTCCAAAGAAAACAAATGAGCACAATGAGGTCACCTGATTTCAGCACTCATTTAAACCTCCCCTCTGTCTGCAGCACCTGTACATAACTGCGAAGCTGTGTTGCCCTTCTCATAAAAGTCTGGAACTCCGGCCCCGTCTCTGCCCTTCCCACTCTATGCTCCCTCTTTCTCCAACTCAGAGTCAATATATTGGTTCAGTAAACATTTCTGGAGCCTCACAGTGGAACAGGCAGCACTGTACCAGGTACTCCTGCTTCTTGGGGGAGGATAAACAGGCACCACAGTGCTTTCCATCTTTCCCTCATAATATGATTGATGACCTGGGACTAAATTATAAATAACTGATAAATGTATAAAATATGGATGCTCCTTAAGGGTAGTTAACAAAGTAGTAAATCTCTTAATTGTAACTACTCAAGAATCTCTCGGTGGTGTTTGGGAGGCGGCAGCTCTGCCTACAAGTGAGATCAAGTTTTCCCAGATCATCTGCTGGCACCTCAAGCTTCCCCCAACTTGCCCCTGACCCCAGGCTCATCTTGAGCAGAGGAGCCTGAGCTGGTGGCAGAAAGAAGCCACTTTTGCCTCCACTTTGGGACCAGAACTCCTCTATCCAGGTGACCATTCTAATAGTCTAACTGCTCCATCAAGGAGTCTGTGGAGTGATTGCAGCAGGCCAGCCCTTCACTGGATATTGCAGGATTCCCTGAGACTAGCGAGTGTGCCGTTTAAGAGCTGAATGTCCAAGACTCCTTAACCGTAGGGCTGTAGACAAGCCACAGTTAACTGAGGTGAAGTAGAGACGATCCCAGCCCGACCTCAGAGGGTTATCATAAAGAGTCAATAAGCCAGTCTGCATTCCCACCCACCCCTCCTCACTCACCCGTACACATCACAGCTGCAAAGACCCAGCACTGCCCGTACTTCACAGGCTGCCCGCCCCTGGCCGCCCACTGCCGCAGGATGGCCACGCTGCCCGTCCACTCCAGGGGGCTGACCCCCCGGGAGTAGTCCTCTCCCCAGTTCCCCTGCAGCACGCCGCTGTCGTCGTTGCTGTTGATCTAAAGAGGACAGACGGATGAGTTTCCGTAGTGCCCGTGCTGGGAACGCTGGGGTGGGGCCGGGGAAGCTTCCGGTCTTACCATGGCGCTCACCACCCTGCAGATGTACACCGCGTCGTTCCGCTGCGAGTAGTCTTTGGACGGGTTCTTTAAGAAGTGCAGGCTCTTGTTAAGAATCTCAAAGCAGATATCTATGATGCCCTCTTCAAACTTGCCGGGGAAGTCACGGAAGAAGAAAGAGAAGAATAAAAACCTCTAGAATTCTGAAGCCAAGTCGGTAGCACTGACTTTTAGGGGTGGTGTATATGTGGTGGGGGTAGGTGCTAGATATCAGACCAGGTCCTGCCTTCAAGGAGCTTATAAGCCAAGTTGGGAACGTGTCAGATTCAGGATTTGAAGAACTAACCTGTGTGTTTCTGATGGAAAATGCAAATGGAATTTAGAGAGATGAGAGTCGACTGAAAGGAGAAGACTATTGGAGCCGGTGGGCTTGGAAAGACTAGACAGGAAGAGCTCTAGGTAGGGGTGTCACTTGAGGTCTTTGGGCGCAATGGGTACCAGAGACAGAGGCTCAGAGATTTTCTTTCTGGAGGACTTGTGGGGTTAGGAAACGATCAGATAAATATAAGGTTAAGCGTGTGAGGAGTGAGAAGAGCATGGAGAGCCTTGAAGTCAGGTCGAGGGTTCAGCATTGATGGTGTGGGCACAGGAGACAGTGTAGACTCAGGACATACAACATGTATTTGTACATACGTCCTAACCCTTTTGGCTATCAAATGCCCTGGTAGTTTTCTAAGTTTCAAAAAATTATACAGGTGGTTAGGGAACAGGAAACTGATCTTCCTCAGCAAGGCTCCCTGCTTCCTGCCCCGACCCAACTCTTCCCTCCCAGGGTGTGTGGACAGGGTTGAGAAGGCAGTAGGAGGCAGAGAGAAACTATCCTAGCCATGGCTGGAGGTGGAGAGTAGAAAAGCTGCCCAGAGTCAAAGGTCCCCTGCTGTGTACTCTAACTGGATAATTGGTGTTATTAAAGAACTGCGTTCATTATTTCAGTTATAATAATGGACTGTGGTTTAATTTTTTAGAGAGTCATCATCTTTTAGAACTATAGTTTGAAGTATTAGTGAACTAAACGATGTGGTAATTTGCTTCCAAAAAATTCAAGTGATGAGGTAGGAGGAATGGGGGAAAATACACAAGGGATCAGCAGTTTTTCTGTAAAGGACCAAATAATAACTATTTTAGCCTTTGCAGGCCATAGGGTCTCAGTCTCCACACGCAACTCTGCCATTGTGCGTGAAAGTAACCTCAATGAATGAGCATGCCCGTGTTCCAATAAAAGGGTATTATTAGACACCGAAGTTTGAACTTCATATAATTTGCATATCACAAAATATAGTCAGCCCTCTGCATCAGTGGGTTCCGCATCCATGGATTCAACCAATAGAATCAAAAATATTATGGGAAAAAAATTCTGGAAAATTCCAAAAAAGCAAAACTTGAATTTGCTGCACAATTCCAGGAGCTATTTACATAGCATTTACATTGTTTTAGGTATTATAAGTATCTAGAGATGATTTAAAAGTATGTGAGAAGTTGTGCGTAGGTTATATGCAAATATTATACTGTGCCATTTTATATAAGGGACTTTGGTTTTGGTATCTGTGGAGGCATCCTGAAACCAGTGCCCTGAAAATACTGAAGGATGGCTGTGTTCTTTTTTTTGTTTGTTTGTTTTTTGGCAGTTTGAAAAGTGTGGAAACCATTCTAAGCTCTTGGGCCATGCAAAAACAGGCAGTGGGCCACAGGCTATAGTTTGTAAATCCTTGATACAGATGAAACAAGAGTCACCACAAATTGATCACTGTGGAAGGTAAGAGGTTCATGGAGGTTCATTAGAGTGGCCTGTCTACTTGCATTATGCTTTAAGTTTTTCATACAAAACATTCAAACTGAGAAGAAAAAGCATTTCTCCTTCCTTCCTTGCACCTCTCACTCCAGCACTGCACACCCTGACTTCTATTAGTGGTACTTCACGAGCTAACAGAGTTGTCTAAGGCCCACTTCAGGTGACACTGTTACCTGCCCGTAGTTCCAGGGCCAGGAGGTGATGAATCTTTCGTGACCCTTGTAAACAAAGCCATAGTCCATCATGATATACTCCTGCAGCAGCGTTTCACTTGGCAGGTAGACGTCGTCCTCTGAACAGTCAAGAGTAGCAGAGGGGACAAAGCCCCAAACCAAAAAATAAACAATAATAAAATTAAAAAACAGTAACAACGGTATCTTCCTGGATAATCAGAGAAGCAGTGGGTTGCTGGCAATATAAATCAAGACTGGGCTCCCTAAAAGTCTGTGTGCTTTTCTAGAGGCCAGCGATATCATCTATACTTTAGAAAAAAGATTATCTTCTCTTGGTTTTAAAAGCAGCAAGCTGGTCATAGAGATTTGGAAAATATGGATTACGGAAAGAGGACAATGAAGATCACCCCTTCCCACTACTGAGACACCCATCATTGTATTTTGGTGTCACCTGTCTGCACTTTCTTTTTCTGCACATATATTAATTAAGATCACATGTGTTCCATTTCCTAATTGATTTCATTTAGCATCAAGCCATGAACTTTTTTATCATCCCATTAAGAATTCTCTGTTAAGGTGATGTTTCGTGAGCACATGGTAACACATTGCAGTTTATCTTCGGGACTTTCTCAGTAGACCCTCACAGAGCGTTCCCAGAGGATCAGTTAGCATTACCTGTGAACACGTTATACCTGCACTCCAAGGGTTAAAAAGTAGGATGAAGGTCCCCAGAGGGTGGGTCGTGCTATGACTTGGGCCCTGAGGGAGCTCCATCTTCAGAGAGTAGGGCCCAATGACTGCACTGGGCGGTGTGAAAAGGGAGACATACAGCGAGTTGTCATGAACAGTGAAGTCAGAAGCACTCCAGCCATTGCCTTGCCGGGCTTGGGTGAGCAAGAAGGTGGCTCGGGTTCCCAGCCGCTCCTTGGGTGCTGGTCCTGTGTAGGAGAGAATGACCATGAAGTGAGGCTCAAAATCTATATGACATGATTGCAGGGGAACTGGAAGGACCCTTACCTCCTCCCACAACTTGCTAATCCTTTTACTGCCACTAGGTGTCCTTGGACAAACACTTAACACCTGTGTAGTGATTGTCTGACTCTGTAACCCCATGGACTGTAGCCCACCAGGCTCCTCTGTCCATGAGATTTCCCAGGCAAGAATACTGGAGTGGGTAGCCAGTCTGTTACCCAGGGGACCTTCCTGACCCAGGGATCTAACCCAGGTCTATTGCATTGCAGGCAGATTCTTTATCATGTGCGTGCATGCTAAGTCACTTCAGTCATTTCTGACTTTTTGCAACCCTATGGACCATAGCCCACCAGGCTCCTCTGTCCATGGAATTATCCAGGCAAGAATACTGGAGTGTGTTGTCATGCCCTCCTCCAGGGGATCTTTCCGACCCAGGAATCGAACCCACGCTTTTTATGTCTGCTGCATTGGCGGGTGGGTTCTTTACCACTAGTGTCACCTGGGAAGCCCTTTTACAATGTAGGCCTCAGGGTTTTTTTGTTTTTATTCTGTAAAATGGGATCATAGTAGTACCCACCTGAAAGTCTTGTCACGGATTAAATGAGATAATGTGCGAGATCACATGCATGAATTTTTAGCACAGTGCCTGTTGCATATTTAAAAGTTGTCTGTTATTATCACAACCTTAGTTGGCTGAGTCAGCCAGATCTTAAGTGCACTAATAGGGATCTGGGAGTCCCAGGAGAAGAGAGGGGAGGGTGGTTCAGAAAGGAGAGGCAGGGGCCCTACAGATGAACTTTGCCTTGGGGAGGGGTGGGCTTACCTGTCTCAGCCACAAAGGTGATGGAGTCCTTCTTCGAGTGGAAGGGGCGGTTGAAATGCAACTGGATGGTGAAGGACTGGCTACGGCGCACGATGAGCCGCTGGAGGCCCATCTCCTGTGTGTGATGCTCCTGGTTGTTCTTGGCGCTCTGCAGGTCGACGGACCTGAGCTCCAAGGCTGCCACTGGGGGGTGAGATGGGCAAGGGGACAGCTGTGACTTCCTGGGCTCAGCATCCGCAACACTTCTCGACATTTCTGTTGCACCTGGCTCTAACTTGGCTATGATTGCTGTCCAGATCTGACCTCTGCACCCTGCTGCCTAGTTCAGGACTCAGAGAGCAGTTCAGGACCGTGATTCCAGTGACCTCTGAACCTAGCTCAAGAACCGGGGTCCCAGACAACACAACATTTCCAGATAACTGAAACTTAACCCTCGAAGTGCCGTCTTGTAGTCTTAATTGCTTTTGTTGCAAGCTTTCTAAAATTTACTCTATTATCCTGATGATAGAAGAAAGAGCATACTAGAATTTTCTATGAATTCAGTCAAAGACTGGCAGCTACAGTCCACAGAGTCCCAAAGAGTTAGACGTGACTGAGCGACTAACACTTTCTAAGTCAAAGAACTGACTGGAGGCTGGGACCTCAGCTACAGGCAAGTTTCTGCTTTAGGATGTGAGTGCAGGTGGGCACCGCAGGGTTATTTACAACTTAATTTCTTACTTCTCAGCCACGTTCCAGGAGGATGAAGTCACTGGCTGCTGCCTAAGATGTATGCTTAGTGTATTATAAGTCTCATAGCATAATAGGCAAGGTGCAAGATGTCGCCATCTTGGCTGTGAGACCTTGAGCAAGTCACTTAAGGTCCCTGGACATCAGTGCCCTCGCTGAAAAATGGTGACAATGGTGTGCCCACCTCCTGGGGTTCATGAGGGCGTTAAGTGAGGATTCACATGTAAAGACCGTAGCATAGTGGCAGGCGCAGGGGGAGCACTCAGTCAGCGGTAGTTTCTCTTAGCCCTGGTTACCTCAGGTTGTATTTGCTTCACTGTTTTTTCTGGTGATAAAAATTCATTCAGTCCTTTCCCCCCAGGAGTACATCAGTTATCTCAGTGGTTCTAAACGGGGGAATTTTTGCCCCCTGGAGGGCATTTGGCAAAATCTGGAGACATTTTTGGTTGTCACAACTCGGGGAGTGACTGCTACAGGCATCTAGTGGGTAGCTGCTGGGGATGCTGCCAAACAGCACCCTAAAGGAAAAACTCATGTTTGCTCCAGCCAGTTTTCGTGCCATTTGCAATTTGAACTCTTTTTTCACAAAAGTTCTTTACAATTTCACTAAATGAGTTCACTTTGATGGTTTTAGCCTGTCTTTGTTACCTGGCTGAATTTTTCTGAGTCCTTATTCTTTCACCCAAATACTTTCTCTTGCCATCTGGGAACCGGCTAAACTGTCTTCCAGATTGTCTTCCAAGTCTTTGGTCATACGATGATTTAAACATTAAGGGTTAAGTCCAAGCCCTGTGGAGTATTACCATTGGAGCTTCCTTCCACATTAACACTGAGCCATTAGGAAATACTCTGTAAGTAGAATTGTTCAGCTAGCTGTGACTACATCTAATTCTTTACGTGAGGAAACTGGATTAGGTGGGGTGTTTTTTTTTTTTTTTGGATTAGGTGTTTTTAAATTTTCTTCACAGTCTAAAGTCAAATCCAGCTTTCATTTTGCATCTTTCTCACAAATTTGTCAAACATCTGGCTGAAAACAGAATGTGTACAATGCTCACTTGACCCCCTCTCCTAGTAACAATCTTTCCTTGAGGCAGATTCAAAGATGAATCACTGGATCAAATAGTGCAAAGTTTTTCAACCTCTTAAATGTAACATAGGCACTTAAATAGTTATATTATTGGAACCAGAAAATTCAGGCCACAATCCAAGACAGATGACTGTGAATAATTAAACAGCATTTTGTAAACATATCTAACCTATTAGTAGTTTGTGAAATCAATTTAGAGAAATGTGACCAATATTTTTTTTAAAAGAGTAGAATAGAAAATATCCCAATGCATCCTACATTAATTATATTCACTTAATATAATTATACATTTAGCTCACTGAAGTGTTTTTCCTGTCAAGGAGACAGTGACTTCAGAGAACAAAAGGGAGGGCCTTCAAGAGAGCAGGCAAAGAAAGCCAAGAGGATCAACAAGAAGTGCAACAAAACAGGAAATCAAGCAGAATCAATTAGTAAAAAAAAACTGTCAAAAAACAACATGGTAACACCCACAAGGCTCTCTCCCCTTGGCCAACAGCCCACAATGGTTAATGACGAGTAAGATTAGAAGTAAGCTGTGGCTGCATGACTCCTGGTGCTTGACTAACACAAAGACAAGGATATAGAAGGATCAAAATATATCCCCAAGTATTATGAGCCTTAAAGTGAATAGAGACTTTAGAGCAGCTGTCTGCTTGCAGTGAGCTCTGAGGTGCCAACCTCCTGACCTCAGAGACATCAGAACTCTTAGATGCCCCATGACCCCCTCGGGTCTTGGCTCAGAAGTAACCATCACACAGGGACTTTCCTTAACCACTGAACATGATGCTCCAAACCCTGCCCTATGATCATCTACCATCACAGCAGCCTTTTGACTTTCTGCAGAGCACGCTTCATAGCATCTAGAATCAGTTTCAGGAAGCAGAAACCTTGGCCATCTTCTCACCCCTGGACCCCTCCCCCATTGCTTAGAATGAACCATTGTTCCTAATTGCTGATAATTACAGCTGGTATTCGCTGAACACTTACCACATGCTAGGCACTGTCTGAAGCATTTGATGTGTCTGAAATCATTTCCGTTCTCTCAGCCACTCTGGGATGGAGGTGTTCATATTGTCCCTGCCATGCAGCAAGGACAGAGCTGGGCTCAAACCCCCGTAGGCTGGCTCTAGAGCCTGCCCCCTTAACCTCCACAATCTCCTGCCTTCCCTGGTGGGTGCTCGGAGATGTTTGCGTGGATGGATATGTGTGAAGTACAAGGAGAATAACCTGTCAGGATGGCAGCGGGGCTATAGAGGAGGAAAGAGAGGCCTTCGAGGGCAGCAGGGCCAGGATGAGGAGTGGCTTGACTCCAGGCTGAGATGCTGCTATCTGCTCAGTAGTAATGTGTGTAACTCTCCCTGATGGGAGGATAGAATGCTACACCTTTTTGAAGGCAGTTTATCAACATTTCTTATGAAATGAAAAGATGCCTTGAAACAAATTCGTTTGATCCACAAATTCTTCTTCTATAAATTTTTCCTAAGAAAAATCATAATTTGTGTATAAAAGTATAAACATAAGGATGTTCAATGCAACCCAAATATCCTACAATAAGAATTAGATGTTGTTTTTCTAGTTGCTAAGTTGTGTCCAACTCTTTATGATCCCATGGATTGCAGCATGCCAGGCTTCACTGTCCTTCACTATCTGTCTCCTGGAGTTTGCTGAAACTCATGTCCATTGAGTCGATGATGCCATCCAACCATCTCATCCTCTGTCGTCCCCTTCTCCTCCTGCCCTCCATCTTTTCCAGCCTCAGGGTCTTTTCCAATGAGTCAGCTCTTCACATCAGGTGGCCAAAGTTGTGAAGCTTCAGCTTCAGCATCAGTCCTTCCAATGAATATTCAGGGTTGATTTCCTTTAGGATGGACTGGTTTGATCTCCCTGCAGTCCAAGGGACTCTCAAGAATCTTCTTCAGCACCACAGTTTGAAAGTACCAATTCTTCGGCATTCAGCCTTCCTTATGGTCCAACTCTCACATCCATACATGACTAGTGGAAAAACCATAGCTTTGACTAGACAGCTTTGTCAGCAAAGTGATGTCTCTTCTTTTTAAGATGCTTTTTAAGTTTGTCATAGCTTTCCTTCCAAGGAGCAAGTGTCTTTTAATTTCCTGACCACAGTCACTGTCCATAGTGATCTTGGAGACCCCACAATAAAATCTGTCACTGCTTCCACTTTTTCCCCTTCTATTTGCCATAAAGTGATGGAACTGGATGTCATGATCTTAGTTTTTGAATGTTACATTTTTAGCCAGCTTTTTCAGAATTGAATACGTAAAGTTTATCCCTCTCATCCTAATGTAATCAACAAAAGGACAAAGGATATGGGAAAATAATTTATGCAACTTTAGAAAGCAGCCCAGAAAATTTTAAAAACAGTATGTTATCAGATTAACTGCAGGTGGTAAAATTATGGGAAATTTTTTTCTTTCCTTTGAATTTTTTTCTATCAGCCCAGCATTTGCTTTGAACATGTATTCCTTTTGTATTTAAGGAAAAGTGTTGCTTTGATTAAAGGCAGGTTTTTGAGGAGTGTCACAATCACAGCTGTGCTTGAGAATTAATCCAGACCAGAGGGAAACAAGAATAGGCTATGAAGGGCAGTATGAATTCTATTGCAATAATCTAGGCAAAGGCATTGGTAGGAAGAAAGGAGGAACCACCCTGGTGTATGCGAGGGATTGGTGGCCACAGACATGCAAGCTGGTAAACCTCTGGTGAAATACCTTGACTTCTTGGGCTTCCTAAGGCCTCGGCTAATTTGGATGCAGACTAGGGCAAGCTGAAAGAATCCACTGCCCACAACATCCCAGGCAAGCAGGCTACTAGTAAAGGACTGGAAAGCTCCAGACAGAGGTAGTGAAGGGGACAAGGTGGCCCCTGGTACAGTCAGCAGAGGGAGTGGACACCCACCATTGAATGTCAGGTGGACTCAGCTCCTTTACTTCTCCTGCCTTTGTCCCTGCTGCTGCTGCTGCTAAGTCACTTTAGTCGTGTCCGACTCTGTGTGACCCCATAGACGGAAGCCCACCAGGCTCCCCCGTCCCTGGGATTCTCCAGGCAAGAACACTGGAGTGGGTTGCCATTTCCTTCTCCAATGTGTGAAAGTGAAGTCGCTCAGTCGTGTCCGACCCTTAGCGACCCCACGGACTGCAGCCTACCAGGCTCCTCCATCTATGGGATTTTCTAGGCAAGAGTACTGGAGTGGCTTGCCATTGCCTTCTCCGTTTGTCCCTGCAGTTAGTCCAGTTTTCCATCAATGTCTTTTCTTTTTCCACTTCTCATTGTTATTGTCAGTTTGGGACATTGATTAACACTTCATTCTTTTTCATCTCTTCCCTTTTAAGAAATATGAAAGGGCACTTCTGTGTGAGCTTACAAAGATTCCTATGTGATGAGATTACTACTGAGCATTTCTGTATAAGGATGAAATGTCTCACTACCTAAAGATGCAAGTCCAAATTCCTTAGCCAAGCAGTCAAAGCCCTCCATGATGGGATCCTAACACATGTACCCAGCCTTACCTCCCAACAGCCCATAAATAAACGGTACTTCCCTTGTGTGTATTGTAGCCTCCCAATAGATTGTGCCCAGCTTTACCTCTGGATGGCCCTTCCCCTTCCCAACCTGTGTGTGTCTGCATTGTACCCATTCTTCAAGCAAACTCAGCATCCACTTCCTCGTGAATCCTTCCTTTTTAAATTTTAGGATGGGGAGCATCTGTAACAAGTTTCATATCTCGCTAACATTTACTGAGTGTTACTAAGCACCAGGCTTTATGTGTGTTACGCATTATCTCCCTCTATCCCTACAACTACCCAACAAGACATTACAAATTCTGAATTACGGATGAGCAGACAGAGGATTCGGGAGGTTAAGTAACTTGCCTGGGATCATCTACCTAGTAAGTGGCAAAATTGTCATTTAAACCTAGACAGTTTGATTGTAGAACCTAGTTCTTAAGTTGGTTTGGAGGTTTTCACTTTTTTTTACTTTCCAAATAAATGACTATTGTGCTTTATTCAAATAAAAACATAACAAACAGACCTGAGAGGAATGACTCTGGTGGGAGAACTGGAGTGGAGGTTCCCTTCACTGCTCTGTAGAGCCCTGTGGGTCTGAAGAACACAATGGAAACTGCAGTCCCTCTCAAACTCCTCATCCTACAATGCCAGCAAATCAGGGAAGAACAAGCTCCAGCACCCACCTGGTCTCTTGCCCTGGTCTTTGATTTCTTAGGCTTTGAACCACTTGTCTGTCAGTTAATCATGTACTACTATGTTGTTTCTTTGAAACATTATTTTCATTTAATGGTGTCTACATGATTATATTGTTTGATTGTTTCCACTCAGTTCTCAGCAATTCAAATAGCTGCTGGCAGGAAAAAAGTGTTACTTGACTGGCTGTACAAGTTAAATTATTAGGTCTTTTACAGCAAATGTAACAAAGGATGAATATCCATTATATATAAAAGCTGCCATAACTATTAAGAAGTCTTGCTATAATCAGAGAAATGCAAATGAAAACAATAATGAGATTCCATCTTTGATCCACTCAGAAATGCTTAAAAGAATAACAATCTATTTTGTGAGGGTACATGGAAATGGACTGTCTCCTATATTTCATATATGGTGTGAGTATAAATTCATACAGACGTTTTAGAGAAAACTGATTGATACTGAAGGGTAGCAGATTATGCCATCCCTAAATACACCACTTCAGGATAAAGATTATTTTGAGCTGAAGGCAATTTAGAAGCAGCAGATAAAAGAAAAGCTCTCTTCCCTCTGCTATTTGCCTAAAAGCAGGACTTAATTTGTAAATGTGTCCCCACCTCCCCAGGCTTCCCTGGTGGCGCAGTGGTAAAGAATCTGCCTGCCAGTGCAGGAGACGCAAGAGACGCGTGTTTGATTCCTGGGTTGGGAAGATCCCCTGGAACAGGAAATGGCAATCCACTCCAGTATTCTTGCCTGGAAAATTCCAGGGACAGGGAACCTGGTGGGCTATAGTCCGTGGAGTCAAAAAGAGTCAGAAACAACTGACTGAGCACGAACACCCCTCCTCCCCTCTCTACTAGGAAGGACAGAAGTCAATCACCAGAGACAGCTCTAGACCCTCATCAACCCAGAGATAGTCCCAGAGGAATCTGTGTAACAATGTATTAACTAACCCTTATCTTCCATTAGTTCCCTCCTGTAATTTACCTTCCAACAATCTACTGCCCTGGAAACTCAAAGTCCTTTTCTTTTGTTTTGTCCTTTCTGTAAAAATGTACGTTCTCTTGTTAACATGATGTATAAGCCCAAGTTCTCACCACCCCGTTGAGTTACTCATTACAGAGTGCTTCTTTGTACATGTGCAGTGTACATGTTAATAAACTTCTTTTTTTTGTTAATCTTTCATTTGCTGATCTAATTTATAGGTCCCCAGCCAACAAGCCTAATTGGGAGAGGGAAAAATGTTAAGTTTTCCCTCCTCTACAAATATCCATCAAAACTTAAAGTGGATATTGTATTTGGTCCCTTAGTTCTTCTTTTAGAAATATTTCACATAAGTATTTGTATACATATGCAAAGTTATATTGATAGGGGCATGTATTGCAGCATTGTTTATAAGAGAAAAATATTGGAAACAATCTAAATGTCCAGGAAGGAGATATAGTACAAATAAATAAATTTATTAAAGAAATTGTATTTATATGCCCAGAATGGAAAACTATAATTATTTAGACCAATTGATAAACCAATATGTACCAGCCTGCAAAGATTTCCAAGATATATGATTAAGTTTTTTAAAAAGCAAGTCATCGAATAATATATATTATATAATCTTATTGTATAAAACAATTTTATATAACCTAGTGTTATTTAAAAGCAGTTAACCAATTTGTTGACAGTTCTTTCCAGTGAGGAAGGGGGAGGATTGGGAGTGCATTGTACATAAAAGGGGACTTGGGGATTTTTATCCTAAAATATGAACTTTTTACATTTTATAACAAGCATATGTTTTTTGTGTATTGTTTAGGTAAAGCATAATGTTTTAAAAGATAATATAATATTTTAGGCTTACAGTAATTGGAGATAGCCGAGGGGGGAAATACCCTAGAATTTAACACAAAAGTACCCTGGAATCTAGCATAAGAACAAGTCTCTGGAGAAGGCTCTACTAAACTCTGGCTTGTATAAAAATACCATGTGCATCTCTAATTCCTAATCGTTTATATAATATAGAATTTAGAACACAGCTTTAAGAAATGCACACTCCATCTTAGTGCCCTCACCTGCCAGGCCCGGTGTGTCTGTCTGCCAGGCTGACCTGGCCTTCAGGCCCTGTTCTTCTCAGTCCCAGCAGCAGAGTGGCTGCAGCTCTGAGGGGGCCTGAGCTCAGAGGCCAGGACAGCTCTCTAAGGAGCAGCTGGACCAGGATAGGTCTAGGATCCTGGAGGTGGTCCTCCCCCAGCTCCAGAGTCAGCCATGGAAATGACCTCCTAAGTACCAAAGGCACCCTGTGGGCCTCCTCAGACCTTCCAAAGTCATTCCAGTCCCAGGATGTTAAAGAAAAGATTGTCCATAGCTTCGCGGTTAAGCTGAATCCATTCAGAAGGAACGGAATGACTGTATGATCGTGCCAAGGTCTGATGGAAGGTGAGGAAACAGAAGAAAGGGGGCAGATTGCACAACAAAGTAACAGCATCAATTCAGTCTCCTGTCTCTGCTGTTCTCCTCCTCCCCTCTCCAAATGTCTCCCTTCCCTTGACTTAGCACCTCAGAAAAGTTAGATTCCCAGTACTCACCCTCATCCATCTCCCTCCTTCTGTCAGCCAAGGCCCTTCAACTAATCAGCATTAAGGCTCTAGACCAAATTACCTTTACCTCCATCCTGAGGTGGGTGGGGCTACCATTTCCTCCTCCTCCTCCTAGTACTCCTGTTCTTACGTTTCCCGTTGTTCTGGGTGCATCTTAGCTTAAGGAAAAGAGCTTCTGTCAAAAGCCTTCTTTAAAATTGCTGAGGGATTTGTTTCTGAGGTCTCCTTTTTAAGGTCTCCTTTTAAGCTGAGAAGATTCCACATGGAAGGCAAGGCATGGTTTGGATCTGTGATTTTCTGCCTTTGTCAATTCAAGGCTTGGGACCCAATTCACTCTAAGTCAAGGAGAGAGAGGAAGAAGGAAGGGAGCTACCCTCTGGAAGGTTATTCATGAATAGCCATAGGACCAGAGAATTTTGCATCTTGTATCTTTAATGAGTATATTAAAATGGTGAATTATTGTGCTATTGGTTAAAAGTGAAGCTGATGAACTTTCCAAGGATAAGGGGGAATGCCTATCATATAAGGCTAACTGGAAGAAAAAAGCAGGATAGAAACAATGCAGCTTATTCCAATGTTGTAAAAACTGTTATTTGTGCAGGTGGAACCATTTTTAAAAGACAGAAGTAAATACCATAAACTGCTCTTTTGTGACAGCAGATTGTGAATGGTCATGATTTCTTGATTTATACTTTTCTTAATTAAAAAAATCCACAGTGCGAGGGTAGGGCTTCACTGGTGGCTCAAATGGTAAAGAATCTGCCTGCAATGCAGGAGACCCGGGTCTGATCCTTGGTTGAGAAGATCCCCTGGAGAAGGGAATGGCTACCCACTCCAGTATTCTTGCCTGGAGAATTTCATGGACAGAGGAGCCTGGCAGGCTACAGCCCATGGGGTCGTAAAAAGTCAGACGCAAATGAGTGACTAATGCACACACACAGTCCAAGGGTAAGATGTTTTAATAAGGGAGGAAAAATAATTTTTTTTTTTTTTTTTGCTGCACTGCTCAGTATGTGGGACCTTAGTTTCCTGGCCAGGGATTAAACCCATGTCCGCTGAAGTGCAAGCACAGAATATTAACCATTGGACCACCAGGGACATCCCAGGAAAAAAAAATTTTTTTTTTTAAAGAAAAAGTGAGAAAAGTAGGAGGAGGACCATGGCTGGAGATCTGGGCCTGAGTATTCAACCAGACTGACAGTTTAAAGAGAGAAGCAAAAGCATCCAGTCAACAATCCTGGAGGAAGTATTTAGTTTGGTAAAATAATAGTGCTGCAGAGAAAACAGAAAGACATTTACACATTTACTGATCATTGTCCAAGGTATGTAAGAGGCGCCTAATTGCCTGGGTTAATCTGTGTGATTCATCACAAATTTCTGTGCTTATTATAACAAAAGCTTTCTGTCATATCCTTTGCCTTTTTAAAATGTGTTGAGTGTGTTTAAGGAAATAGTCCTAGTTGGATACACTGAACTCACTCGTGTTGGAGGGCGGTATACATTTTGGTAAATTTCCTTCTCATTATTTTGTCTATGCTGAGGTGGTTTGTTTTTTTCCCATAGTTACAGTCATCCTGTATTTTAAGATAGAACTTGTTTAAAGTGATAATTTCCATATAAGACAATTTGCCATTCTACTTGAAAATATGGCCTTAAACAATATAATGACTTTTGCCTTGTGACATAAGCTTATATATTTTTAAAATTTATTTATTATTTATTCAAACCCTTTAATTCTTATTTGGAGGCTTATATGGGAAAAGAGGTTCTCCTAAAATAACTATAATATTTTTATCCAGGTTAACCAAACAAATTCTGTTTTGTCAATCCTGTTGGCCCCATTAAGACTGAATGTCCCAATTTCCAGGACTATTTTCCTTCCCTCTTTCCTTCATTTTTATAAGAATTCATGACTGTGATGTTGATGGCATCATGTTAGTAGTTTTGAGGCACACAAAGGTAGTAAAAGCTGATCTTTAACCTCTTGTTTAATATGTTGGTGGAGATAAAACACATACAAATATTCTCTACAGTGGACCCTGCCCTCAGTAGCAAGGTCAGAACCATGGGGGTCTTTTAGGGAGGAGCTCAGGAAAGGCTTTGTGATATGTGAGCAGCCACTGGTCATGAAGGACGAAGAGGATTTGAGAGAGACAGAGAGAGAGAGATGGTAGGAAAAAGAATTTCCAGGCCAAAGGCACAGCTTGAACAAAGGAGGAAAATGGGGAAAGCTAGGGCTTCTTCTGAAACTGGCATGGGAATTGTCTGTATCAACCAAAGAGAATAAAAGCAAAGGGTCAGAGGCTTGGAGTTTCAAAATTGTAAAAAAAAAAAAAAAGCTGTTTTTCCTTCATTGCTTTAGAAATTAGAGAATAGGTGCTGGTGATTAGTTTTAAAACTGTAACATTACCCATCAAATTGAGCTCTTGATTACTCCCAGCTTTATTTATTACACTAAACCTTGGTTCTTGACCAACTCCATAAACCTGTCAGCTTCTTCATTCTTTTTTTTAATTGAAGTATCATTGTTTACAGTGTTGTTAATTTCTGCTGTACAGCAAAGTGACTCTGCTATACATACATACATATACATTCTTTTTTCTATTCTTTTCCATTATGCTTTATCCCAGGATATTAAATGTAGTTTCCACACCAGCCTCTTATATGGGCTTGTCACCCCACCTGGAATGTAGCTAGGTAACTATATTGGGCAACTAATTTTTAATTAGGTTATAATCAATTGAGGTTACTGATGGTCAGATGTTATTACAGTTCTGCTCAGCGAACCAGGTGACCTGGTGGAACATACCCTGGACAAGAACGTACCCACTTCCATATTCTTCCGGGAATCCATGGATGAAAGCCTGTTAGGCTCACCACGGGGAAAGAGTGGAACATGGCACGATGTGATGAGGTATAATCAATTGATTAAGTTATGATCAATGTTCATTACAGTTTTTATGGCTCAGCAATACCACTCCTGTGAACATACCTGGACAAAACTTTAATTCAAAAAGATACATGCACCCCTGTGTTCATGGCAGCACTGTTCACAATAGCCAAAACACGGAAACAACCTCAATGTCCATCGATAGATGAATGGATAAAGATGTGGTACATATATGCAATGGAATACTACTCAGTCATAAAAAAGAACAATCAAATGCTATCTGTAGAAACATGGATGCAACTAGAGATTGTCATACTAAGTGCGGTAAGTCAGAAGGAGAAAGACAATATCAAGTGATATCACTTCTGTGTGGAATCTGAAACACGGCACAAATGAACTTATCTACGAAACAGAAGCAGACTCAGAGAGAACAGACTTGTGGTTGCCAAGGAGGAGGGAGGAAGGAGAGGGATGGAGTCGGGGTTTGGGGCTGGTAAGTGCAGACTCTTATACAGAGAATGGGTAAACAATGAGGTCCTCCTGCAGGGCCCTAAGGTAGCACAGAGAACTATCTTCAGTCTCCTGTGATAAACCGTACGGGAAAAGAGTATTAAAAGGAATGTATACAGGTGTACAACTGAGTCACTTTATAGCAGAGATTGGCACAACACTGTAAATCAACTATACTTCAATTAAAAAATATTCATGATGGTTTTGCAAATCATGTTCTTTGACCATATTATATTCTGTTTATAGATTGTTTTCCCCCCCTTAAAGACTAATGCCCAACACGGTCAAGTTTTACATTTAGTTTCAAGGGGAAAAAAAGCCCTTTAAACATAGAATCATTTTAAAAAAACTAACCTCTATTAGGGTTAATCCACTCGATTTGTCCTACAAGACAGCAAGCTCTGAGATCTTTAACTCCAAAATAAATACAGACACATTATAATCCTCTTGTGGCTCCACACCCTTAATATGTGTTTACTGGGTTCTCCACTTGAAGATCCTGCAGTCACTTCAGATTCAGTATCTTAAAAATTGAACTCATCAGCCCCACCCATCCCCCAGAAATTCATATAATTTCTTACTCATCTTTGTAAATATTACAAAATTTCGTTAGTTGTTTGGAACCTTCTATTTGAAGGTCTTGTGACCAAACGGAGAGAACAGAGGTGTCTGAATTAGGGAACCTGGTTTAGGATACTGCTCTAGCCCTTCTGAGATTGTTTGGCTTTATTGAACCTTGATCAAGGAAGTACTGATGAAAACTTCAGCCCTGTGTAAAATGGAGCTGAGAGTATTGCTCAGTTCATGGAGTTCTTTTGAGAATCAAGTGGACAGTGTTTGTGGACATGTTAAAGTGCTCTCCAAACATTAGCCAGTTTCATTGATAATAGTAATAGTTATGATCCTTCAGATTGTGTGATTCATGTTGCGTGAAAGACCATGTGTCAAGATCTGTTGCTAAGATGCTCAAGGAGACATTCGTGACCACAGAGAAACTGTCATAGCCGAGTCCAGCCTCTCAATCTCAGTCTTGTCAGTACTCCTGGCTGGATTATTCTCAGGGGAACTGAGGTAACCATGGATAAGTAAACTGATTAGATCATACCCTTACCTCAGACTTGTCACTGGTTTGCATTGCTCCACACATTCTGCCATCACATTTACCCTGACCACGTCTCCATCTGGATTGCCCTCGGCTCTACCTCTGATTTCTGATTTTTTTGGTGGTTTGCCCAGTTCCCAAATGGAAGTCTTTCTCCAAGCCATACCCTTCTCTGGTCACCCTTTCTACCCACTCTGTAGGTCTCAGCAAAAATGTCAGTCCCCATAGAACCTTTTTCTAACTCAATGAGGTCCCACATTAACTCTCTAGGAACTCTTGGATTCTTCTTCACAGCACTGATCACACTCTGAATTCGTCTCCCCCCTAAACTTTTCTGTCTTTCTGTGTATCATCCAGATGATCCCACCTGATTCGACTAAGCCCTCTACAAAATAGCATTTTCTGTGCTATCTGAATTAAAACAACACCAGTCCTTTCCCTATGAAATCAGCAGGAAGTCGAGAAATCCCTGGGATCCCCTCCCCATAAGTCCTAGAGCATCCCCAGGGTTGCTTACTGTTTTCCAGAAATCCTCCTGCTCTCCTGACAGCTGGTGCCTGCTTGAAGACTAGGAACTCAGCCTCACTCTTTTCAAGGATGAGTTAACTGGCTCTGCCAGGCTAGAGGTTCTTGACCAACTCCATAAACCTGGAGGATGGCAAAGGCCTTCAGTTATAAGGCAGGGAGGGTGGGGCAGGAGGGCTTAGTGAAATCAGCCACACCTACCTGGGATCAGTTCCTGAACCCCTGCTGCTGAGTCTGAGTTTCTATCCAGACAGACCCTTCCTGGTAATGACCTGTCTTGTCCTCACTTGCCTATCTGATCTCAGTCTGGACCACCCCAGGCCATCAAACTTGTTTTAATAACAACTAAACATCCAAGGGGAGTTAGTCATACTTGGTCCCCGAGTACCTTTTTTTCCAGGATCTTCTCTTGCCCTTCAAAAATGATGGAGGAAGAGTAAAGGAGGAATTTTGTCTAAACTGCTAGAACTGGGTTGGAGATTATGCCTAGCAGACTCATCAGTTTGTCCAGCCAAAAATATTTTTATTCTTTTATTAGGTATGTTAATGCCAACAATATGCCACAATCATATTTTGTTACATCTTCAGGCTGCACATCATCTAATTTCCTCCACTTCTTTCCATTTGCACCCCAAAGCAAACATGGTCAGATCAATTCCCTGCTTAAACTTTTCCATATCTTCTTATTCCCCCTAGAGTAAGATCCAAAAGATATAAAGCAGTCTCCAAGGCCCTGCCTGTTCCAACTTCTGTTTTCCTTCTCCTCTTTCTTTCTCTGACATAGCTATTCATTCATGTGACAAATCTTTGCCAGGCATCTAAGTGCCAGGTGCCGGGGATACAATAGAGTTCAAGACTGATGGTGTCATTGCCCTCGAGGAACTTAGACTTTAACTGGGGGGGTGGAAACTACATTTAAATTTAGAGTCAATGAACAATGAAGTGAACGGATAAATCGGCAAAATATACTCAGGTGGGGATAACTGAAGAAAAACAATAAACAGGGGGATGAAAGAGAGAATATTTGGAGGCAAGATGCTACTTTAGATATTGATCTGAAGCTAAGTGAGGAAACAAACCTAGTTGTTTGAAAATAGGGGCAGGAAACAGTGAGTTCAAAGGCCCTAGGGCTGGAAGCAGGGGTTCAGGGAGTATGGAGGTAGAAGAGGTGACGAACTGTTGGTGGAAAAGGGCAGCCAGTGTGACAGGGGTAAGAAAGGTGTGGGGAATGACTGGACGGGGTCAGAAAGAAAGGAGGGGCCAGATCTCACTGTAAACTAAGGGTGGGAGTTTGGGATTTCCTCTGAGCTCCCCTGGTTCCTTGGGCACATCTGCTCAAAGCCTTCTCACATGCATTTGCCTGGACTGTTCTCCCCTCTTCTGTTCTCCTACCTAACTTCTCTTTCTCAGAACTCCAGCTTAAACATCCTTTTCTCCTGGATGACTTCTTTGATAAATGTTCATGTAATTTGCATGCATTTCACTTATTCATTCCATAAAGATTTAGTGAGTGTCTGTAATGTTTCAAACATTTCATGCAGAGATGGGCACAATAAAGGACAGAAAAGGCAAGGACCTAACAAAAAGCGGAAGAGATTAAGAAGAGGCGGCAAGAACACACAGAAGAACTATACAAAAAAGATCTTCATGACCCAGCTAATCACAAAGGTGTGATCACTCACCTAGAGCCAGACATTCTGGAGCCTGAAATCAACTGGGCCTTAGGAAGCATTAGTACAAACAAAGCTAGTGGAGATGATAGAATTCCAGTTGAGCTATTCCCAATCCTAAAAGACGATGCTGTTAAAGTGCTGCACCCAATATGCCAGCAAATTTGAAAAACTCAGCAGTGGCAATCAGACTGGAAAAAGTCAGTTTTCATTCCAATCCCAAAGAATGGCAATGCCAAAGAATGTTCAAATTACCGTACAATTGCACTCTTTGCACATGCTAGCAAGATTATGCTCAAAATCCTTCAAACTAGGCTTCAGCAATACATGAGCCAAGAACTTCCAGATATAGAAACTAGATTTAGAAAAGGCAGAGGAACCAGAGATCAAATTGCCAACATCTGCTGGATTCTAGAAAAAGGCAAGGGAATTCCGAAAAGACATCTACTTCTGTTTCATTAACTATGCTAAAGCCTTTGACTATGAGGATCACAACAAACAGTGGAAAATTCTTAAAGAGATGAGAATACCAGACCACTTTATCTATCTTCTGAGAAACCTGTATGCAGAACAAGAAGCAACAGTTAGAACTGGACATGGAACAATGGACTGGTTCAAAATTGGGAAAGCAGTACGTCAAGGCTGTATATTGTCACCCTGCTTATATATGCAGAGTACATCATGCGAAATGCTGGGCTGGATGACTCACAAGGTGGAATCAAGATGGCTGGGAGAAATATCAACAACCTCAGATATACAGATGATACCACTTCAATGGCAGAAAGTGAAGAGGAACTAAAGAGCCTCTTGATGAAGGTGAAAGAGGAGAGTGGAAAAGCTGGCTTAAAACTCAGCTTTCAAAAAATGAAGATCATGGCATCTGGTCCTATTACTTCATGGCAAATAGATAGGGGAAAAGTGGAAACAGTGACAGATTTTATTTTCTTGGGCTTCAAAGTCACTGTGGACAGAGACTGTAGCCACAAAATTAAAAGATGTTTGCTCCTTGGAAGAAAAGCTATGACAAACCTAGACAGTGTATTAAAAAGCAGAGACATCACTTTGCCAGCAAAAGTCCATCTAGTCAAAGCTATGGTTTTTCCATAGTTAAAGCTATGGTTTTTCCAGTAGTCATGTATGGATGTGAAAGTTGGACCATAAAGAAGGCTGAGAGCCAAAGAATTGATGCTTTCAAACTGTGGTGCTGGAGAAGACCCTTGAGAATCCCTTGGACAGCAAGAAGATCAAACCAGTCAATCCTAAAGGAACTCAACCCTGAATATTCATTGGAAGGACTGATGCTGAAGCTCCAGTATTTTGGTCACCTGATGTGAAGAGTTGACTCATTGAAAAAGACCCTGATGCTGGGAAAGATTGAAGGCACGAGAAGAGGGTAACAGAGGATGGTTGGATGGCATCATTTACTCAATGGACATGAGTTTGAACAAACTCCAGGAGATAGTGAAGGACAGGGATGCCTGGCGTGCTGCAGTCCATGGGGTGGCAAAGACTCAGTGGACATGACTCAGTGGCTGAATAACATCAAATGTTTCCAAGGGTTTCCCAGGTGGCTCAGTGGTAAAAGAACCTGCCTGCCAATCAAGAGTCACAGGAGAAGCTGGTTCGATCCCTGGGTCAGGAAGATCCCCTGGAAGAGATAAATGGCAACTCACTCCAGTATTCTTGCCTGGAAAATCCCATGGATAGAGGAGCCTGGCGGACTACAGTCCATAAGGTCACAAAGAGTCGGACATGACTGAATAACTGAACATGTGTGCATCCATGTTTCAAGAGGACCTCGTGAGTCTGGTGAAGGGTGGAGGGTGAGGACAGGAAAACCAAGAGGTGGTTGTCCCAAGAAGCCAAAGAAAGAGTGTTTCAAGAAGCAGAGAGTGCTTATTGGAATGAGGTGCTGACAAGCCACCAAGTAACACAAAGCCTGAAAACTATCCATCAGCTTGTGACATTATACCTTAGTGAGAGATGTTCATACTGCGATGGGGGAGAGGAAAAGATACTGGAGAGAGTTGAGGACTGCAAAGAGGGGAGGAAATGGAAAAAATGAATGTGGGCAAAGTTGGAATTGACTTTCTTTCCTGTTGCCAGGCTTTACTTTTGTTCTTTTAAAAATCACCAGTGAAGGAGGAATTACAGTATGCGGGTAGGTAGAGGCCAGTTGAAGGGGAGTTTTTCCACTGTCCCTTTATTTTCTATTCAAAACCATAGCCAGTAATATTTAAACGTGACCCACCTTTGTTTCAGTCCTCTATGGATGAGACTTCATGTTTTTTCTCCCTTTCCTTTTCCAAATGTTCAAGTGGACCCCATACTTTATGGGAAAAGAAATACACAGGATTTATTACACTAGGTGATTCCTTCAAAGAGAAAGTGGAGACAGAAATTATTTATAGATATAACATTGGACTTAATACCATCTAATTCCCTCATTTGAGACCTGTCATAGGCAAGACTTGCATTATTTGTAATTTTAACATCAAAGAGCAGGTTGACATGATTTGGATCGAAATTTCTTACCAGAATCTTGGAGCGATGTTACATATTCTGCTTGTGGCAGCATGAGAACTCTGTCATCTGAATAGATGTAGCAAATTTTAGTTTAACTTGCTTTTGTTTTTTGTTTTTTTTCCAAAGAAGTAGAGAAAACTTCTCACCAAGATGAGATGATTTTCAGGAGAATATCAGGTATATAAAGGGCAATTTGACCAAGAGCGTCCCCAAATAACAGCTCTTTTAAGAAGTTTGGTTGTGAGGGAGAATAGCATCTGAAGAGGTCAAAGGAGGGATTTCCCCTAAAGTTGGAGGATTGAAATAAAAGGTGCTAATGGGAAAGAATGAGTAGGAAGGGATTGGCTACATGATGGAGGAAAGAGAAGGAATAATCCAGGAGCCTCAAACTCAAATGTCTAAGGGGCCAGTGGGTGACCTAAATGAACGATACAATGGGATGTAAGAAATGGAGACTGGCAGAAACTGCAGGACTCTGGAGAGCACAGGCTCCTTCTAAATACTGGCCTGAGGCACAGGGGTGGCCTTGGGGTTGATGGACCTGTTCTTGATGGTGATGGCAGTATACACACAAATGTATGTCTTGATCAAAACTTGCGGAATTATAGACTAAAAAGGAAAGGTTTTACCTTCCATTTTCCCTTATTTAAGTAAGATAAAAATAAAAGGAAGAAACCTATATAGGTCAAGCATAGGATATGTCTGGGGGCCACAACATTATTTTATGGCCTCTGGAATGTTTGAGAGGATTGTTGTTGTTCAGTCACTCAGTCGTGTCTGACTCTTTGTGATCCCATGGACTGCAGCACACCAGGCCTCCCTGTCCATCACCAACTCCCGGAGTTCACTCAAACTCACATCCATTGAGTCAGTGATGCCGTCCAACCATCTCATCCTCTGTCACCCCCTTCTCCTCCTGCCCTCCGTCTTTCCCAGCATCAGGGTCTTTTCCAATGAGTCAGCTCTTCCCATCACATGGACAAAGTATTGGAGCTTTAGCTTCAGCATCAGTCCTTCCAATGAATATACAGGGTTGATTTCCTTTAGGATGGACTGGTTTGATTTCCTTGCTGTCCAAGGGACTCTCAAGAGTCTTCAACACCACAGTTCGAAAAGATCAATTTTTTGGCGCTCAGCCTTCTTTATAGCCCAAGTCTAACACTGAGAGGATGAGTTGAGTTCAGTTCAGTCGCTCAGTCATGTCCGACTCTCCGCGACCCCATGAATCACAGCACGCCAGGCCTCCCTGTCCATTATCAACTCCCGGAGTTCACTCAGACTCAAGTCCACAGAATCGGTGATGCCATCCAGCCATCTCATCCTCGGTCGTCCCCTTCTCCTCCTGCTCCCAACCCTTCCCAGCATCAGAGTCTTTTCCAGTGAGTCAACTCGTCGCACGAGGTGGCCAAAGTATTGCAGTCTCAGCTTTAGCATCAGTCCTTCCAATGAACACCCAGGATCGATCTCCCTTAGAATGGACTGGTTGGATCTCCTTGCGGTACAAGGGACTCTCAAGAGTCTTCTCCAACACCACAGTTCAAAAGCATCAATTCTTCAGCGATCAGCTTTCTTCACAGTCCAACTCTCACATCCATACATGACCACGGGAAAAACCATAGCCTTGACTAGACGGACCTTGGTTGGCAAAGTAATGTCTCTGCTTTTTAATATATTATCAAAGTTGGTCATAACTTTCCTTCCAAGGAGTAAGCGTCTTTTAATTTCATGGCTGCAATCAGCATCTGCAGTGATTTTGGAGCCCCCCAAAATAAAGTCTGACACTGTTTCCACTGTTTTTCCATCTATGTCCCATGAAGTGATGGGACCAGATGCCATGATCTTTGTTTTCTGAATGTTGAGCTTCAAGCCAACCTTTTCACTCTCCTCTTTCACTTTCATCAAGAGGCTTTTGAGTTCCTCTTCACTTTCTGCCATAAGGGTAGTGTCATCAGCATGTCTGAGATTATTGATATTTCTCCCAGCAATCTTGATTCCAGCTTGTGCTTCTTCCAGCCCAGCGTTCCTCATGATGTACTCTGCATATATAAGGCTTCTTAAAACATATGAGGAAGGGGACCCAGATGTCTGGTGGGAGAGATTTGCCTCAGATGGAGGAACGAAATGGTCTCCATGGTAACAGGAGGACCTGTAGTAAGGGAGTGAAAGCAAGCAGGTGAGTTTGTGGCAGGAATCTGAGGGATTTTGGATTTGATGCCTTCAGTTTTGCCAGTGAAGCAGGAAGCCCAGTCATC
Organism: Moschus berezovskii; assembly: GCF_049115385.1. Classification (NCBI taxonomy): domain Eukaryota; kingdom Metazoa; phylum Chordata; class Mammalia; order Artiodactyla; family Moschidae; genus Moschus; species Moschus berezovskii. Next base: position 14,982,243 of record NC_142480.1, on the reverse strand, counting down.
TGTTGACTCTGTGGTGGGAAGTGGAAAGTCACATACTGGAAAAGAGTAGAGATAGCTTGATACAGACACAGAGATTTTAAAAATGAGTGGACTAGGGAAAAAATGATAGGATTGTTGGGCAGTATTTCAAGCCCTTCTGAGCTTGGTGGTTATATTAATTAAGCTTGAGTTCAGCTGGAAATAACAAGAAAAACACACTGAAATAATGACGTCTTTAAAAAAAAATAAAAGTTTATTTCTCTTTCACACAAAGAGATTATGGAGGTAAGACTTGGGCTGGTATATGACTTCATCATCTTTGCTTCAGCATCTTGGCTCTTGGCTTCCATCCTCAAAGTTACCTTATGGTTCAAGATGTCCTCAGGGGCCACACTGAATGGTAAGGGGTGGCTCTTCCACTGAATCAACTCTCTTACACTTTACTGCTGCAATCACACAACATTTTCCCTTGTTTTCTGTAACATAGACACTTGGCCACACCTGCGTACAAGGACAGCTGGGAAATATAATACTTTATACCTGGCAACAGCGTTTCCAACTAGATATCAGTTCTCTTATTAAAGAATACATTTTAGAGTACGGAGTTGGTAACCTCTGCCACAGTGATCGGCTCTGCCTTGTGCTTTTCTTCTCTGGTGGGGATCATCTCAGGATATGGCCATGGGAAACCTGGGTGTTGGTTTTACCAGGGACTGGAGTTTTATCAGATGAATTGTAGAAAAATAATAAAATAAAAGCCCTGAGGAATAAGATTCTAGAACTGCCTTGAGAGAGTGACTAAAATTATGAACCATAGATTCTAAAGTAGATTTGGAGACAGGTGAGGGCAGGTGGAAGCTGATGGATAGAGAGAAATTAGAGGCCTGAATTACAGACATCCTGATGCCATGGAAGAAATGTTCCTGTAGAAGAAATTGAGTGGGCAGGAAGTTGTGGTGGGGAGGTGAATTTAGGCTGTGGACAGATAGCCGCCAATCATCATTTTAAAGAAAGGAGACAGGACAACCACACCCTGAATCTCAAGTGAAGACCAGGAAGTAAGACGAATCTGCCAAACCTTTTTCCCATTTCTCTCTCTCCCACGTCTAGTTCCTGCCCCTGTGAGTCCGGATCTGTAGTATTCCAAACCGAGGGTGCACATTCAAACACTAGCTTCCATCTCACATTCTGCATCCTGAAGTTCACATTAGTCCCAGATCACTCTGGGACCTGTGGGGCCATGTCTAGGCTGGACAGTATGTCAGTCTTCACTGGAGAGGCATTTCGAATACTTTGAGAAAGGCACTCCAAAGAGCAGGGCGCTCTGACAGCCTCACTCACCCAGGTCCGAGTGTTTGAATGTGCCCTACTTGCCACACTCCATGCAACACACTTGCTTCATTGATCCTCGTAAGCACTTTGTAAGGTGGATACCATCATCAAACCTGTTTCACAGATGAGAAAACTGTGTCCCAGAGAGATTATGTGACTTCCCTCAGGTCACCCAGTGGTGAATCCAGGCTCTGAAATGGCTTCTCTTTCTACATCCCATATTATTTTGCCCATGAAGGGTCTTGCCTTTTCTACTTCTACTAAAGGGTCGTGTGCTATTTCTTTGCAGGCATATGGCACTCTGCTATTTCCTCTGGTTGCTGACTGAGTACATCTCACACCCAGTGTCTGTGACTAGGTTTTGGCATTGGCAGAAGCCCTCTCTGATCTCTTGACAGAGGGATAGGAGACCCTCCCCTGGTTTGCCTCCATGGTTTCATAGCTCCTAACTCCTGTCTCAGGTCCAGGACTCCACCTGTGCCTGACAGTTCCCTGACTGTTGTCCTGATGAGGTTTAGCTCCCATGTGCAATAAACTTGAGCAACTGCTTGAACAACTTTTAAAACCAGAGAAAGGGTCACCAGGCTTGGAGATGGAAGGTTTATTTAGTACCTGACAGAAAGTCAGGTTGCAATCATTCTGTGTAAGTCTGTGGTGATGTTAATGATTATTCTGGTTCTAAATCTTCATTGGTTGGGACAGACTTTGGGCAAAAATCATTAAGGTAAGGTGTGGCTGTTCTCTAATCTTGGCTCACGAAACCTTGCTCCTGGGCAAGAGGCCAGGTCAGAATTTAAGCACTGTTGCATGGCTAAAGCCATTGTTTCAATACTTTCACCAAGAGCCCTAAATGAGAGATGGCTTCATCTCTTGAGAGGCGTTGGCTTGGGGTTAAACAAAAGCTTTACTGCTTTTACAGATGTCTTGGTCTCAATCTGTTGATCCTCCATCTTTTCCCCCGGCCACCATTTATGATCCCATAAATAACTATAAATAAATCAATAAAATGGAACTCCTGTGAAGGCAGAAACTCAGGATGTTCATTAGAGGGAGGGCAATGGGAAGCCCCATTTCCTTGTTAACTCAGCGTCCTGAAGGAGAGCATCTGGACAGTGTTCAGGAATGAAACAAGGTGTCTGGAGTGTCTGGTGACTTCGGCAACCCCTCAGGGCTGGGGCAGGGGAGGTGCTGAGTGGAACCGTGAATTAGAGTCCCAAGCTTCAAAACAGCAGCTGTTCCTACTCAGCCTAAAGCCAGAGAACTTCTCACAGACCCCTGAAAATGACACTTATCTGTGATCTCAAGAAGGGGTGAGGAAGATAGCTCCCAGAAAGGTCTAGTATCAGGACAGACATCATTTTTTCTACATGGGTAGTTATCCCAGGATCTGCAAGTTAGTTTCCCCTCTTAAATTTTTTTTAAAAATATTATACATATGAAAGTTGTCTTATTTTATTTGTTGATTGATTGGCTGTGCTGCTCTTCCTTGTGTGCATTGGCTTTCTCTAGTTGTGGTGAGCAGGAGCTACTCTTCTTTGTGGTGCGTGGTCTTATTGCAGTGACTTCTCTTGATCCAGGGGCTTCCTAATGGCTCAGAGGGTAAAGAATCTGCCTGCAATGCAGGAGACACAGGAGACGCAGCTTTGATCCCTGTGTTGGGAAGAGCCCCTGGAGAAGGAAATGGCAACCCTCTCCAGTATTCTTGCTTGGAAAACCCCACAGTCCAAAGGGTCGCAAAGAGTCAGACATGACTAAACACACAGGCACGTTGTCTCTTGGTCCAGAGCATAGCTCAAGAGCACCTGAGCTCAGTAGTTGCAGCGTATGGGCTTAGCTGCTCTGTAGCATGTGGGCTCCTCCCTGACCAGGGATCAAACCCACATCCCCTGTGTTGGCAGGTGGGTTCTTAACTACTGGACCACCCGGGAAGTCCTTTAATTTTTTTTTAAACTGGTTTTATTTATTTATTTTTTATTTTTTGGCTGTGTTGCACAACATGCGGGACCTTAGTTCCCCAACAAAGACTGAACCCATGCCCCTTGCATTGGAAGCACGGAGTTCCAGCCACTGGACAGTCAAGGAAGTCCCCCACTCTTAACTTTTGACCTGTGTAGCAAATGTGGTAATAGATATGAAATGAGGAGCTAAAATGAGTCTGGTTTCTAAGGTACCTGATGGAACAGAACCAACATTTCTGGATGAGAGAATTGACTTCCAGTCTAACTCACTCCCCAGCACTTGTCCCAAAACTTGGCCATCCCAGTTGGTTTTCATCAAGTTATGACATACAGATTGGGCACTTGGGGCGGTTGCCTGCATCCATCAGCCCCAGGAAATACCACACATTTCCATCATAGTGTCACGCTTGGCTGTTTGTTCTGGACAAAAGGAATTTGGTTCCCCCTTGATGGCTTGTGTTTGGCTGCTGCAACAGAAACCGATGTCTCGGTTGTTTGACTTCACTGTGGCATGAAATCATGGACCTATTAAAGTAGAGACAGTGAAAGGTTATGTAAGGTTTAAATCTCAAAGTCAACAGAAATGGGTTTCAGGTTGCTGGGCTGACAATGCCAAGAAGGGAGTTTTGGCATTTCAAGGGCAGGGTTGATGCTGCCTGTATGGCCTGTCTAACCAGCAGCACATTGTCAGAGGCACTTCTGTCAAGTGCCAATGCAGTTATTCCAGTTTGGATCTAGAAAGCTTCAAAGGCATTTTGTGGTAGTGGTGGTTCTTACCAGGCAGATTAGTTCAGTGGTATGAGATTCAGTCCAAGCCTTGGAACTATCCAGAGACTAGATTATTGCAGGATTCTCAAACTTGTGTTGAATCCATCTCTACCATTAACCTGTGTCCAGGAACAAATTACATCCTTTTTTTCTAAGCCTCAGTTTCCTCATCTTCAAAGGGGACATGATAATAGTACCTCTTTACAGGGTTATGAGGATTAGAGGAGATAATACTTGAAACACTCTGGCCCACTTCTGGGCAGAAATGACTCTCAATAAATAGAAGTGATCATGACTATTTAAAAAGCATTTGTCTGCCCAAGTAGAAGCCTTCTCTTTTCTTAACCTTCCTTATTTTTGCTGAAGCAGCTGCCGGCCAGGACTGCAGAGGTTGACCTACTGATAATGTGCTTCATTACCAGTCATCCCATCCCATTTCTGGGTAGTTCAGCCACTGTTCTAATTTGATTGCCTGTGGTGATTATCTCAGCAAATGAGATAATTTGCTGAGGTTTTTTGGTAATGAAGAGGAAGAACTATGTATGGGTTGCTGAGACCTTATTTGATATAATAAATAAGGAAGGGTGAAGGTGTTTGTTGAGTAACCATAAGCCTGAGTCCATCATCTGAAAGTAGCTAAGACTTGTAAAGGACTTGAGATGCCACAAAAGTTTTCTGTCGAGTGCAGAACTGTGATGATAACTTATGTGCTCTAGATTTCTAAATTCACCCTTTTTCTTGATTGAATAAATGTCCCCCATGACAGGAAGAGAAAATATGTTACTTAAAAAATTAATTTAATCATAGTATAAACACAGAGAAGATACAACTTAACAAAAATAATATTTTCAAATTTGAAGATTGGCATCACTCTCTCCGCCCTGTTAACCAAAAGCTTAAATGTACGGATTAGATCTAAGATACCCACTGCTGCTGCTGCTAAGTCACTTCAGTTGTGTCCGACTCTGTGTGACCCCATAGATGGCAGTCCACCAAGCTCCCAGTCCCTGGGATTCTCCAGGCAAGAACACTGGAGTGGGTTGCCATTTCCTTCTCCAATGCATGAAAGTGAAAAGTGAGAGTGATGTCCCATTAAATCCTATCCAAGTCCTGAGGAAACTGATCTGTGTTTACCATACTGACACACTCAACTTATCCCAAACAATTCATTTCCCCTCTTAAACTGCCTCTCTATTCCAACTACCTATTCTGTCGATGGTATTACCATTTTCTAAACCACACCTAGAGATCTTGATGAGGTCTCTAATCCTTCCACCACTTTTCTCTGTGTTCAGAAGCCACCTGGTCCCATTGCTGCATGATGGTCAAGCAGACTGGTTAAGATTCTGGGCTTGGGACTTCCCCTGGTGGTCCAGTGGTTAAGAATCTGTTGTCCAATGCAGAGGACATGTGTTTGACCCCTGGTCAATGAATTAAGATCCCACATGCCTTGGGGCAGCTGAGCCCCTGCACCTCACTTAGAGAGCCTGTGTGCCACAAATTACAGGGCCCCTGTGCCACAACGCAAGATCCCACATGCTGCAACTAAGCCCAGAAGCCGCCAATAAATAAATAAGATTCTGACACTCCTGCTTTAACGCGTTACCACCTATAGCTGTACCTTAGCTTCTCTGTACTTCAATTTCCTCATCTTTAAAATAGGAAAAATAAATATTAATTCCTCATAGAGTTGCTGTGATAAATAATTTTCAGCATACTGCCAGCACATTGTAAGAACTTGATTCAGTTCTGCTACTGATTTTATTATTCAAATAGTCTAGGATGTGTTCCTTCCCATCTATTTTTATTGCAAATGCTCTATTTTAAGCTCTGTCATTTTTGCCCTGGGTTCCATATTGTTGTTCACTCGCTAAGTCACCCAGCTTCCCAGGTAGCACTAGTGGTAAAGAACCTGTCTGTCAATGCAGGAGACACAGGAGATGCGGGTTCAATCCCTGGGTCAGGAAGATCCCCTGGAGGAGGAAATGGCAACCCACTCCAGTATTCTTGCCTGGAGAATCCCACAGACAGAGAAACCTGGTGGCCTACAGTCCATAGGGTCACAAAGAGTCCGACATGACTAAAGTGACTCAGCACAGTTACTAGTCATGTCAGACTCTTTGCGACCCCATGACCTGCAGCATGCCAGGCTTCTCTGTCCATCACTATCTCCCTGAGTTTGCTCAAACTCATGTCCACTGAGTCAGTGATACCATCCAACCATCCATCCTCTGTCACCTCGTTCTATCTTGCCCTCAATTTTTCCCAGCATCAGGGTCTTTTCCAGTGAGTCAGCTCTTCACATCAGGTGGCCAAAGTACTGGAGCTTCAGCATCAGTCCTTCCAATGAATATTCAGGGTTGAGTTCCTTTAGGATTGACTAGTTTGATCTCCTTGCTGTGCAAGGGACTCTCAAGAGTCTTCTCCAGCACCACAGTTCAAAAGCATCAATTCTTTGGTGCTCAGCTTTCTTTATGGTCCAACTCTCACATCCATTCTTTACTACCAGAAAAACCGTAGCTTTAACTAGTCAGATCTTTGTTGGCAAAGTGATGTCTCTGTTTTTTAATACACTGTCTGGGTTTGTCACAGCTTTTCCTCCAAGAAGCAACCATCTTTTACTTTCGTGGCTGCAGTCACCATCCACAGTGATTTTGGAGCCCAAGAAAATAAAATCTGTCACAGTTTTCACTTTTTCCCACCTATTTGCCATGAAATGATAGGACTAGATGCCATGATCTTCATTTTATGAATGTTGAGTTTTAAGCCAGCTTTTCTACTCTCCTCTTTCACCTTCATCAAGAGGCTCTTTAGTTCCTCTTCACTTTCTTCCATTGAAGTGGTATCATCTGCATATCTAAGGTTGTTGATATCTCTCCCAGCCATCTTGATCCCAGCTTGTGAGTCATCCAGCCCAGCATCTTGCACGATGTACTCTGCATATATAAGCAGAGTGACAATATACAGTCTTGACATACTCCTTCCCCAATTTTAAACCAGTTTATTGTTCCATGTCCAGTTCTAACTATTGCTTCTTGTCCTGCATACAGGTTTCTCGGGAGACAGGTAAGGTCATCTGGTATTCCCATCTCTTTAAGAATATTCCACAGTTTGTTGTGATCCACATAGTCAAAGGCTTTAGCATAGTCATAGTCAATGAAGCAGAAGAAGATGTTTTTGGGAATTCTCTGGCTTTTTCTATAATCCAGCAAATCTTGGCATTTTGTTCTCTGATTCCTCTGCCTTTTCTCAATCCAATTTGTACATCTGTAAGTTCTCGGTTCACATACTGGTGAAGCCTAGCTCGAATGATTTTGAGCAATATCTTGCTGGCATGTGAAATGAGTGCATTTGTACAGTAATTTGAACATTCTTTGACATTGCTTTTCTTTGGGATTGGAATGAAAACTGACCTTTTCCAGTCCTGTGGCCACTGCTGAGTTTTCCAAATTTGCTGGCATAATGAGTGCAGCACTTTAGCCACATCATTTTTTAAGATTTGAAATAGCTCAAATTGAATCCCATCATCTCCATTAACTTTGTTCTTAGTAATGTTTCCTAAGGCCTTCACACTCTAGGATGTCTGGCTCTAGGTGAATGACCACATCATTGTGTTTAACCACGTGGTTAACGTGGTTAACATCATTGTGGATCATTAAGAGCTTTTTCATACAGTTCTTCTGTGTATTCTTGGCACCTTTTCTTAATCTCTTCTGCTTCATTTAGGCCCTAGCTATTTTTGTCATTTATTCTGCCTATCTTCGTATGAAATGTTCCCTTAGTAACTCCCATTCCCTTGAACAGATCTCTAGTCTTTCCCATTCCATTTTTTCCCTCTATTTCTTTGTATTGTTCACTTAGGAAGGCTTTCCTATTACTCCTTGCTGTTCTCTGGAAGTCTGCATTCAGTTGGGTACATCTTTCTCTTTCCTTTGCCTTTCATTTCTCTTCTTTTCTCAGCTATTTGTAAGGCCTTCTCAGACAACCACTTTGCTTCTTGCATTTCTTTTTTTGGGGATGGCTTTCGTCATCACCTCCTGTACAATGTTACGAACCTCTGTCCGTAGTTCTTCAGGCACTCTGTCTACCAGATCTAGTCCCTTGAATCTATTCATCACCTCCACTGTATAATCATAAGGGCTTTGATTTAGGTCATAACTGAATAGCCTAGTGGTTTTCCCTACTTTTTTCAATTTAAGTTGGCATTTTGCAATAAGGAACTGGTTATCTGAGCCACAGTCAGCTCCAGGTCTTGTTGTTGCGTACTGTATAGAGCTTCTCCATCTTCGGCTACAAAGAATATAATCAATCTGATTTCAGTACTGATGTCTGGTGACATCCATGTGTAGAGTCATCTGTTGTGTTGTTGGAAGACAGTGTTTGCCATGACCAGTGCATTCTCTTGGCAAAACTCCGTTAGACTTTGCCCAGGTTCATTTTGTACTCCAAGGCCAAACTTGCCTGTTACTCCAAGTATCTCTTGCCTTCCAGTCCCCTATGGTGAAAAGGATATCTTTATTTTGGTGTTAGCTCTAGAAGGTCTTGTAGGTCTTCATAGAACCATTCAACTTCAGCTCCTTCAGCACTAGAAGTTGGGGAATAGGCTTGGATTACTGTGATGTTGAATGGTTTGCCTTGGAAAAGAACAGAGATCATTCTGTCATTTTTGAAATTGCCACCAAGTACTGCATTTTGGACTCTTTTGTTGACTATGAGGGCTACTCCATTTCTTTTAAGAGATTCTTGCCCACAGTAGTAGATATATATATTGGTCATCTGATACTGGTGTCTTATTTTATCCTGCTTCCACATTTCCCTCTATTTTCCTGATTAGTTTTTCAGGATGAGAGGACATTGATTCAAGCTGCCAATGAATAGGCATTTGCTGTATTCCTCAGATTTATATTTTATGTCTCTTCTACCCTGGGTAAGAGTACTTTGGTTGTTCACCTGCACATTCTTTTCCTCAGGTCTCCTGAGAGCTGATTTTGTAGACCATATGTCTCATCTCGTAAAAAGCAACATGAATAATACCATATATCTTAGTTTCACAATCTTAGTAACCTAAGGGACTTGAAGTGATTCTTACCAGATATAGCAGGAGAAGGATCTCAGTCATCAAAGAGGACATTCATCATCTAAGGAACTATCATGCAGACACCAGCTGAACAAGAGTCACACACAAGACCTGTCCCTCACGTGATTCTACACCCCCGAAGTTAGCTTTCTTTGTGGTCATGAAAATTTGTATTCAGAACTTACAGAAAAGCATGCAATGTGACTCCAGCATATTTAGAAAGTCCTAGAAAATAAATGTAGCAGATCTTGCTTTTTAAAATATTTCCATGATGGGCGTATGTACAATAAATAGCAACAATAAGGGTATTTTTTTAAAAATCTATAACCTTTTAAAAAATTGAAGTATAGTTGATTTACAGTGTTGTGTTAGTTTCTGGTGTACAGCAAAGTGATTATACATATATACATATACAAAGTTATACATATATATGCATATTATTTTTCATATTCTTTTCCATTATGGTTTATTACAGGATATAGAATATAGTTCCCTGGGTTATATACAATAAGACCTTGTTTATTTCATTTTTTAATTTAATTTTATTTTAGAGTATAGTTGATTTACAATGTTTTGTTAGTTTCACTCTATGTATAGCAAAGTGATTCAGTTATCTATTTTATGTATAGTAGTGTGTATCTCGAAGAAGGCAATGGCAAGCCACTCCAGTACTCTTGCCTAGAAAATCCCATGGATGGGGGAGCCTGGTGGGTTGCAGTCCATGGGGTCGCTATGAGTCTGACGTGGCTGAGCGACTTCACTTTCACTTTTCACTTTCACACATTGGAGAAGGAAATGGCAACCCACTCCAGTGTTCTTGCCTGGAGAATCCCAGGGACGGGGGAGCCTGGTGGGCTTCCGTCTATGGGGTCACGCAGAGTTGGACACAACTGAAGTGACTTAGCAGCAGCAGCAGCAGTGTGTATCTGAAGAAGGAAATGGCAACCCACTCCAGTATCCTTGCCTAGAGAATCCTACTGACAGAGGAGCCTGGTGGGCTACAGTCCATAGGGTCACAAAGAGTCGGACACAACTGAAGTGACTTAGCAGCAGCAGCAGTGTGTATCTGCTAATCCCAAACTTCTAATTTATCCCTCCTCCACTCTCCCATTTGGTAACCATAAGTTTGTTTTCTCTGTCTGTGATTCTGTTTTGTAAATAAGTTTTTGTTTTAATCATTAACAATAAGGGTTTTTTAAATGACCTGTTGGCTAACACATAACAAGATATAGAAACTTCGATGCTGTGTGTTCTAGTTGAATTGAAACTGGTGTGAGTCTAGGTCATCAGCTCAAACCAAAAGTGGCCACAGGCTAGTCTTACCCAAAATGAAAGGAAACTGGGATAGAGGATGAGTTTCAGGTTCAAGTCACTATGGAGTAAATCTTCATAGTTAAGATGCAGCTAATATGATTGCGGGATTGGGGGTGGGAGGAGAAGGGGACAACAGAGAATGAGATGGCTGGATGGCATCACCGACTCGATGGACATGAGTTTGAGTGAAATCCGGGAGTTGGTGATGGACAGGGAGGCCTGGCGTGCTCTGATTCATGGAGTCGCAAAGAGTCGGACACGACTGAGCGACTGAACTGAATTGAACTGAATATGATTGTCTTCTACCAAAATAAGAAAAAAAATTCACTGTCTGTGGTTACTTATCTCTGTCACTACCCACTTGATGTCTGTGTGGAAGATGGGGGAAGCAGCAGGGCTAAGAGAGGGGTTCCCAAAAGTATATATTTATATCACAGCTATGTTCTAATGGTTCTGGCTGATTCTTTCTGCATGTATGACCAAAAGAACAGGCTTGCCTTTAGGGTGTCATTGTATTAATTTTCACTAGTGCTACTCTGTTCTTCCCCAGGAAGCCAGTGGCACAGAATTTATTATATTAAAAAGGTATAAGCTTGGACTTCCCTGGTGGTCCAAGTGGTTAAGAGTTCGCCTTCCAATGCAGGAGACAGAGGTTTGATCCCTGGTCAGACAGCTAGATCCCATATGGAGCAAGGCAACTAAGCCCAAGCTCTGGAGCCTGTGCTCCACAGGAAAAAGACCTAGTGAAGCAAAAAAAAAAAAAAGATATGAGAAAGGTCTGGCCCCAAAACATTAAACCCTGACGATAAGAGATCCCTGTTCAGCTCCATTGTGGATAGTGTGCCAGGTGCTAGGAATACGATGGTGAATAAGATACTATTCCTACCCTTAAGGAGCCAGGGTAGGGGTAATACCTAGTGAGAAGACAGATGAGAAAACAGATCATAACAAAATATGGGACTTCCCTGGTAGTCCAGTGGTAGAGAATCCGCCTGCCCATGCAGAGGACACAGGTTCAGTCCTTTCTCCAGGAGGATTCCACATGCTGCAGAGCAAGCAAGCCAGGGCACCGCAACTACTGAAGCCCATATGCCTGGAGTCTGGGTTCTGCAACAAGAGAAGCCGCCACAGTAAGAAACCTGTGCCCTGCAACTAGAGAGTAGCCCCTGCTCCTCACAACTAGAGAAAGCCTGTGTACAGCAAGTAAGACCCAGAACAGCCAAAAATATACAGAGAAGTAATTTAATCTGTATTAACACAGAGAAACACAGTACAGATGATAGTTACATGGTGCTATGGCAATATAGAAAGGTGACACAGTCCAGCCTGGAAGGGTGAGGGGGTTAGAACCAGGGAATGCTTTCCAAAGATAAGCCTTGAGCGACATAAGAGTTGTATGAACAAGGTTGGGATAGTGAGGTTGAGGGTAAGGTAAAAGAGGCAGTGCTAAGTTTGAACAGTAAGAACACTGTAAGTAAAAGAATGGAAGCACGTAACCGTATTCTGTCTTTGGGACCCAGGTATACCTTCTTTATAACTGGGATGTCAATAAACAGAGAAGGTATGGCAGGGGGTGCAGTTTGTGAGATACACAGTGTCAGATTCTGGCTGTATGAAAAATCAGCTAATGAAGAATTACATCATATGTATAATAAATATTAATAGAAAAAAATGAAAATCAGAAAAAAGCAAGACAATGGGGAAAGTGATGGCAAAGTTTTTTTCCTCCCTAGGTTGCTGATGTATCCAGGAATAAGATATCAGTTTTGCTAACTTTTCCTGAGATTCAGTTCAGTTTAGTTTAGTCACTCAGTTGTGTCTGACTCTTTGCAACCCTGTGGACTGAAGCATGCCAGGCTTCCCTGTCCATCACCAATTCCCGGAGCTTACTCAAACTCATGTCCATCGAGTCAGTGATGCCATCCAACCATCTCATCCTCTGTCATCCCCTCTGCTTCTGCCTTCAATCTTTCCCAGCATCAGTGTTTTCTCCAATGAGTCAGTTCTATACATCAGGTGGCCAAAGTATTGGAGTTTCAGCTTCAGCATCAGTCCTTCCAATGAACATTCAGGACTGATTTCCTTTACAGTTGACTGGTTTGATCTCCTTGCAGTCAAAGGGACTTTGCTGAGATAGCAAGTCTAAATGTGAATCAGAGATTGAGGCTCTTTTCATTAGAAAATCCTAAAAATGTGGACAAAGACTAGGGAATGAGAAAAGCTGTATGTAGTTTAATATCCTAAAAATCATTATTATTACAATTTATTTCTCCATCTTAGTCTGCCAATTAGGTGACAAATGACTTTTCATGTAAATATTAGGGCAAGGTCTTTCCTATCCCTCTATTAAACTTACTTAGAGAGTTCCGCACCAAGTCATGCCCAGTGAAGCATCAGCACATCCTAGGAAGATCCTGTGTTTATGTGCTCACAAGCGTATTTAATTGCACATTCCTACTCCCTCAGATTAGCCTTTTGGCAAAGTGAGCTCATTTCATTTCCAATGAATAAGATGACCATGGTCCATTGTTGAGCAAAAATGGATAAAGATCAGCTGGAAACTCAGTCAAGGAGAAGGTTCAAGAGTATTCTGCAAACCTAGGAGTAACACAAGGACATCTACTACCATTGCCCAAGGCAGTTGAATTTTAAACAGGGTAGGCACAATGGTAATATTCAATAAATTTATAAAATTTTTTCAAATATGAGTGTCAGATTGGACCTACAAGTATTTATTAAGTATTTACTATATTGGAGATAGAGAAGTGAACTAGACATAATTCCTTCCCTTAGTCAAAGAATTCCCACTTTGGGACCAGGCACTTAAGATCATTGTCCAAGAAAGATAAGTGAGTAGTCTTATAACTAAACCATGGAATGATAGAACTTGTGTACATAATTATTGACATCCAAGGAAATCTCAGCCTACCCTAAAGCTGATTATAATTTTCATAATTTCTGCTCTATATATTCTTTTTCTCTCTTTAAACATCAAATCCAAATATGATTAGCAAGGTCATAAATGACCTCCAAAATCACTGCAGATGGTGACTGCAGTCATGAAATTAAAAGACGCTTGCTCCTTGGAAGAAAAGCTATGAACAGCCTAGACAGCATATTAAAAAGCAAAAACATTACTTTGCCAACAAAGGTCTGTCTAGACAAAGCTATAGTTTTTCCAGTGGTGATGTATGGATGTGAGAGTTGGACTGTGAAGAAAGCTGATTGCCAAAGAATTGATGCTTTTGAACTGTGGTGCTGGAGAAGACTCTTGAGAGTCCCTTGGACTGCAAGGAGATCCAGTCAGTCCATCCTAAAGGAAATTAGTCCTGAACATTCATTGGCAGGACAGATGCTGAAGCTGAAACTCCAATACTTTGGCCACCTGATGTGAAGAACTGACTCATTGGAAAAGATCCTGACACTGGGAAAGATTGAAGGCAGAAGGAGAAGGGGACGACAGAGGATGAGATGGTTGGGTGGCATCACCGACTCAATGGACATGAGTTTGAGTGAACTCCGGGAGTTGGTGATGGATAGGGAGGCCTGGTGTGCTTCAGTCCATGGGGTCGCAAAAGTCAGACACAACTAAGCAACTGACCGGAACTTGCCAGCCTAATGCTATTTTATAGCCCTTCCTTCATCACTGCAGTCAAAAAGCTTACTTAATTTTAATGTCACACTAGACATCATTGCATGGTCCCTGTGATTAAGAACTTAACCTGTAACTAGTTCTCTTAATCACCAGACTGTCCAAAGAGCACAGGCTCCTCTCACACAGGAAGATAGTGATTGATTACATTTGGGGCTCACATACAGGAGTATTTTCCTGAAGATATCTAGTAGGATGGTTCCTAGAGTAGGTGTGAGTTGTTTGAGGGTGAATTTAGGATCACAACATGAATATGGAATAAAGCAGGACAAGGTCTGAGATCACTGAAAGAGAAGGACATGCAATGCCTGGGCATCGGAACACGTCTCTTATATGTCAACTTTCTAATATCAATAAGGAGGTTTAAATCTGCAGAACGATGAAAAATGGACATTCCATGGCAAAATCTAGAAAACACATAAGGAAGTGACAGTTCTGGCCTTTGAAGGACATATCCTACAAGAGTTGTTCTTAACCTCATTTTCATATCCTCACTAGTATGTACAGTGTTTTGGAGACCCTGACAGAGCAGAGAAGCAGAGATGCAAAATAAGAAATTCCCTTCCTCCCTTAACTAGTTTTTCTGGTCTAAAAAGAAGCAATCATTAAATGAGGAAAAGGGCTTTTACTGACTCTCATAATTACCCCAGTGTCTCCATACCAGAATTTTAAATATTCAAAGGTGAAATGGAGAAGCAAAAAGTACAGTCCACAACTTCAATTCTTAATCTGACCCACATCTCTAACTACTGCAGACTACTCTTATGAAACTAGGATCCAGCACTACCGAGTGCTGCTCCAAAGGCACAGAATTGTTACTGACAAAACCCTTAAGTGTTCTAATGACTGGAACTTGAGAAATGAGTAAGTCCTTAACTGAGTATGATGCATGTAAAGGGTCAGAGGTGGAGGGCATGCTTAATCTGATAATCACACAGAAAATGTGGATAATTTCTCTGGGGAGAACAAGCCCAATTACTCATAATGCGCCATACTGGGCAGCACTTGAGAGACTAGGCATCACTAGTAATTTTGGTCTGGCACACATCCATGTTTTCCTGACATCCCCCCACTCCGATACTCCCCACTCCCCAAGAGCTCTATATTGCCCAAAAGTGATGATAATAATGATGGTTGATGGTACTATCTAAAAGATATCATAATGGAAGGCATCTCCGGGACTTTGGCATTATTTCTAGTTTCAAATTCTGGTACTAACTGCTACATAGCTGAGAAAACACATTTCATTAATGTTCTGCTTTGACTTGCTTCTGAAAGCTGGAGTTAGGCTTGTGGTGAACTTAGAAACAATAAATACACAGCAGCTTTTTCCCTTTCTGGTCACAGTCCCGCCAAGTTATTAATACTAGTACCCAGTCCACCGACAGCCTTGTCAGATACCAAACCATGGTAAGCCCTTTGTTTCTCAGGACTCACTAATAACTTTCCCTGAAAGGGCTCTTGCAGTCTCAGGGAAGCTGAAGTTAGAAGATAATGCTTTCTTCAGCTTGTCTTCTCCTGAGAGCCTTCATGTAACAGAGCCAACAATGCCCTCTCTGTGTACTAGGCTTCTGTTGGCTAGTTGCTTTTCATAGATAACTTTATATATGAAGTTGTTAATAGAAACATTTAAGGGAAAAGGATTGTAGGTCATACTAAGTCCATCAAGATGTTAACACTGATAGTACTTGTAGAATCTCAAGTTAAAATATTAAGATTTCAAAGATTGAAGACAAACAAGAAATACTGAAGTGGTATTTTTGAGACATGAATTCACAAGGTATACACAATTTTGATGATAAGCTAAGGCTCAAGTTTTAAGAATGAATACCTTAGATGTTCTATGGATCTCAGAAGGCTCACCAGGAAAAATGGTTCATTTAAAGGAGGTAATTGAGGAGAGTTTAATGAAGATACTAATTAAAAAGGGATGAGCAGGGTTAGGTAAACCAAGTCAAAATGGTGAAGTACCTCAGTGGAGTCCAGATCTTTCTGCAGTGATGAAAATGTTCTACATCTGCATTGTCTAATTCTATAAGTTAGTCACATGTGGTTATTGAACACTTCCGTTCTGTTCTGTCGCTCAGTCGTATCCGACTCTTTGCGACCCCGGGGACTGTAGCCTACCAGGCTTCTCCGTCCATGGGATTCTCCAGGCAAGAATACTGGAGTGGGTTACCGTTTCCTTCTCCAGGGGATCTTCCTGACCCAGGGATCGAACCCGGGTCTCTGGACACTTAAGATGTGGTTAATGCAACGAAGATGCTGAATTCTTTGGAGGGATGCCGAGTCAACTTATGGCTGTGGCTTTTGACTGAAGAATGCAGCTGCTGCCAACTTACAGCCTGGTAGGGGAAACACTGGGAATACCCTGACTCACTCTTCCTGTTGAACCATCCTTCTCTGGTACTTCTGACTGATGGAACTCTCCAGGAACCAGAGAACAAGAAAACTCATTGACGTAGTTGACCTCCTGGGGCACAGAACATAGTGAAGCATGGAGCACAGATATGGAGCAAAACATTTTCATACCATGTACAAACTGAGAAATCAAACCGTTTTGTTTATTAGCATTTATAAATATAAGTAAGTATTGAACTAGTGGCAAAAAAAAATTGAACAAAAGCACGTGTCTCAATAGTCATATAAATGTCTTATTAAAGCTATCTAAGCTCTCTGCTGAGCTAAGTGGTACAGTGCTTTAATCAAACTGCAGCTGGGTTCATTTCAGGCTTTTTACATAAAGAATGAGGTAAAAAACATGTCCCCTCACCTATATTCAATCTTGTGTTCTTAGCAAGGATCTGTGTGAAACTTTTTCCAAGGTCCCATCTAAAATCACAAAGCCTGGGAGTGGGAAATTTCTCACTTTACTTAGGCGATAGGTCATCGTAACTCAATAATTGGGTAAACTCGATTAGAAAGTGGAAGACCAGGACATTAGATACGGGGATCAGAGGCCCCCAAATCCTACTCGAGGACTATACGACCACAGTATTTTCGTACTATCTCTTGGAATTTTGGTGTGTTTAAAAAAATTGTTTTTCTCCACTTTCTGCACTGAGTAGCAGTGCTAAGAAAAAACCAAAAACAAAAAAAGAAGTGGGAAGGGGGAGTGGTACTATCCAAAGCCAGGGTCAAATCCTATTTTGGAAAGCTTTATTGTCCACTTTAGTGGGTTCTGAAGACTCTTGAGAGCCCCTTCTACCGCAAGGAGATCCAACCAGTCCATTCTAAGGGAGATCGACCCTGGGTGTTCATTGGAAGGACTGATGCTAAAGCTGAAACTGCAATTCTTTGGCCACCTCATGTGACGAGTTGACTCACTGGAAAAGACTCTGATGCTGGGAAAAGTTGGGGGTGGGAGGAGAAGGGGACGACCGAGAATGAGATGGCTGGATGGCATCACGGACTCTGTGGACATGAGTTTGAGTGAACTCCGGGAGTTGGTGATGGACAGGGATGCCTGGCATGCTGTGATTCATGGGGTCGCGGAGAGTCGGACGCGAATGAACTGAACTAAACTGAACTGAATATATAGGAAGTCTTCTTTAAGTGCCAGTCTTTACTGTCTAGCACTTAAAGGAGAAAGGTCTAATGTCACTGTATGGGGGTTGAAGTAGGTGCCAAAGGAAAAGCAGTTCCCACCACCTCCAAGGAGCAGGAGCTGCTGCTCTTCAGGAAAGAGGATGCTGGTATGATTGTGTAACATTAATGGCCATGGCACACATGTTGTGTCAATCTGATACTCAAAGCTCAATCCTGTAGACAAATCAATAACAGTCACTCCAGGAACTGCAGAGGAATGAATCCAAACCCCTCCAACCAACAAAAGCTTCCCACTGACTACATGAGCTGTGTGGGAGTACCTTGGGGTAATGGGAGGCTGGATGGCTATGGATTCCCAGAGGAATCCACAAGTGATTGGTTTCAGAAAGAATACAGAGCTCAGTGGCTCCTCAGAAGCACCCAGACCTCCAGCAATGAGGGCTCCCCCTTGCCAGCTGCAGGCACTATGGGAATGCCGACCTTCAGGTCCTTCTCCCTCCACTGGGATCCTAACCCAAGTCATTGTCCCCACATGGAGGAAATGCCAGTCACTTAGTACAGGTTCTGCCACACTGCGGCCCCCATACACAAACAAATATTTCTGATTTTCACAGGACACTTCTGTTGTTGAATGGCGCCAACGTGACAAGGTGGAATCTTCTCCTGGACCGAACTTCGTGACTGTTACATTTGGGTCCTCAGTGCTATTATCCTCATTCTCACAAGAAAGATGGAGTATCCCCAAGGCTGGAGTCACTGGGGACAGTCTCCCTCCTAGAACCAGAACCTGAGTATCTGTAACTTTTGTCATGGTGTGATAAAGGCGTCCATCCCACTGAGCTCCCCAACTGCCTATCTGGTTGCCTTTCCATTCAAAGTCACTGTATCTTAGGAGCATGTGAAACTTGGTCACTCGGCAATGTCGCCCCTCCTGCTCTCCAAATCCTCCTGCACTGAGAATAACGCCTGGGCTCAAAAGGACAGAGGCGTGGCCATATCTCTTAAGGCATGGGCCCTGGGTGTCCCCAGTGACTACACTGGCAGGGAAGACTCCTGAAGGGAAAGCAGGATCTATCCGAGGAAACGTCTCTGAGGGTGGAAACACCAGAGTCTGGGACAGGCTGTCTCCCAGAGAAGCGGCTAGAATGAAATAGTGGGCACACTTCAGATGCCACTCCTCATACTCGTCAAAAGGTTCAAGATTTTCCACGCGTCGGCGTTCTTCTGCGGGGAGAAAGCAGCGATAGAATTCATTCAGGTCCATGGCGCGACAGGCAGTCCAGCCGGCCTGAAGGAAGCGCTGCTGCTGGGCCTCCGCGTCGGGAAAGCGGTCCAGGCCATGAAGGGGAGAATTCAGATGCCGAAAATGTTGCTGCATAAACTCGCCAAAGGCGTCCTGCGGCCTCATCTGCTCGTAGACGACGAAAATGGCATTAGAAAACCGCTGGGCGGCCCAGGCGATGAGGGCCGCGGCATCATCCGGCTCGAGGTAGGTGAGCACGGCCTCAGCCAGGAGCAGAGTCGGGGCGGCCGCGTCAAGGCCCGCGGCGGCAAGGGCCTGGTCCAGCCGCTGCAGCTGCCGCAGGTCCAGGCCCAGGATGCGGTAGTCCGAGCTCTCAAAGCACAGCGTGGACCTAGGGTCTCCGCTCTGGAAAGGCCCGGTTAACGCGCGGAGATCCGGCGTATCTCGAATCCTCTGCGCTTTGCGCTCGGCCACGTCCGGAAAATCCACCTCCCAGACAGCAGCCCCCGCCAGGCGGCCCGCAGTCTTGAGGCGAAAATACAGCGAGTCTGAGCCGGCGCCCAGCGACAGAATCTGCGCGCGAGGGGTGCCGGGGGCCGCGCCCGTCCGCTCTACGAAGGCGCGCACGCAGTGCCGCACGGCGCGTGCGCGGACGTAGTAGCCGCGGTGGATGAGCGGCGCGCGGCGCGCCGTCCCCGGAACCAGCAAGGCAGCAAAGGCGTCGTGCACGTACCCGCGCGCGGCCAGGGAGCTCTTGCTGAGCGCGCTGCTGTCGTTGGTGCTCTGCACTGCCTCAGCCCGACGTTCGCGGTTGCGCGAGCCCATGGTCAGCGGGGTCAGGAGCGGCGGTCCATCGGGGTGGTGAGCTGCCCTTTCGCCCCGTAGTATCCTGTACCCGCGAGTACAGCTCGCGGACTCGGTACTGGGCGGGGCGGGACGGGGGGGTGGGGGAAAACAACGCTCCGTTACATCTCTTCCTCGGATAGGCGGTCGTCACTTCCGGGAAGGGCGCGCCTCGCCAATCAGGATTGAGTAGGCTGCAACTGGCGCTGACAGTCAGCTGTGATTGACATGTCTTTGATTTTCTATGACCGAGGTTTCGCGGGTAGACTGACGGCTGTGGATTTTTGTGGACACGTGGACTGTGTCGGGGAAGCTCGGATTGTCACTTTTCTACAAGACTTCTGGCTGAAACGAAAACTTATCTTAAGTTTTCATAAGCTGACTCAACTGTTGACAAAAATCTTTCAGAGGTGAGTCTGTGGGGACTGACAACCCAGAACTCCTTGGACTGCGGCGCCTGCAACGGTCATTCCTTGGATGGTAACTACCAATACTTACGAAGAGATCCCATTTAAGGCTGAAAACAAGTCAGTGAGGCCAAGTACAAAATGAAGAAACCTTTGCATAGGTTGTGATTCACTCAATCAGTGTTTCCCCACAGATGTGTACTGTTGATTCCCTTGTATCCCAGGCTCTGTGCTAAGCTTACAGTAAGTAAACCACTCAGCCCGTATCTCAGCTGTAAAGTGATACTCCCCTCCGCGTTCAAAGTTCTTGGGTAGAATTGAATATGTCTGCAGAAGAGGGAATCACAGAAGAGACGTGATTATTCTTTCTGAGTCTTGGCAGTTTAAAATAATCATCAAGTTTCTACTTTGAGTGTTTGGGAGTCATCACCAGTAGGAAATCACTTGCAAAGATACTTGCAGGATTTGTAACTTGTTAATTGGGATTTGCTGACTGTGGGAGCCTAGATGGAGAAGGAAATCAGGATGACTCTTAAGTATGGTTACCTTGAAGCAGTATGGCATAATGGTGAAGGGCATGAGCTTTGGAGTCCAGCTGATTGGATACTAGAACTGTGTCATTTAGATTTGGTGTTTAAGAGCTCTTAGTGACTTTCAGTTAGTTCAGTTCAGTCAGTCAAGTGTCTGACTCTTTGCGACCCCATGGACTGCAGCATGCCAGGCCTCCCTGTCCATCACCAACTCCCGGAGTTTACTCAGACTCATGTCCTTTGAGTCAGTGATGCCATCCAACCATCTCATCCTCTGTCGTCCCCTTCTCCTCCCACCTTCAATCTTTCCCAGCATCAGGGTCTTTTCAAATGAGTCAGCCCTTTGCATCAAGTGGCCAAAGTATTGGAGTTTCAGCTT